>NC_135813.1:48386046-48700535 GCF_964213995.1 Mustelus asterias | reverse complement strand
CGGCGGCTAAGAGGGGATCTTATTGAAACATATAAGATGATTAGAGGTTTAGATAGGGTGGATAGTGATAGCCTTTTTCCTCTGATGGAGAAATCCAGCACGAGGGGGCATGGCTTTAAATTGAGGGGGGGTAGTTATAGAACCGATGTCAGGGGTAGGTTCTTTACCCAGAGGGTGGTGAGGGATTGGAATGCCCTGCCAGCATCAGTAGTAAATGCGCCTAGTTTGGGGGCGTTTAAGAGATCCGTAGATAGGTTCATGGACGAAAAGAAATTGGTTTAGGTTGGAGGGTCACAGTTTTTTTTTTTAACTGGTCGGTGCAACATCGTGGGCCGAAGGGCCTGTTCTGCGCTGTAATGTTCTATGTTCTATGTTCTATGTTTGTATCCCTCCATTCCCAGGCTGCTCATGTAACTATCCAGGTAAGTCTTAAACGATGTCAGCGTGCCTGCCTCCACCACCCTACTTGGCAGCGCATTCCAGGCCCCCACCACCCTCTGTGTAAAAAACGTCCCTCTGATATCTGAGTTATACTTCGCCCCTCTCACCTTGAGCCCGTGACCCCTCGTGATCGTCACCTCCGACCTGGGAAAAAGCTTCCCACTGTTCACCCTATCTATACCCTTCATAATCTTGTACACCTCTATTAGATCTCCCCTCATTCTCCGTCTTTCCAGGGAGAACAACCCCAGTTTACCCAATCCCTCCTCATAGCTAAGACCCTCCATACCAGGCAACATCCTGGTAAACCTTCTCTGCACTCTAACGCCTCCACGTCCTTCTGGTAGTGCGGTGACCAGAACTGGACGCAGTACTCCAAATGTGGCCTAACCAGCGTTCTATACAGCTGCATCATCAGACTCCAGCTTTTATACTCTATACCCCATCCTATAAAGGCAAGCATACCATATGCCTTCTTCACCACCTTCTCCACCTGTGTTGCCACCTTCAAGGATTTGTGGACTTGCACACCTAGGTCCCTCTGTGTTTCTATACTCCTGATGACTCTGCCATTTATTGTATAACTCCTCCCTACATTATTTCTTCCAAAATGCATCACTTCGCATTTATCCGGATTAAACTCCATCTGCCACCTCTCCGCCCAATTTTCCAGCCTATCTATATCCTGCTGTATTGCCCGACAATGCTCTTCGCTATCCGCAAGTCCAGCCATCTTCGTGTCATCCGCAAACTTGCTGATTACACCAGTTACACCTTCTTCCAAATCATTTATATATATCACAAATAGCAGAGGTCCCAGTACAGAGCCCTGCGGAACACCACTGGTCACAGACCTCCAGCCGGAAAAAGACCCTTCGACCTCTGTCTCCTATGGCCAAGCCAGTTCTCCACCCATCTAGCCACTTCTCCTTGTATCCCATGAGCCTTAACCTTCTTAACCAACCTGCCATGTGGGACTTTGTCAAATGCCTTACTGAAATCCATATAGACGACATCCACGGCCCTTCCTTCATCAACCGTTTTTGTCACTTCCTCAAAAGACTCCACCAAATTTGTAAGGCACGACCTCCCTCTTACAAAACCATGCTGTCTGTCACTAATGAGATTGTTCCTTTCTAAATGCACATACATCCTGTCTCTAAGAATCCTCTCCAACAACTTCCCTACCACGGACGTCAAGCTCACCGGCCTATAATTTCCTGGGTTATCCCTGCTACCCTTCTTAAACAACGGGACCACATTCGCTATCCTCCAATCCTCAGGGACCTCACCCGTGCCCAAAGAAGCGACAAAGATTTCCGTCAGAGGCCCAGCAATTTCATCTCTCGTCTCCCTGAGCAGTCGAGGATAGATGCCATCAGGCCCTGGAGCTTTGTCAGTTTTAATGTTCCCTAAAAAACCTAACACTTCCTCTCTTGTAATGGAGATTTTCTCTAACGGGTCAACACCTCCCTCCGAGACACTCCCGGTTAACACGCCCCTCTCCTTCCTGAATACCGATGCAAAGTATTCATTTAGGATCTCCCCTATTCCCTTAGGTTCTAAGCATAATTCCCCTTCTTTGTCCCTGAGAGGACCGATTTTCTCCCTGACAATTCTTTTGTTCCTAACGTATGAATAGAATGCCTTAGGATTCTCCTTAATCCTGCCTGCCAAGAACATCTCGTGACCTCTTTTTGCCCTTCTAACTCCCCGTTTGAGTTCTTTCCTACTCTCTCTGTATTCCTCCAGAGCTCCATCTGTTTTCAGTTGCCTGGACTTAACGTACGCCTCCCTTTTCATATTAATCAGATCCTCAATTTCCCTGGTTATCCACGGCTCTCGAATCCTACCTTTCCTATTTACAGGCACATGCCTATTCTGCAGCCTTATCAATAGTTCCTTAAAAGACTCCCACATGCGAGACGCGGACTTACCCTCGAACATCCTCTCCCAATCAACATCCACCAATTCCTGCCTAATCCGGCTATAGTCAGCCTTCCCCCAATTTAGCACCCTGCCCGTAGGACAGCACTCATCCTTGCCCATTACTATCCTAAAGTTAACAGAGTTGTGGTCACTATTTGCCACATGTTCCCCTACCGAAACTTTGACGACCTGACCGGGCTCATTTCCCAGAACTAGGTCCAGTATAGCCCCCTCTCTAGTCGGGCTATCTACATACTGTTCCAAAGAACCTTCCAGTACGCATTTTACAAATTCCTCCCCGTCCGGACCCCCAGCTCTAAGCACTTTCCAGTCTGTGCCAGGGAAATTAAAGTCCCCCACTATCCCCCAGAATCTCCTGACATATCCTTTCCTCCACTTCCCGTGGGCTGTTGGGTGGTCTGTAGTACACCCCCAGCATAGTGACTGCACCCTTCCTGTTTCTGAGTTCCACCCACAGCAACTCAGTACATGACCCCTCTAAGTTGTCTACCCTCTGCACCGCGGTAATATGCTCCTCAACTAATATCGCTACTCCCCCACCTTTTTTAGCCCCTCCTCTGTCTCGCCTAAAACACTTATACCCCGGAATATTCAGCTGCCAGTCCTGTCCTTCTTTTAACCAAGTTTCCGTCACCGCAACCACATCCAAATTCCGCATAAGCATTAAGGCCCTAAGTTCGTCTGTTTTACCCGTTACGCTCCTCGCATTGAAGCAGATGCACTCCAGACCTCCAGGCCCACTCAGGTCATCCTCCTCCAGAGTGCTCCTCTTCTTAGCTAGCCTTGCCCTGGCCCCCAGCTCAACCCCAGCCTCAGTATTTACTGACCTACTGTTTTGTTCCCCACCCCCCTGCCACACTAGTTTAAATCCTGCCGAAACACTCTAGCAAAACTCCCAGCCAGGATATTTGCTCCCTTCCAGTTAAGGTGTAACCCATCCTTTCTGTACACTTGCCATCCTGACTTGAAGATTTCCCAGTTATCTATGAATTTAAAACCCTCCCTCTTGCACCAGTCCTTTAGCCACGCGTTCAACTGTAGAATCTCCCTGTTCCGAGCCTCACTTGCACTAGACACCGGGAGCAGTCCAGAGATTGCTACCCTGGAGGCCTTACTTTTTAGCCTAGCACCCAACTCCCTGAATTTCTCTCGTATGACCCCCCTGCTCTTCCTACCTACATCATTTTCACCAATGTGTATAATCACATCCGTTTGACTACCTTCCTTTTTAAATATGCTTCCTACCCTCTCGGAGACATCCAGTACCCCGGCACCAGGGAGGCAGACTACCATCCTGGATTCTCGTTCACTCCCACAGAACCACCTGTCCGTGCCTCTAACCATTGCGTCCCCCACAACTATCGCTCTCCTAAACCCCTTCTTTCCCTTCCGGACCCCTGAGCCTGTCTCCGTGGAGGCGATCTGGTCCTCGTGGCTTACCCCTGGAGGGTTATCCCCCTCCACAGAATCCAAAACAATATACCTATTTTGGAGGGGGACAACCACATGGGATCCCTCCACAGACTGCTCACTCCCTTCCCTTCTCCCATCTGTTGCCCATTCCTTTCTTTTATGGGAGACTGCCACTGGGGTACTTTCTGGCACATCACCCTTCTGACTATTACCCCTCCTAACTGTGACCCACGTGTCTTCCTTCCAAGACCCTGGTGTCACTACCTGACTATAACTTTTATCTATTAATCTCTCATTTTCCCTAACTAAACTGAGTTCATCGAGCCTCAGCTCCAGCTCCCTTACACGATCCTTCAGGAGTTGCAGTTCCACGCATCTGGCACAGATATGGACTTCCGGGAGGCAAGTTGTCTCCAGGAACTCCCACATCCCACACCGAATGCAGTATACTAGCACCCCACTCATGCCTCCCACTCATACCAGCCATGTCCTTTTTAGTTTTTGGGAGATAAAACAAAAAAGGCGGTGTAACAGAAGAAAAACAAACAACCTTCCTCGCCTTCGCCGAAGCCCTGTGAGCCAAAGCCCTTACAGGCCACACTCTGCTCCCTGCTCACTCTGCTGCCCGCTCAAAAGTGCGGCCTGCTTTTAAACCCTCCAAAAAACCTTCCCCAGGCTGCTCCTGGACCTACTCCCTGTTTTGAAAAAAAAACCTCCCTTTTAAATTAGCCCTTTTTAAACCTTCCCCAGGCTGCTCCAACTGAGATTAAATCCAAACAAACTGAGATTAAATCCAAAACTGATATTCAATCCGAACAACTGAGATTAAACCCAAACTGATATTAAATCCAAACAACTGAGATTAAATCCAAACAACTGAGATTAAATCCAAACAACTGAGATTAAATCCAAACAACTGAGATTAAATCCAAACAACTGAGATTAAATCCAAACAACTGAGATTAAATCCAAACAACTGAGATTAAATCCAAACAACTGAGATTAAATCCAAACAACTGAGATTAAATCCAAACAACTGAGATTAAACCCGAACAACTGAGATTAAACCCAAACTGATATTAAATCCAAACAACTGAGATTAAATCCAAACAACTGAGATTAAATCCAAACAACTGAGATTAAATCCAAACAACTGAGATTAAATCCAAACAACTGAGATTAAATCCAAACAACTGAGATTAAATCCAAACAACTGAGATTAAATCCAAACAACTGAGATTAAATCCAAACAACTGAGATTAAATCCAAACAACTGAGATTAAATCCAAACAACTGAGATTAAATCCAAACAACTGAGATTAAATCCAAACAACTGAGATTAAATCCAAACAACTGAGATTAAACCCAAACAACTGAGATTAAACCCAAACAACTGAGATTAAACCCAAACAACTGAGATTAAACCCAAACAACTGAGATTAAACCCAAACAACTGAGATTAAACCCAAACAACTGAGATTAAATCCAAACAACTGAGATTAAACCCAAACAACTGAGATTAAATCCAAACAACTGAGATTAAACCCAAACAACTGAGATTAAACCCAAACAACTGAGATTAAATCCAAACAACTGCGATTAAACCCAAACAGGTGAGTGCAGGTCATCAGGTCCTGGAGACTTATCTGCCTTTAATCACAGTTTATTCAATACCTTCTCCCTCGTGGTGGTTATTGCACCAAGTTCCTCTGCATTAACGACAGTTTTTGGAAAATCTTCACTATTCTCTACCATGAAGATAAAGGCAAAATATTGGTTTAGCGCCTCTGCCATCTCTGTGTTCCTCATTAATACCTCACCAGTATTGTCCTCTAAAGGGTCATCATTTACTTTACCTATTCTCTTCCTCTTTATATACTTACAGAAGTATCTGTATTTATGTTTTCTGCTAGTTTCCTTTTGCAGTTCCTCTTAGCTCTTTTGATTCTATTTTTAGTAGCCTTTTGCTGAACCTTAAAGTTCTCCCAGTCCTCCAACTTATCACTAGCTTTTGTAGTAGTTTGGTGTGCCCTAGTTTTTGCCTTTATTTCCTATTTGACTTCCTTTTCTAGCCATGGAATGTTTTTCTTCCTTTTACAATTCCTCTTCCTCTCAGGAATATACTTTAATTGAGAGGTATTCAATATCTCCCTGAATATCTGCCATTGTTCCTCAACTGTCAGATTATGAATAGGTGTGGAGGTCACAGGGTAGTTGTCATGGGTGACTTTAACTTTCCAAACATTGATTGGAACCTTTATAGGTCAAATAGTTCGGATGGGGCAGTTTTTGTACAGTGTGTGCAGGAGGGTTTCCTGACACAATATGTGGATAGGCTGACAAGAGGTGGGGCCACATTGGACTTGGTACTGGGTAATGAACCGGGCCAAGTGTTAGATTTGGTTGTGGGAGAGCACTTTGGAGATAGTGACCATAATTCGGTGTCTTTCATTATTGCAATGGAGAGGGATAGGGCCTTACGGCAGGGCAAGGTTTATAATTGGGGGAGGGGTAATTATGATGCGATTAGGCAAGAATTAGGGAGCATAAGATGGGAACAGAAACTGTCAGGGAAAGGCACAAGTGAAAAGTAGAGCTTGTTCAAGGAACAAATACTGCGTGTCCTTGATAGGCATGTCCCTGTCAGGCAGTGAGGAAATGGCCGAGTGAGGGAACCATGGTTCACAAAAGAGGTTGAATGTCTTGTCAAGAGGAAAAAGGAAGCGTATGTAAGGATGAGAAAACAAGGTTCAGATGGGTCGCTTGAGGGTTACAAGGTAGCAAGGAATGAGCTAAAAAAAGGGCTTAGGAGAGCTAGGAGGGGGCATGAGAAGTCCTTGGCGGGTCAGATCAAGGAAAACCCCAAGGCTTTTTACTCTTATGTGAGAAATAAAAGAATGACCAGAGTGAGGTTAGGGCCGGTCAAGGATAGTAGTGGGAACTTGTGCATGGTGTCAGAAGAGATAGGGGAGGCGATGAATGAATACTTTTCTTCAGTGTTCACCAAGGAGAGGGACCATGTTTTTGAGGATGAGAATGGGATACAGGCTGATAGGCTGGAGGAGGTAGATGTTCTGAGGGAAGGTGTATTAGCAATTTTGAAAAACCTGAGGGTCGATAAGTCCCCTGGGCCAGATGGGATATATCCTAGAATTCTTTGGGAGGCAAGGGATGACTTTGGGAGGCAAGGGATGAGATTGCAGAGCTTTTGGCTTTGATCTTTGGGTCCTCACTTTCCACGGGGTAGTGCCAGAGGACTGGAGAGTGGCGAATGTTGTTCCTCTGTTCAAGAAAGGAAATAGGAATGACCCTGGTAATTATAGGCCAGTTAGTCTTACTTCGGTGGTTAGTAAGTTCATGGAAAATGTCCTGAGGGATAGGATTTATGACCATTTGGAAAGATGCAGCTTAATCCGTGATAGTCAGCACGGATTCGTGAAGGGTAAGTCTTCCCTCACAAATTTGATCGAATTCTTTGAGGAGATAACTAAGTGTGTAGATGAAGGTAGAGCAGTTGATGGCGTATACGTGGATTTTAATAAGGCGTTTGATAAGGTTCCCCATGGTCGGCTCATGAAGAAAGTAAGGAGGTGTGGAATAGAGGGAAATGTGGCTGATTGGATAAGTAACTAGCTATCTCATAGAAGACAGAGGGTGGTGGTGGATGGAAAATTTTCAGACTGGAGACCAGCAGTGTACCACAGGGATCAGCGCTGTGTCCTCTGCTATTTGTGATTTTTATCAATGACTTGGAGGAGGGGACTGAAGAGTGGGTCAAATTTGCTGATGACACCAAGATTGGTGGAGTAGTGGATGAGGTGGAGGGCTGTTGTAGGCTGCAAAGAGACATTGATCGGATGCAGAGCTGGGCCGAAAAATGGCAGATGGAGTTTAACCCTGATAAGTGCGAGGTGATTCATTTTGGTAGGACAAATTTCAATGCGGATTACAGGGTCAACGGCAGGGTTCTGAGGAATGTGGAGGAACAGAGAGATCTTGGGGTTCATATCCACAGATCTCTGAAGGTTGCCACTCAAGTGGATAGAGCCGTGAAGAAGGTCTATAGTGTGTTAGCGTTTATTAACAGGG
The DNA here is from genome assembly GCF_964213995.1 of Mustelus asterias. Taxonomy (NCBI): domain Eukaryota; kingdom Metazoa; phylum Chordata; class Chondrichthyes; order Carcharhiniformes; family Triakidae; genus Mustelus; species Mustelus asterias. The sequence continues at coordinate 48,692,642 of NC_135813.1, read as the reverse complement.
GGTTTGAGTTTAAGAGCCGTGGGGTTATGCTGCAACAGTACAGGACCTTGGTGAGACCACAGTTGGAATATTGTGTGCAGTTCTGGTCACCTCACTATAAGAAGGATGTGGAAGCATTGGAGAGAGTGCAGAGGAGATTTACCAGGATGCTGCCTGGTTTGGAGGGTAGGTCTTATGAGGAAAGGTTGAGGGAGCCAGGGCTTTTCTCTTTAGAGCGGAGGAGGATGAGAGGCGACTTAATAGAGGTTTATAAGATGATAAGGGGGATAGATAGAGTGGACGTTCAAAGACTATTTCCTCGGGTGGATGTCGCTGTTACTAGGGGGCATAACTATAAGGTTCATGGTGGGAGATATAGGAGGGATGTCCGACGTAGGTTCTTTACTCAGAGGGTGGTTGGGGTGTGGAATGGACTGCCTGCTGTGATAGTGGAGTCGGACACTTTAGGAACTTTCAAGCGGTTATTGGATAGGCACAAGGAGCACACCAGAATGATAGGGAGTGGGATAGCTTGATCTTGGTTTCGGACAAAGCTCGGCACAACATCGAGGGCTGAAGGGCTTGTACTGTGCTGTACTGTTCTATGTCCTGCCCTCATTTTTTTGTGCCCAGTTTACTTGGGCCAACTCTTTCCTCAGGCCTGTATCTATCATCAAGGAAGAAATAGCGAGACATCTGGATATAAATTGTTCCATTGGTAAGACGCAGCATGGGTTCATGAAGGGCAGGTCATGTTTGACTAATTTGGTGGAATTCTTTGAGAACATTACATGTGCAGTGGACAATGGGGAACCTGTGGATGTGGTGTATCTGGATTTCCAGAAAACATTTGACAAGGTGCCGCACCAAAGACTGCTACATAAGATGAAGGTGCATAGTGTTACGGGTAATGTATTAGCATGGATAGAGGGAGGGCGGCACGGTAGCACAGTGGTTAGCACTGCTGTTTCACAGCTCCAGGGACCTGGGTTCGATTCCCGGCTTGGACCACTGTCTGTGTGGAGTTTGCACATTCTCCTCGTGTCTGCGTGGGTTTCCTCCGGGTGCTCCGGTTTCCTCCCACAGTCCAAAGATGTGCGGGGTAGGTTGATTGGCCATGCTAAAATTGTCCCTTAGTGTCCTGAGATGCAAGGGTTAAAGGGATTAGCGGGTAAATATGTAGGAATATGGGGGTAGGGCCTGGGTGGGATTGAGGTCGGTGCAGACTCGATGGGCCGAACGGCCTCTTTCTGCACTGTAGGGTTTCTATGACTATGAACAGGAAGCAAAGAGTCGGGGTAAATGGGTGCTTTTCTGATTGGTGATCAGTGACTCGTGGTGTGCCTCAGGGATCAGTGTTGGGACCGCAATTGTTTACGATTTACATAGATGATTTGGAGTTGGGGACCAAGTATAGTGTGTCAAAATTTGCAGATGACACCAAGATGGGTGGAAGAGCAAAGTGTGCAGAGGACGCTGAAAGTCTGCAAAGGGATATAGATAATCTAAGTGAGTGGGCGAGGGTCTGGCAGATGGAGTACAATGTTGGTAAATGTGAGGTTATCCATTTTGGCAGGAATAACAGCAAAATGGACTATTAGAAACATAGAAACCCTACAGTGCAGAAGGAGGCCATTCGGCCCATCGAGTCTGCACCGACCACAATCCCACCCAGGCCCTACCCCCATATTACTTAAATGGTAAAAAATTGCAGCATGCTGCTGTGCAGAGGGACCTGGGTGTCCTTGTGCAGGAATCTCAAGGAGTTGGTTTGCAGGTGCAGCAGGTAATTAAGAAGGCAAATGGAATTTTGTCCTTCATTGCTAGAGGGATGGAGTTTAAAAACAGCGAGATTATGTTGCAGCTGTATAAGGTGCTGGTGAGGCCACACCTGGAGTACTGTGTACAGTTTTGGTCTCCTTACTTGAGAAAGGATATACTGGCACTGGAGGGGGTGCAGAGGAGATTCACTAGGTGGATTCCGGAGTTGAGATGGTTGGATTATGAGGAGAGACTGAGTAGACTGGGGCTAAACTCATTGGAATTCAGAAGAATGAGGGGAGATCTTATAGAAACATATAAGGTTATGAAGGGAATAGATAAGATAGAAGCAGGGAAGTTGTTTCCACTGGCAGGTGAAACTAGAACTAGGGAGCATAACCTCAAAATAAGGGGGATCAGATTTAGGACTGAGTTGAGGAGGAACTTCTTTACACAAAGCGTTGTGAATCTGTGGAATTCCCTGCCCAGTGAAGCAGTTGAGGCTACCTCATTGAATGTTTTTAAGGCGAGGATAGATAAATTTTTGAACAGTAAAGGAATTGAGGGTAATGGTGAGCGGGCGGATAAGTGGAGCTGAGTCCACAAAAAGATCAGCCATTATCTTATTGAATGGCAGAGCAGGCTCGAGGGGCCAGATGGCCTACTCCTGCTCCTAGTTCTTATGTTCTTATTACTCTGCCCAACGCTAAAACTCTACTATGGCACACTGTCTTCTCTCGCTCAATCTGAAATTCTAGCATGCTGTGATCACTCTTTCCAAGAGGATCTTTCACAGCAAAACTATTTATCAACCCGTCTTCATTGCATAAACTAAATCTAAAATAGCCTGCTCCCTGGTTAGCTCCATAACATATTGCTCTAAGAAACAATCCCTCATACGCGATTACCTTTGCCAATTTGATTAATCCAGTCAATATGGAGGTTAAAATCACCCATGATTACCATTGTACCTTTCTCACAAGCCCTCATTATTTCTTGTTTTATACTATGCCCCACTTTGGAAGCATTGCTCGGGGGCCTGTAAATTACTCCTATCAAGATGTTTTTTCCTTTGTTTTTTATTTCTACCCAGATCAATTCAACACGTTCGCCCTTAGTGTCATTTCTTAATACAGCCTTGATATCATCTTTAACCAATAAAGCAACTCTACTTCCTTTCCCATCCTGTCCTTCCGGAATACTGAATACCCTTGGCTGGGCCTGTACAGGATGAATGGGGCTGGGGATTTGCTGTGGAAGGTTGCGGCTGTGTGTGAACTGGGGGAGGAGGGATGTGTGCGTGCACAGGCTGCCCTTGTGGTGGGCATGGGTGTGGCTGTGGACGAGTGGCTGGTGCAGACAGGATCCGCCAAGGTTCAGTTTCTCAGGGCCATGTGTACTGTTGGCACAGTCTGATTCTCCGTGAAGATTGACCATGTGACAGGTCCATTAACCCACAGGCTGATATTTAATGAGTGAACCTTGGGCAGAATCAGGCGGGAACCACAGCGACGCAGATGGGATATCTCCTGTGGTGCCTGAAGGCTAACTGTTAACTTCTATTATTCTTCTTTTGTACAGGGTTTTGGTCGGGCAAACCATGAAATAACTACAACGATCCTGAAATCCAGGTACCCAGACTACAGTGTGACCTGGGCAAATGAGGGTTACTGAGGTGGCCTGACTGCTCTGTCTCCTGGGGTAGTACAGCGCAACTGTTCCAGTTTGTCAGCAGCTCCACTCATTTCACTGGACCCTGGTTGGAGATGCCATAATCGTGAATGATTGAGATCTGAATTAAATTATCACTGAATCTTTCTGCACTGCATAAGAACAGATTTGTCTCTCGTGTCTCTGGAGCTGAGTGTCTACAATCTATACCACAATCCAATCAACCCCGCTCCCGTCCTTTCCCACACCAACCTTCACAGACTGGGTGACTGGCTCTAACTGTGAGAGCTGGAGTTCATTGGGCCAAAGTGTGAGCTCACCCATTGTGGACCCAAGAAAGGTTAAATGGTTAGAAGCTAGGAACACTGCACTGAACTTCCACTCGTACCCTACTGCACCCAGCTAGACCCGTGCTCGTTGCGCTGGATTCGCTGTCACTGCCTATTCGTGCTGCACTGTGTTAGGATCCCAGTCTAGAACACAAAATATATTGTGGAACCAGACTAGATCCTGACAAATGTTCCATTTTGGCATGAATGTGAGGAAAAGGTACTTCACTCCTAGAAGGGATCTTTTATTGTAAAATAAACTTCATTTAATAACACAGTCTAAATATAGCTTGAACAAATGAAGCAGCTTAACTATTAACAGTTGAACAATAGTTAAAAATGAAAAGGAAACAACTTTAATTTCTAACCTAGGTTCCCCTGGGATTTCAGATTAGTGATTGACTGGGCCATGTAATGATGTGGTTTATGTGCATTCCTGTGTCTGTCGCAGAGAAAAAGCTTTTGTAGAAAGCAGTTTAGTTTGCAGCTGAAGCCTGGTTACAGGGCGGCATGGTGATACAGTGGTTAGCGCTGCTGCCTCACAGCACCAGGGACCCAGGTTCGATTCCCGGCTTGGGTCACTGTCCATGCGGAATCTACACGTTCTCCCCATGTCTGCATGGGTTTCCTCCGGGTGCTCTGGTTTCCTCCCACAGTCTGAAAGATGTGCTGGTTAGGTGCATTGGTCATGCCATATTTTCCCTCAGTGTACCCAAACAGGCGCCAGAGTGTGGTAACTAGGGAATTTTCACAGTAACTTAATTGAAGTGGTAATGTAAGCCTACTTGTGACTGAGGTGCACAGACAGGTGTTTCTGTGACCACAAACAAGACTCTAGGATGGTGTGTTGCCTCCCTGGTGCCAGGGTCCTGGATGTCACTAAGTGGGTACAGGGCATCCTGAAACGGGAGGATAAACAGATGTCATTGTTCACATTGGTACTAATGACATAGGCAGGAAGAGGTCCTGCAAAGACGATTCAGGGAGTTAGGTCGGGAGCTAAAAAGCAGGACCTCTAGAGTAGTAATCTCAGGATTACTGCGCGAAGTGTTAGTGAGGCTTGGAACAGGGAGATAATACAGTTGAACACGTGGCTAAAGAGCTGGTGTAGGAGGGAGGGCTTTTGAGATATGGATCGCTGGGATGTCTTCTGGGGAAGGTGGGACCTGTACAAGAAGGGCAGGTTGCATCTGAACTGGTGGGGCACCAATGTCCTGGCTGGGAGGTTTGCTAATGCTGTTCAGGAGGGTCTAAACTGCTGTTAAGGGGCTGAGAACCAGAACAACAGGTGAGTAAGCATAGCGCAGAGTAAGAGCAGGCAGAGGGAAGCCATGGGGCTCAGTGGGACAGGAGGTTTGGAGTGCGTCATTTGCTTCAATGCAAGAAGTATAACCAGTAATACAGATGAACTGGGAGCCTGGATTACTGCATGCAATTATGATGTAATTGCAATTACGGAGACGTGGTTGAGGGACTGGACTGGCACCTTAACATTACGGGATATCATTGTTTTTGACGGGACAGAAGGGGAAACGGAAGGTGAGGGGAGTTGCATTGCTGATTAAGGAGCAGATCACAGCTGTGTTTTGGGAGGAGACATTGGAGGAATCTTGCAGTGAGGCATTATGGGTGGAGCTCAAGAATAGGAAGGATGAAATCACAATGTTGGGAGTGTACTATAGACTTCTGAACAGCCCACAGGAGACAGAGGAGCAGATGTGTAGTCAGATACTGAAAAGGTGTGAGAAAAGGAGGATAGTTGTGATGGGTGACATTAGCTTCCCCCATATTGACTGGGACTCCCTTACAACCAGGGGCTCGGATGGAGAGAAATTTGTTAGATATGTCCAGGAGGGCTTTTTGATACAGTGGGCCTGATCTTACCATCAAACGGGCGCAAAAACTTGGTAAAGTTTGGGGTGAGGCGAGTAACACGATCCGCAATCGCCTCCGCACTGGTTCCCCCTTTACCTTGGGCTGAAAATGGCTGCCGTCTGGACCACTCCTGAAGAGGGCACGACATCAATTTAAATGCATTTGCATGTATTTAAATTGACTTAATGGGCTGCAAGCCCAAACTTACTGGCACTTCCCCCTTTACCACCATGTTCGCCGTCCAGATTCGGCGCGAAACAGACATGGTTCGCAAAGGTCCGATTCGAGCGCTCCAGCTTTTGAGAAGGTAAGTTCCGAGAGTTCGGCGGCTCTCTGCGTCGGATCAGTGGGGGAGGGGGGGTCAGATGGCTCCACTCAGATCAGTGGGGAGGGGGAGTCTGTTACCACTTTGCCTCTGCTCATTGAGGGGGAAGGGGGGGTCCTCTACCACTGTGTGTGTGATCGGTCTGGGTAGCAGGGGATGGGGGGATAAGGGGATTATTGATGTTGTGGGGGTGGGGCAATGTCTGTGGTCGCCAGGGGGAGGCATTATCCGGCCCAGGAGCGATGTGGGAGGGGAGCGTTTTTCTATCTTTTTAAACTGCGCATGTGCAGTTGGAGGCGCTGATCGGATTTCAGGCACTTTGAGCCCCGCCCACAGGCTTCTGCAGCGCAATTCAGAATCACTGCTATTTTTTCAGGCAGAGTGCGTATGGGAGCGCATAAGAATGGGTCTAAAAGTTGGATCTGAAACACTCCCAGTTTCAAATGCCCCCAGCACTTAGAATCAAAATGGTAAAATAGGGCCCAGTATGCTGACAATCCAACCAGGGAGGGGGCCATACTAGGCATGGTATTGGGGAATGAGCCAGGCCAGGTGATCAATGTTTCACTGGGGGAGCATTGTGGGCTTAGCGACCATAATTCCATAAGATTTCGGGTCATCATGGATCAGGACAAGAGTAGCTCTCGGATGAGGGAGCTTAATTGAGTGAGGGCCAATTACATCCAAATTAGACAGGAACTAGGGAATGTGGATTGGGAGCGGCTATTTGAGGGAAATCCATGTCTGACATGTGGAAGGCTTTTAAAGGCCAGCTGATTGAAGTGCAGATCAGGCATGTCCCCACAAAAATGAAGGATCGAAATGGCAGGATTCGGGAACTATGGATGACAAGGAAATTTTAGCTTTGTGAAAAGGAAAAGGGAAGCATACGAAAGGTCTAGGCATCTAAAAGCTGACAAAGCCCTTGAGGAGTACAGTGAAAGTAGGAAGGAACTTAAACATGAATTAGGAGGGCTAAAAGGAGCCATGAAATGTCTTTAGCAAACAGGGTCAAGGAGAATCTCAAGGCTTTTTATGCATATATTAGGAGCAAGAGAAAGAGTCGGCCCATTCAGGACAATGGAGGGAAGTTATGCATGGAGCCACAGGAAGAGAGTGAAATCCTTAATGAGTACGTTGTATTGGTATTTACCAGGAGAAGGACATGACGATGTTGAGGTCAGGGATAGGTGTGTGAACGCGCGAGAGAATGTCAATGTATCGAAGAAGGAAATGTTGAATATCCTAAATTGCATTAAGGTGCCTAGGGCCGGATAGGATCTATTCCAGGTTACTCTGGGAGGCAAGGGGAGAAATAGCTGGGGCCTTAACAGATATCTTCACATCCTCTTTGACCACAGGTGAGCTTCCAGAGGACTGGAGAATAGCCAATGTTGTTCCCTTGTTTAAGGAAGGAAGCAGGGATAATCTAGGAAATTATAAGCCAGTGAGCCTGACATCAGTGGTGAGGAAGCTTTAGGAGAAGATACTGAGGGACAGGATATATGTACATTTGGAGGAAAATGGACTAGTTAGTGACAGACAGCATGGTTTTGTACAGGGAAGGTCATGTCTCACCAACTTGATTGAGTTTTTTGAAGAGGTGACAAAGATAATCGAGGGAAGGGCTGTGGATGTAGTTTATATTAGTAAGGTGTTTGACAAGGTCGCACATGGCAGACTGGTACAAAAACTAAAATCACATGGGATTCGGGGTGGACTGGCTCGATGGATACAGAACTGGCTTGGTTATAGAAGTTATGATGTGGAGATGCCTGCATTGGACTGGAGTAAACACAGTAAGAAGTTTAACAACACCAGGTTAAAGTCCAACAGGTTTATTTGGTAGCAAATGCCACTTGCTTTCGGAGAGCTGCCCCATCGTCAGGTGGAGTGGAGAAATGCTCACAAACAGGGCATACAGAGACACAAACTCAATTTACAGAAAAATGATTGGAATGCAGTCTTTACAGATAATCAAGTCTTAAAGGTACAAACAATGTGAATGGAGGGAGCATTAAGCACAGGTTAAAGAGATGTGTATTGTCTCCAGACAGGACAGCCAGTGAGATTCTGCAAGTCCAGACAAGCTGTGGGGGTTACAGATAGTGTGACATGAACCCAAGATCCCGGTTGAGGCCATCCTCATGTGTGCGGAACTTGGCTATCAGGTTCTGCTCAGCGACTCTGCGCAGTCGTGTGTTGTGAAGGCCGCCTTGGAGAACACTTACGCGAAGATCAAAGGCCGAATGCCCGTGACCGCTGAAGTGCTCCCCAACAGGAAGAGAACAGTTTTGCCTGGTGATTGTCGAGCGGTGTTCATTCATCCGTTGTCGTAGCGTCTGCGTGGTTTCCCCAATGTACCATGCCTCGGGACATCCTTTCCTGCAGGGTATCAGGTGGACAACGTTGGCTGAGTTGCAAGAGTAGGTACCGTGTACCTGGTGGATGGTGTTCTCACGTGAGATGGCGGCATATGTGTCGATGATCCGGCACGTCTTGCAGAGGTTGTTGTGGCAGGGTTGTGTGGTGTCGTGGTCACTGTACTCCTGAAGGCTGGGTAGTTTGCTGCAGACAATGGTCTGTTTAAGGTTGTGCGGTTGTCTCAAGGCAAGAAGTGGGGGTGTGGGGATAGCCTTGGCGAGATGTTTGTCTTCATCAATGACATGTTGAAGACTCTGGAGGAGATGCCGTAGCTACTCCGCTCTGGGGAAGTACTGGACGATGAAGGGTACTCTGTCCACCGTGTCCCGTGTTTGTCTTCTGAGGAGGTCAGTGCAGCTTTTCGCTGTGGCGCGTCGGAACTGTCGATCGATGAGTCGAGCGCCATATCCTGTTATTATGAGGGCATCTTTCAGCGTCTGGAGGTGTCTGTTGCGATCCTCCTCATCTGAGCAGATCCTGTGTATACGGAGGGCTTGTCCGTAGGGGATGGCTTCTTTAACGTGTTTAGGGTGGAAGCTGGAGAAGTGGAGCATCGTGAGGTTATCCGTGGGCTTGCGGTACAGTGAGGTGCTGAGGTGACCGTCCTTAATGGAGATGCGTGTGTCCAAGAATGCAACCAATTCCGGAGAGTAGTCCATGGTGAGTCTGATGGTACATTGGGGAAACTATGCAGACGCTACGACAACGGATGAATGAACACCGCTCGACAGTCACCAGGCAAGACTATTCTCTTCCTGTTGGGGAGCACTTCAGCATTCGGCCTCTGATCTTCGCGTAAGCGTTCTCCAAGGCGGCCTTCACAACACACGACTGCGCAGAGTCGCTGAGCAGAAACTGATAGCCAAGTTCCGCACACATGAGGACGGCCTCAACCGGGATCTTGGGTTCATGTCATACTATCTGTAATCCCCACAGCTTGTCTGGATTTGCAGAATCTCACTGGCTGTCCTGTCTGGAGACAATACACATTTCTTTAACCTGTGCTTAATGCTCCCTCCATTCACATTGTTTGTACCTTTAAGACTTGATTATCTGTAAAGACTGCATTCCAGTCATTCTGTAAATTGAGTTTGTGTCTCTGTATGCCCTGTTTGTGAGCATTTCTCCACTCCACCTGACGAAGGGGCAGCTTGTTCCGAAAGCAAGTGGCAGGTTGATTGGCCACGCTAAAATTGTCCTTAGTGTCCTGAGATGTGTAGGTTAGAGGGATTAGTGGGTAAATATGTAGTGATGTGGGGGTAGGGCCTGGGTGGGATTTGTGGTCGGTGCAGACTCAATGGGCTGAATGGCCTCTTTCTGTACTGTAGGGTTTCTATGATTTCTATTTGCTACCAAATAAACCTGTTGGACTTTAACCTGGTGTTGTAAAACTTCTTACTTGGTTATAGAAGACAGAGTAGCAGTGAAAGGGTGTTTTTCAGAATGGTGATCTGTAGCTAGTGGTGTTCTGCAGGGATCAGTGCTGGGACCTCTGTTTGTAAAACGTATAAATGATCTGGTGGAAAATGTGGGTGGTCTGATTAGTAAGATTGCGGATGACACGAAGATTGGCAGAGTTGCTGATAGTACTGAGGATTGTCAGAGGATACAATAGGATATAGATAGATTGGAGACTTGGGCACAGAAATGGCAGATAAATTTAATGGACAAATCGAGGTGATGCATTTTGGAGGATCAAATTTAGTATAAATTACATTAAATGGCAGAACTCTTAGAACATTAACATACAGAGGGATCTGGACGTGCAGGTCCACAGTTCCCTAAAAGTGGCAACAAAGGTGGCCAAGGTGATTAAGAAGGCATATGGCACGCTTGCCTTCATCAACCAGGGCATTGAGTACAGGAGTTGGGAGATACTGTTGCAGCTATATAAATCCTTGGTTAGGCCACATTTGGAGTATTGCGTGCAGTTCTGGTCACCACATTATCAGAAGGACGTGGAAGCTTTGGCGTCCGTGGTAGGGAAGTTGTTGGAGAGGATTCTTAGAGATAGGATGTATGCGCATTTAGAAAGGAATAAACTCATTAACGATAGTCAGCATGGTTTTGTGAGAGGGGGGACATGCCTCACTAACCTGGTGGAGTTTTTTTGAAGAAGTGACTAGAATGGTTGACGAGGGAAGGGCCGTGGATGTCGTCTATATGGACTTTAGTAAAGCGTTTGACAAAGTCCCTCATGGTAGGTTGGTGCAAAAGGTTGGATCTCATGGGATAAAGGGGGAGGTGGCTAGATGGGTGGAGAACTGGCTTGGTCACAGAAGACAGAGGGTGGTAGTGGAAGGGTCTTTTTCCGGCTGGATGCCTGTGACGAGTGGTGTTCCGCAGGGCTCGGTATTGGGACCTCGGCTGTTTGTGATTTATATAAACGATCTGGAAGAAGGTCTAACTGGGGTGATCAGTAAGTTTGCGGACGACACGAAAATGGCTGGACTTGCAGATAGTGAGGAACATTGTCAGAGGCTACAGAAGGATATAGATAGGCTGGAAATTTGGGCAAAGAAATGGCAGATGGAGTTCAATCCAGATAAATGCGAAGTGATACATTTTGGTAGAACTAACGTAGGGGGGAGCTATACGATAAATGGCAGAACCATAAAGGGTGTAGATACGCAGAGGGACCTGGGTGTGCAAGTCCACAGATCCTTGAAGGTGATGTCACAGGTGGAGAAGGTAGTGAAGAAGGCATATGGCATGCTTGCCTTTATAGGACGGGGCATAGAGTATAAAAGTTGGGGTCTGATGTTGCAGTTGTATAGAACGTTGGTTCGGCCGCATTTGGAATACTGCGCCCAGTTCTGGTCGCCACACTACCGGAAGGACGTGGAGGCTTTAGAGAGAGTGCAGAGGAGGTTTATCAGGATGTTGCCTGGTATGGAAGGACTTAGTTATGAGGAGAGATTGGGTAAACTGGGGTTGTTCTCACTGGAAAGACGGAGGATGAGGGGTGACCTAATAGAGGTGTATAAAATTATGAAAGGCATAGATAGGGTGAACGGTGGGAAGCTTTTTCCCAGGTCGGTGGTTACGTTCACGAGGGGTCATAGGTTCAAGGTGAGGGGGGGAGGTTTAACACGGATATCAGAAGGACGTATTTTACACAGAGGGTGGTGGGGGCCTGGAATGCGCTGCCGGGCAAGGTGGTGGAGGCGGGCACACTGGGAACGTTTAAGACTTATTTAGATAGCCACATGAACGGAGTGGGAATGGAGGGATACAAAAGAATGGTCTAGTTTGGACCAGGCAGCAGCGCGGGCTTGGAGGGCCGAAGGGCCTGTTCCTGTGCTGTATTGTTCTTTGAGAGTGCAAAGACGGTTCACCAGAATGTTGCCTGGTCTCGAGGTGTTGGCAATGAGGAGAGATTGAATAAACTAGGATTATTTTCACTGGAAAGATCGAGGCTAAAGGAAGAGGTCTCCAAAATTATGAGAGGCACAGATAGGGTGGATAGTCAGAGGCATTTTCCCAGGGTGGAAGTGCCAATTACAAGGGGGCACAGGTTGAAGGTGAGAGGACGAAAGTTTAAGGGAGATGTGCAGGGGAAGTTTTCACACAGTGGTGGGTGCGTGGAACGTACTGCAAGAGGATGTGGTGGAAGCAGTCACATTAGTAACATTTAAGAGGCATTTGGATGGGTACATGAAGAGGAAGGAAATAGAGGAATACGGACTGAGTAAGGGCAGAAGATTTTTTTTTTTAGTTAGGGCATCATGATCGGCACAAGCTTAGATGGCCGATGGGGATGTTCCTGTGCTGTGCTTTTTCTTTGTTTTTGTTCTAATCAATAAACTTTTTTAAAAATCACTTTCAGTTCCAAATAAGCAGCATTCCTTTTACAGGCTTAAATTCCACTTTAAATACATTTAGCAACCATAAATATACCTGCTATAATGTGTGTTTTATACAGTCTTGAAGCTTTCAGAGAGAGAGATAGGGTTCCAGGTAGCCTGCAAAATCCTAACCTCAACCAGACTTCAGCTACAAACTAAATTGCTTTCTCCAAAAGCTTTTTCTCTGCTACTGACACAGGAATGCGCATAGACCACATCATTACATGGCCCTGTTTCTCTAATCTGAAATCCCTAGGGAACCTAAGTAAACAGAAGTCCATTATCCACTTAACATAGCCACTTGCTAGGCTAAAATGAGTAATTATTCTGCTCTCTCAACATCTGAGTTGCATTCCTACCAGACCCACTGACTGCCTTTAGAATAAAGCTGGATTTTTTAACATTCCCCATGAACACAATAAACACTATATATATCCCTATCAATTGCACCGCTATCATCACAATCTTACAAACCTGTTCTGAATATGGATATCAGACACATAAACGCTCCACTTCAGCTGCTTCATTGTTCCCTTTAACTCAGTGGTGCTCCCCCACAGGCAATCATAGAATTGAAATGATTACTCAGTGGTTCAGCCAGTTCACACAGAACATTACTCTCACCTGAGTTCCAGTACCTTGATAATCACATTTTAGTTTGATGTTTTAAGTTTCCTTTCTACTTTGATTTTTGGTTCGGGCTGTTCCCCCTCTTTTTTGGGAGCTGCCCTTTTTGCTTTGTCCCTCAGTTAATTTGAGTTAGTTTAATTTGTTGGTACACTAAAAGAAGTACCTGAGTTCCAGTGGGAATGTTCAACAAAAACAGGTTGTACTGAGAAAAAGAAACATCCCTCGGTGCTTCAGGGATCTGTAAGAAATATATTGAGTCAGGATTAGGACAACCAATCTAAGCTTGGTCAAAGAGCTGTCTATGAGGGGGGGAGGGGGGAAGGGGTTGAAAGGAGGAGAGGCTGGTAGAGGAGTTGAAGCAGGGATTTCTAGTCTTCCTTGATTAGAGGAGTGAAGATGGTGAGATGCACAATGCTGCAGAGTGGTTCCTGAAGTAAGGAAAGAATTCAAACAAGCTTCCGAATTTTAAATGGAATTTCTCAATGTAAATCAAGGACATCAGTTTGAAACCTGTGCTGTACCTGCCCTGGGAGTGTTTGATGGGGTCAGTGTAGAGGGAGCTTTACTCTGTATCTAACCCCGTGCTGTACCTGCCCTGGGAGTGTTTGATGGGGTCAGTGTAGAGGGAGCTTTACTCTGTATCTAACCCCGTGCTGTACCTGCCCTGGGAGTGTTTGATGGGGTCAGTGTAGAGGGAGCTTTACTCTGTATCTAACCCCGTGCTGTACCTGCCCTGGGAGTGTTTGATGGGGTCAGTGTAGAGGGAGCTTTACTCTGTATCTAACCCCGTGCTGTACCTGCCCTGGGAGTGTTTGATGGGGTCAGTGTAGAGGGAGCTTTACTCTGTATCTAACCCCGTGCTGTACCTGCCCTGGGAGTGTTTGATGGGGTCAGTGTAGAGGGAGCTTTACTCTGTTTCTAACATAGAAACATAGAAACCCTACAGTGCAGAAGGAGGCCATTCGGCCCATCGAGTCTGCACCGACCACAATCCCACCCAGGCCCTAACCCCGTGCTGTACCTGTCCTGGGAGTGTTTGATGGGGGGACAGTGTTGAGGGAGCTTTACTCTGTATCTAACCCCGTGCTGTACCTGCCCTGGGAGTGTTGATGGGGGGGGGGGGACAGTGTTGAGGGAGCTTTACTCTGTATCTAACCCCGTGCTGTACCTGCCCTGGGAGTTTGATGGGGGGACAGTGTTGAGGGAGCTTTACTCTGTATCTAACCCCGTGCTGTACCTGCCCTGGGAGTGTTGATGGGGGGACAGTGTTGAGGGAGCTTTACTCTGTATCTAATCCCGTGCTGTACCTGCCCTGGGAGTGTTTGATGGGGGAACAGTGTCGAGGGAGCTTTACTCTGTATCTAACCCCGTGCTGTACCTGCCCTGGGAGTGTTTGATGGGGTCAGTGTAGAGGGAGCTTTACTCTGTATCTAATCCCGTGCTGTACCTGCCCTGGGAGTGTTTGATGGGGGGACAGTGTCGAGGGAGCTTTACTCTGTATCTAACCCCGTGCTGTACCTGCCCTGGGAGTGTTTGATGGGGTCAGTGTAGAGGGAGCTTTACTCTGTATCTAATCCCGTGCTGTACCTGCCCTGGGAGTGTTTGATGGGGGGACAGTGTCGAGGGAGCTTTACTCTGTATCTAACCCTGTGCTGTACCTGCCCTGGGAGTGTTTGATGGGGGGACAGTGTAGAGGGAGCTTTACTCTATGTAACCCCGTGCTGTACCTGTCCTGGGAGTGTTTGATGGGGACAGTGTAGAGGGAGCTTTACTCCATATCTAACCCCATGCTATATCTGTCCTGGGAGTGTTTGATGGGGACAGTGTCGAGGGAACTTTACTGTGTATGTATCTAATCCTGTTCTGTTCCTGCCCTGGAGCATTTGAAAGAGACAGTATAGAGGGAGCTTTACTCTGTATCTAACACCGTGCTGTACCTGTCCTGGGAGTGTTTGACGTTATAGCACTCCATGTCTGAAGTGGAAGTTGCCCTGTCAGCAAAATTAACATTTCTGAGCTTAATCTTAGCTTAAATGTAACCAGAGGGTTCAGGAAGATGACTGTTGTGCAATGGTTCTATCCTAGGATTCAGTGAATAATGTTGCAAAACAATGTCAAGAATATGAAGGAGTATTGCTCAGCAAGCCTTTGCAATCTGTTCAAGGTTGTAGAACTTGTACCTGGTTATCTCTGCACTCTCTCACATTCAGCTTCTGAGGGCAACATCTCCCAATTACTTTATTACCAGCAGTGAACTTTGTTAGAGTTTGATTGCCTTCACTGAAACACCACCTGGAGTAGAATCCCTTTCTTTACATGGTATTAAGTCAATGCTGGACTTATCTTTCACCCCTCCTCCCCTGAAGGCACTGACTTGAGGTGGGGTAGTGTCCCATGGGCACAATCACCCCCACTCTCAGCTTCTGGTACCTCAGCCAGGTGTACATTATTCAACCCTGAGCCTTAATGTTGAATATCGACGGGAACCACATCCAATTGCAATTTTGTCTCCAAAACAGGAAATGCTGGAAAATCTCAGCAGGTCATAGAATCCCTACAGTACAGAAAGAGGCCATTTGGCCCATCGAGTCTGCACCGACCACAATCCCACACAGGCCCTACCCCCATATCCCTACATATTTTACCCACGCATCTCAGGACACTGAGGGCAATTTTTTTTTTAGCATAGCCAATCAACCTAACCCGCACATCTTTGGACTGTGGGAGGAAACCGGAGCACCCGGAGGAAACCCACGCAGACACGAGGAGAATGTGCAAACTCCACACAGACAGTGACCCAAGCCGGGAATCGAACCCAGGTCCCTGGAGCTGTGAAGCAGCAGTGCTAACCACTGTGCTACCGTGCCACACCGTCTATAGAGAGAGAATATAGAGGTCTGTAGAGAGAGAATAGAGCCAACATTTCAAGTCAGGATGACTCTTCACCAGATTCACACAATTGTGTCTTCACCTTCCTGTCTGTTCCACTACTAATATTTGCCCAGTTCCTGAGCAAATTCCCAGCCCAAGGGCACTGGAATGAATTGTAGTGATTCCCCTCACTCATTGTTGTTTTGGGATCTTGCTCTGTGCATGTTGGCTGACAAGTTTCCTCTGTGGCATCAGTGATAATGCTTCATTTGTACCTTTATCAGCTGTGAAATAATTTGGGGCAGCTCAAGGTTATGAAAGGAACTGTAGAAATGTCACCTGCATGACCATGTGTGTCTGATCTGCTGTCTCTGCAAGCTGTTGGTGTGTTGTACCCTACAGGCAGATGTTCCCATCATGTGCACAGTATCCAGGTGGTCAGCACTCTTGCTCATCGCTCACGGTACAGTTCCACCTTGATCAGTAATCCGTGACACACAGTTCAAAGCCCATTTAGTCAGAAATGCTACCTTTGCATCAGGGCTTCTATACTTCAGATAAAGACTCCAATTTGTAAACCTATAATTACAGACTGATTAGCTGTTCTGCTGACCACCCCCCCCCCCCTTCCGCTGTGTTATTTCATGTGATATCTGATGCAGTGATACATTACCAGTCCAATCGCAGCACACACCATATGAACACACAAAGGAACAATACTTTGCCCATTGTTCCATGCTGGGGACACACACGAACAATACCTTGCCTATTGCCCCATGCTGGGGACACAAGGGAACAATACATTGCCCATTGCTCCATGCTGGGGACACATGGGAACAATACATTGCCCATTGCTCCATGCTGGGGACACAAGGGAACAATACATTGCCCATTGTTCCATGCTGGGGACACATGGGAACAATACAGTTCTCCATGCTGGGAACACATTGAAACAATACATTGCCCATTGTTCCATGCTGGGGACACATGGGAATAATACTGTACCTTAGCTATTGCTCTGTGTCGGGTTCTTTCAGTACCCATTAGAAACCTCAAACCTACGTGAATGGATTTATCCATTAAGAATATCCTAATAACCTTGGGAGATCAAAGCTCCTCTAAATCCCTGACATGTAAGTCCAGTAGGAGTGAATGGGAAGAGTTTGGTTCACTGGGATTCTGTGCGTTTGGAGTGAATGGCTAAAGTTTGGCTAAAGGATGCAATGGTGCTCCCACATATGTGAAACAGTCAGGAACTTTTAAATTAGGCATGACTGCCATTATTTCAACTCCTACATCATTTTCACAGGATTGCAGCCAGCTCCTGGTGAAAAGAGAGGTGTCTAAGGTGTTTGAGCTGTGCTGCTGGCACATGGATTAGTATACAGAAAAATAAGGAAAGTAGTCTGATTGTTCCAACCATTAACCGTCATGTTTAATCGCTACAGGAGCAAAGAATCCCTAATCACATGTAAACATCCTCTGCATGAATCTTATATTTTTACCCTCTGTAGGGCTTGGCAGCAGGCTCCTTTGGGGCAGGAGGCAGCAATGTAAAGACCTCAGGTTCTGCCAGGAATCTCTGCTCCTGCAGGAACTCATCCCCATCCCCCACTGGCCTCTACAGGTCACAAACTTTCCTCTGAATCACTGATTGTGGGTTGAACTCCAGAGATTTGAGGACATAATCCCGGCTGAGACTCTGCTGGAGCAGATTTCCACTCCATCTGACGAAGGAGCAGCGCTCCAAAAGCTAATGGTATTTGCCACCAAATAAACCTGTTGGACTTTAACCTGGTGTTGTTAAAACTCTTACTGTGTTTACCCCAGTCCAACGCCGGCATCTCCACAACAAAACAGATTAACAGCTCGTTCCATCATTTCTGTTTCTGGGTCCTTGCTGTGCACAAGTTGACTGCTGTGTTTCCTGCAGCAACTGTTTACTCTTGCGTGTCTGAAAGATGTGACAGGCGCTGTGCAAATGCAAGTTCTTTCTTTATTTACCTGCCCAGGTGGGCTGGAGCTGGGAGTTGTACTCAATTATTGTGACCAAAATGAAACACGATCAAATTGTTTCAGCTCTGTCAACATAAACTGTGCTAGGTTGCGGTTTGTGCAATTGGGATAATAAATTGATTGTTAATGTCCTTCTGTCCCAAGAACCTGTGAAAGGAACCTGGACTGCAAAGGGTTAAAATGAACCAGTGCAATTCACAGTTCAAGTTGTGACAAATACCCATAAAACCAAGTTGGGAGTGATTGAGAAACAGGAGCAAGTTGGGGAATTGCTGACAGAATGATTAAAGTCCAAAGCTTTATCAAACTCTATGGATAAGGTGTCACATTCAGCACTGTCCTCCGTCCTCTCCGTTATACACTCATTGCTCAGTGAAGAAGCTTTCAAATGTCACTCGCCACTCTTTTCCTGCTGCTCCTGTCCCCATGTCACCTACTGGGTAAGTTTTATTCCTTTTTTAAAGATCACCTTCATTGCTTGCTTTGTACGGATTGTGTGTGTGAGATTAGCAGGTTCTCCCTGCCCCAGTCATCGACCCACTGACTGCTCTCCTCCCTCAAACAGTATCAAATCCATCACATTCACTCTCTCTTTATCTCTGAAAAAGATTCATCTGGGCTCGTAATGTGAGCTGTTTCTGTCTCCACAGATGCTGCCAGAACTGCTGAGATTTTCCAGCATTTTCTGTTATTGTTTCAGCTTTCCTGCTTTTATTATAGCCTGATCCTTTTTATAATCTTAGTGTGGTTTCAGATAGTGAGGGGGTGGGGCACAAGGGGGAATTTTAACCTGCAAGTACAGTGGGTGTCGGTGCCTGTGGGGTGTTCAGAAGCCAATAGGAACGCACCAACTTCCTCACCCCTTTAGAATGTGTTTATGAGCGCACAAGGATTTTGTGGGATTTAAATATGCTAAAATAGCACTGCTGCCTCACTGGGTTCAATTCCAGTCTTGGGATGACTGTCTGTGTGGAGTTTGCATATCCTCCCCATGTCTGCATGGGTTTCCTCCAGGTGCTCCGGTTTCCTCCCACGCTCCAAAGATGTGCCGGTTAGGTGGATTAGCTATGGTAAATGCATGGGGTTACAGGGTTAGGATGGAGGGGAGGGCCTGGGTGCAAAGACGGGACAGACTTGATGGGCCAAATGGCCTCTTCCTGCATTGTAGGGATTCTCTATTTCTAAAAACATTGGCTTTAGTCTTCCCAAAGTTTACCTTGGAGGAGATGGTGGCTCATCTAAACGGGCTTTCACATGAGCAGCGTGATACAGCAGAGACAGTATAGGAGTCGAGAGAGATGGTGAGCGAGAGCTCAGAGTCATCAGCACACCGGTATAACCTAGGAGAGAGGGCCTGAGGATAACCGGGTTTCATGGGGATAGCAGGAGGGAGCAGGAGCTGAAACTCATGGGCGAGATGAGCTTGGAGTGAGGGGTAGTTGGACAGAAGCAGCAGAGAGAAGGGGATGGTTGATCTTCAAGGGCAAGGAGAGAGGGCCATTTAAAGAATAATCTTCACTTTTGTAATACAGTAATATGTCAGCGCCTCACACTCGCTGTTGGAGGTGAGCGTAGGGTCACGTAGCTGACAGTCAACTCACTGAGATGCAACTCTGCAACACAAAGCTGTTTCTGCAGGCTGTGTTCCTCATTGCTTATCTGCCTTTCATCACCACTCCAGCACTGTCCGAGGGTCAGTGACAATCAGCATTATCATGAAAAGGTTTCAGCTCCATGCGAGGCTCTGACTGAGGGAAGAAGGGGCAAGATGGGAGGAGTGGGGGTTTTGCCTTTTCTGCCACGGCCCACCTGCACCTCCCCATTAGGCAAGAACTCGAGAGCTCTTCATTGCACATCAGTGAGTCTCTAAGTGTCCAAGGTGAGGCTTTCCTCCATCTTATTTAAACTGAGTGTGCAGGCCACTGGTTAGGGCTAATATGTACTCGAGTACCTGCTGTGTTTGGTGCTCCAGGCAGGTGGCCACTCCTTCCTCGCAGGCGTAAATCAGAACAAAAGCCTGGGACATCACGCTGTTGTGGCAGAGTTGGGTTCCTCCAATCTCACTCCAAGGCTGTGCTCTGCCTCTGGGAAATGCTGAACCTCACACCTTATCTACTGCCCTAGAATTGTCCTCTTCATTGATTCCCCACGTGACTCTGTGCCCCTCTGCCCGAGGCTCAGTATCTGTGTTCAGCTGAATGGACTCCAGCACCTGTGATGTGTGGCACATGTGACAATGTGGCTAGCTGCCTTGGAAGCCCCATTCAGGTGTGTGTATGGCAGCTGTTAGTGGGTGCGGCTCTCAAATGAATTGTGTGACAATCGGCTTTAGAGGAAGCACCATTTCCTCCAAGGTAAACATTGGGAAGACTGAAGCCAATGTTTTTGGTTCACATGACACTCTATTCACTAGCTCCCTATTCAGACATCTGGATATAACTTGTCCCATTGGGAAGACACAGCATGGGTTCATGAAGGGCAGGTCATGTTTGACTAACGTGGTGAAATTCTTTGAGAACATTATGTGTGTGGTGGACAATGGGGAACCTGTGGATGTGGTGGATCTGGATTTCCAGAAGGCATTTGACAATGTAGTACATCTGCGAATTTTGACACACTACACTTGGTCCCCAACTCCAAATCATCTATGTAAATCGTAAACAATTGCGGTCCCAACACTTGATGCCTGAGGCACACCTCTAGCCACTGATTGCCAACCAGAAAAACATAAAAGAGCTGGTTGGCTGTAGAGATTCGCATTCTAATCAGTATTCTGTAACTTGATTTTGTGTCTCTCTGTGCCCTGTTTGAGAGCAGATATCCACTCCATCTGACGAAGGAGCAGCGCTCCGAAAGCTAATGGCATTTGCTACCAAATAAACCTGTTGGACTTTAACCTGGTGTTGTTAAAACTCTTACTGTGTTTACCCCAGTCCAACGCCGGCATCTCCACATCATGACCAGAATTGCACACAGTATTCCAAGTGTGGCCTTACCAATGTCTTGTACAACTTCAACAGGACATTCCAACTCCTGTATTCAATGTTCTGACCGATGAAACCAAGCATGCCGAATGCCTTCTTCACCACTCTGTCCACCTGTGACTCCACTTTCAAGGAGCTATGAACATGTACCCCTAGATCTCTTTGTTCTGTAACTCTCCCCAACACCCTACCATTAACTGAGTGAGTCCTGCCCTGGTTCAATCTACCAAAATGCATCACCTCGCATTTGTCTAAATTAAACTCCATCTGCCATTCGTCAGCCCACTGTCCCAAGTGATCAAGATCCAGTTGCAATTGGAGATAACTTTCTTCACTGTCCACTATGCCACCAATCTTAGAAACTCCTCCTAAAAGACAAAAAAAATCTTAGAAACTCATTGGAATTCAGAAGAATGAGGGGAGATCTTATAGAAACATATAAGATTATGAAGGGAAGTATACTTTTACAAGTATATAAAAAGGAATAGAGTGAATGTTGGACCCTTGGAAGATGAGAGGGGGGATTTAATAGTGGAAAACGAGGAAATGGCTGAGACTTTAAATAAGTTTTTTGTGTCGGTCTTCACGGTGGAAGACACAAATAGTTTGCCGAATATTAGAGATCGAGAGTTGGTGGGAGGGGAGGTCCTTAATACAATTACTGTTACTAAGGAGGTGGTGCTTGGTAGACTAATAGGACTGAAGGTAGACAAGTCCCCGGGCCCGGATGGAATGCATCCCAGGGTACTGAAAGAAATGGCTGAGGTAATAGCAGATGCGTTAGTAGTAATTTATCAAAATTCGCTGGACTCTGGGGTAGTGCCGGCTGACTGGAAAACAGCTACTGTTACGCCGCTGTTTAAAAAAGGAAGGAGACAAAAGGCGGGTAACTACAGGCCGGTTAGCTTAACGTCCGTAGTTGGGAAGATGCTAGAGTCCATTATTAAAGAGGAAATAACAGAGCACCTGAATAAGAATGGTTCAATCAAGCAGACGCAGCATGGATTCATGAAGGGAAAGTCGTGTTTGACGAATCTACTGGACTTTTATGAAGATGTCACTAGTGCGGTTGACAGAGGGGAACCGGTGGATGTGGTGTTTTTAGATTTCCAGAAGGCGTTCGATAAGGTGCCTCACAAAAGGTTGCTGCAGAAGATTGGGGTACACGGAGTTAGGGGTAAGGTGTTGGCGTGGATTGGGGATTGGCTATCGAACAGGAAGCAGAGAGTTGGGATAAATGGGTGCTTTTCTGGTTGGCAGTTGGTGACCAGTGGCGTGCCGCAGGGATCGGTGCTGGGGCCTCAATTGTTTACCATTTACATAGATGATCTGGAGGAGGGGACTGAATGTAGGGTATTCAAGTTTGCTGATGACACGAAGGTGAGTGGGAAAGCGAATTGTGTGGAGGACGCGGAAAGTCTGCAGAGAGATTTGGATAGGCTGAGCGAGTGGGCGAGGATCTGGCAGATGGAATATAACGTTAGCAAATGTGAGGTTATCCACTTTGGAAGAAATAATAGTAAATTGGAATATTATTTAAATGGAGAAAAATTACATCGTGCGACTGTGCAGAGGGACCTGGGGGTCCTTGTGCACGAATCACAAAAACTCAGTCTGCAGGTGCAGCAGGTGATCAAGAAGGCGAATGGAATGTTGGCCTTTATCGCGAGGGGGATAGAATATAAAAGCAGGGAGGTCTTGCTGCAACTGTACAAGGCACTGGTGAGGCCGCAACTGGAGTACTGTGTGCAGTTTTGGTCCCCTTATTTGCGAAAGGATATATTGGCCTTGGAGGGAGTGCAGAGAAGGTTCACCAGGTTGATACCGGAGATGAGGAGTGTAGCTTATGAGGAGAGATTAAACAGATTGGGTCTGTACTCGTTGGAGTTTAGAAGGATGAGGGGTGATCTTATAGAGACATATAAGATAATGAAGGGGCTGGATAGGGTAGAGGTGGAGAGATTCTTTCCACTTAGAAGGGAAAGTGGAGTGCCCCAGGGATCTGTTCTGGGACCCTTGCTGTTTGTCATTTTCATAAATGACCTGGATGAGGAAGTGGAGGGATGGGTTGGTAAGTTTGCTGACGACACCAAGGTAGGTGGTGTTGTGGATAGTTTGGAGGGATGTCAGAAGTTGCAGCGAGACATAGATAGAATGCAAGACTGGGCGGAGAAGTGGCAGATGGACTTCAACCCGGATAAGTGTGTGGTGATCCATTTTGGCAGATCCAATGGGATGAAGCAGCAATATAATATGAAGGGTACCATTCTTAGCAGTGTAGAGGATCAGAAGGACCTTGGGGTCCGGGTCCATAGGACTCTTAAATCGGCCTCGCAGGTGGAGGATGCGGTCAAGAAGGCGTACGGCGTACTGGCCTTCATTAATCGAGGGATTGAGTTTAGGAGTCGGGAGATAATGCTGCAGCTTTATAGGACCCTGGTTAGACCCCACTTGGAGTACTGCGCGCAGTTCTGGTCACCTCATTACAGGAAAGATGTTGAAGCCATTGAAAGGGTGCAGAGGAGATTTACAAGGATGTTGCCTGGATTGGGGGGCATGCCTTATGAGGATAGGTTGAGGGAGCTTGGTCTCTTCTCCCTGGAGAGACAAAGGATGAGAGGTGACCTGATAGAGGTTTACAAGATGTTGAGAGGTCTGGATAGGGTAGACTCTCAGAGGCTATTTCCAAGGGCTGAAATGGTTGCTACGAGAGGACACAGGTTTAAGGTGCTGGGGGGTAGGTACAGAGGAGATGTCAGGGGTAAGTTTTTCACTCAGAGGGTGGTGGGTGAGTGGAATCGGCTGACGTCGGTGGTGGTGGAGGCAAACTCGTTGGGGTCTTTTAAGAGACTTCTGGATGAGTACATGGGATTTAATGGGATTGAGGGCTATAGATAGGCCTAGAGGTGGGGATGTGATCGGCGCAACCTGTGGGCCGAAGGGCCTGTTTGTGCTGTGGCTTTCTATGTTCTATGTTCTATGAAACCAGAACTAGAGGGCACAGCCTCAAAATAAGGGGGGGCCGGTTCAGAACAGAGTTGAGGGGGAACTTCTTCTCTCAGAGGGTAGTGAATCTCTGGAATTCTCTGCCCATTAAAGTGGTGGAGGCTTCCTCGTTGAATATGTTTAAATCACGGGTAGATAGTTTTCTGATCGATAAGGGAATTAGGGGATATGGGGAGCAGGCGGGTAAGTGGAACTGATTCGCTTCAGATCAGCCATGATCTTGTTGAATGGCGGGGCAGGCTCGAAGGGCCAGATGGCCTACTCCTGCTCCTATTTCTTATGTTCTTATGTTCTTAAGGGAATAGATAAGGTAGAAGCAGGGAGGTTGTTTCCACTGGCAGATGAAACTAGAACCAGGGGGCATAGCCTCAAAATAAGGGGGAGCAGATTTAGGACTGAGTTGAGGAGGAACATCTTCACACAAAGGATTGTAAATCTGTGGAGTTCCCTGCCCAGTGAAGCAGTTGAGGCTACCTTATTGAATATTTTTAAGGCAAGGATAGATAAGTGTTTGAACAGTAAAGGAATTAAGGGTTATGGTGAGCGGGTGGGTAAGTGGAACTGAGTCCACGAAAGGATCAGCTATGATCTTATGGAATGGCGGAGCAAGCTCGAGGAGCCAGATAGCCTACTCCTGCTGCCAGTTCCTATGTTCTTATTCTGTTCCACTCCCTGGCCATTGTAAAATCATTCTAGATCATAAGACTATATCTGTGCCATTGCTAAGGCGACCTATTTCTATCTCTGTAGCATCAGCTGACTCTGCTGCTTCCTTGGGTTACCTGCTGCTGAAACCTTCATCCCTTGTTATCTTCAGACATGATTATTCCCATGCCCTTTGGGTCAACCTTCTGTATCATAGAATCATAGATTCATACTGTGCAGAAGAGGCCCTTCAGCCCATCGAGTCTACACAGACACATTGGAAACATCTGAACTCCCACCTAATCCCATTTACCAGCACTTGGCCCATAGCTCTGAGTATTATGATGTGCCAAGTGCTCATTCAGGTACTTATTAAAGGATGTAAGGTACCTCGCCTCTACCACTCTCCCAGGCAATGCATTCCAGACTGTCACCACACTTTGGGTAAAAAATGTTTTCCTCACATTCCCCCCTAAATCCCCTGCCCCTCACCTTGAACCAATGCCCCCTCGTGACTGACCCTTCAATTAAGGGGAACAGCTGCTCCTTATCCATTCTGTCTGTGCCCCTCAATCTTGAACACCTTGATCAGATCGCCTCTCAGTCTTCTCTGCTCCAACGAAAACAACCCAAGCCTATCCAACCTCTCTTCACAACTTAAAGATTCCATCCCAGCACCATCCTGGTGAATCTCTTCTGCACCCCCTCCAGCGCAATCATATCCTTCCTATAATGTGGCGACCAGAATTGCACACAATATTCTAGCTGTGGCCTCACCAAAATTCATCTTGCACAAAATGTGTCACCTCAAACTCATCCAAAACTCTGCTGTCCATATGTGAACTCACCTCTGCTCAGCCTCAAGCTCTTCATTTCCCTGACGCTGATCTCCCCTGCATCACCCATTTCCCCCCCCACCCCGCACCCCTTCCCTCACCCCCTTCACCCCATCACCAGCAAATTTCTTGACCTGAGACTGGAAATCTGTTCCTCTGGATTTCCACTTCCATCTACTCCATTTAGATCCTGCTTAAAGATCTGGGATGATGCTGATTGACTGAAACACAAGGGGAGAGACCCAGCAAATGGGCAGGCGTGAGGATTCTGCAAACAACAATCCATATAGTGACACGGAGAAAAGGGGGGAAATAAAATTGCTCCAAATTGTGAAATATTTTGCTTTGTCATAACGCAGTTTGTAAGATGTACAAACATATGAACATATATAACAAACATACGGATTAGGAGCAGGAGTAGGCCACTCAGCCCCTCAAGCCTGCTCTGCCATTCAATAAGGTCACGGCTGATCTCATTGTGGCCTCAACTCCATATTCCACCTACCCCCTACTAACCTTTGACTCCATTGTTAGTTAAGAATCTACCGACCTTTGCTTTCAAAATATATAAATGTCCCTGCCGTCAGCGCTTTGAGGATAAGCTAAAATAAAATACAATAAACTAAAATTCATAACAAAACCATTAAGCTCATAAAATTGCCTTTTCTATATTTAAAATCTCCCAATTACACTTTCATGCAGAGGCCTACACTTTCAGAAGCCTCGGGCTTGAGTTTTAAACAGTTACTGCACTGTTGCTTCAACTGGACTTTCTCTTAGTCTTCTGGCTTCAAATTGTGTCCACATATGTGTATGAGCTGCAGCTCATGCACTGAATTGTGATCACTCCCTCTCTCCGGTATGAAAACTACAAGGCCAAACATTTACTTAATCAGACTATTTATTGCCCAGCCCAACAGTGATGTTAGTTCCTGGTAGTGATGGAGGTATCAGTTCCAATACATCCAAGAAACTTCTTGACATCCTATATTCAGTTTAGTCAATAATGTGTGACACCTCCGTCAAATCCAGAGGGCGGAATTCTCCCATGCCTCTGCTGGCAGGTTCAGTGGCGAACACAGTGCCGAAGGGGGAGAGAATTCAGCAGGAAGCACAAAAATCAGTTACATCAGCTTGAATTCCCAGCCGGCTCTTCCGCTGGTGCCTGCTACAGCGGATCAGGAATCCCAATGAAGGCCAGCGTGAAACTGATTTGCATCCCGGTAATGATTGATGCAGATGAAGGCCTAAATGGAATCTTCCCCATGTGCCTGATTCTCCACAATGCCAGCCGGACCAGAGCACCTCTGGAACAACATGGCATGCAGAGGGTGGGTCTCATCTGAATGATGCCTGGGACTGCCTCTGGAGTTCGGGACAGAGGTCACCAACACCCTGGATCCAGGAACAGCACAGCAGTGAGTGGGGGGAGCATCTACAGGTGGATCTTCCAGATTCAGTGTCATTAGGGAGGACAGTTCTCCAGCCTCAGGGTATTCCCAGAGATCCATCATCTTCCTCAGGAGATCGATCTTCTTTCTTCATCAGTGGGTCAGTGATGTTGGGCGTCTTTTCAATATGGCATCCAGATATAACAACAGACTGCACACCATCAGGTCCACCTCACCATGGATTATAGCACAAAACACCCAGTTACATCATTAATGAGGTTGGGGCAGGTTTCCTGCCAGCGGGAAACTCTGCATGTCCCTGCCCCCGACACAGGACTTAGTCCCAGGCAGGAGAATTCCACCCAGAGATTGGGAGCTTTTGCTGAGCTTTGCTATGATGGCAGGTGTAATTGAATGGACAGAGAGATACATAGATACATAGCTGATGAAATTTAATGACAAGATACACTTTGATAGGAAACGTGAGGGGAGGCAATTGAAATGTTAGAGTGTTAAAGGGGGTGCAGGAACAGGAGATGTGTGTAAGGTGGCAGGACATAGCTGAGAAGAAAGCGGATTTGACTCTCGGCTTTATGAGTTGAGGAATAGAATAGAAAGGAAGGAATTTTATAACTGGCAGTTGGAGTATTGTGTTCAATTCTGAACACCACACTTTAGGAGAGTTGTGTAGGTCTTGGAGAGGGTGCACAGGAGATTTACTGCAATGGGACTGGGATACAAACAGGGAGCAGGAGTAGGACATTCGGCCCCTCGAGCCTGCTCTGCCATTTAATAAGATCATGTCTGATCTGATCATATATTTCATTCTGCATCCCACCCACCCCAGATCACCCATCACCCTCTTGCTTACTAAGGATCTATCCACCTCTGTCATAAAAATATTCACAGGCTCTGCTTGCACCACCTTTTCAGGAAGACAGTTCCAAAGATTCTCAAACATCTGAGAAAGAAAATCTGGCCTCATCCCTGTTTGAAATGGATGAGCCCTTATCTGCATGAGGAAATGCAACCATGTGGAGAGAATGGAGAAGCTAGGATTGCTGTCCTTCCAGCAACACGTTCATGAGAGACTTAGCCAAGATATTTAAAAAGGTTTTTAGAAGAGTAAATACGGTGGTGGGAGAGTCGTTGGGCAGCACAGTGGTTAGCACTGCTGCCTCACTGCGCCAGGGGCCCAGCTTCGATTCCTGGCTTGGGTCACTGTGTGGAGTCTGCACGTTCTCCCTGTGTCTGCGGGGTTTCCTCCCACAGTCCAAAAGACGTGCTGGTTTGGTGACTAGGGGTTTTCACAGTAACCTCATCCACACAGTAACCTCATTCACAGATCCTTGAAGGTGACGTCACAGGTGGAGAAGGTGGTGAATAAGGTATATGGCATGCTTGCCTTTATAGGACGGGGCATAGAGTATAAAAGTTGGGGTCTGATGTTGCGGTTGTATAGAACGTTGGTTCGGCCGCATCTGGAATACTGCGCCCAGTTCTGGTCGCCACACTACCGGAAGGACGTGGAGGCTTAGGAGAGAGTGCAGAGGAGGTTTACCAGGATGTTGCCTGGTATGGAAGGGCTTAGTTATAAGGAGAGATTGGGTAAACTGGGGTTGTTCTCACTGGAAAGACGGAGGATGAGGGGAGACTTAATAGAGGTGTATAAAATTATGAAAGGCATAGAGAGGGTGAACGGTGGGAAGCTTTTTCCCAGGTCGGTGGTGACGTTCACGAGGGGTCATAGGTTCAAGGTGAGGGGGGGGAGGTTTAACAGGGATATCAGAAGGACGTATTTTACACAGAGGGTGGTGGGGGCCTGGAATGCGCTGCCAGGCAAGGTGGTGGAGGCGGACACACTGGGAACGTTTAAGACTTATCTGGATAGCCACATGAACGGAGTGGGAATGGAGGGATACAAAAGAATGGTCTAGTTTGGACCAGGGAGCGGCGCGGGCTTGGAGGGCCAAAGGGCCTGTTCCTGTGCTGTATTGTTCTTTGTTCTTTGTAACTTCATTGCAGTGTGAATGTAAGCCTTACCTGTGACACTAAGTGAATAAACTTTAAATGTCAGTAAGAGAGCACAGGGATTTAAGGTGATTGGCAAAGCATCCATTGATGTGAAGAGGAATTTATTTTTTAACAGCGAGTTGTGATCTGGGACGCACGGACTGAGAGGGCACCGGGAGCAGATTCAACAGAATTGGGGAGGTGCTAAAGGGAGAGTCTTTGCAGGGTGATGGGGAAAGAGCAGCAGAGCTCTTTCAAAGTGCAAACACACACTGAACAGACTGAGTGGCCTCTTTCTAAGCTGTAGGATTCCGTGTATAGTTGACAAGCTGTGAACGGTTGTAACTGGGAGAGGCCTAATTTATCTCCATGTTTTGTTTCAGTGCATCTTCATAGGGGTTGGAGTAGTTTATATGGAGCAAGTGGAGGGACTGAGCTAGATTTAGTCTCTGTGTTAATGTTTCAGTGTGGTCAGAGGGTGACAGAGATCCAAGGACCAGCTGGATTTGATCAGGAGGACGTTTCATTGGTTACAGCAAGTTTGTATGAGTTTAGTAATAGCTATGAAAACAGGAGCACTATAAAACAGGTCTTGCTTGCAGAACACTCTCTTGCAGACTGAAAAGCTCGTCCAAGCCTGCACATGCTCAGAATCAGACACCAGTAAAATAATTACATTGGAAAAAAGGCTTGTAAAAACACTCTGCACTCAAAATGACACTCTGTAACAGTTAGAATGTTGGAATTCCGAACAATTGTGAGTTTCCGGTTAATACAGATCTGCTCAAGATGTATCTGTTGGTTTCTCATAGAATCCCTACAGTGCAGAAGGAGGCCATTTGGGCCCATCAAGTCTGCACCAACAACAATCCCACCCAGGCCTTATTCCCGTAATCCCACATATTTACCCCGCTAATCCCTCTAACCTACACATCCCGGGACACTATGGGTCAATTTAGCATGGCCAATAGTCTTTGGACTGTGGGAGGAAACCAGAGCATCCAGAGGAAACCCACGCAGACAGAGACCCAAGCTGGGAATCAAACCCAGGTCTCCGAAACTGTGAGGCAGCAGTGTACCACCGTGCTGCCGGGGGGTTTATAATCTATCCCCGCTCCGCCGTGCAAACTGGAATACTGTGACTATTCACCTTCCTACGGACGGCACGGTGGCACAGCGGTTAGCACTGCAAACTCACAGCGGCAGGGACCCAGGTTCAATTCTCGGCTTGGGTCACTGTCTGTGTGGAGTTTGAATGTGCTCCCTGTGTCTGCGTGGGTTTCCTCCAGTGCTCCGGTTTCCTCCAGCAGTCCGAAAGACATGCTGGTTAGGTGCATTGGCCATGCTAAATTCTCCCTCAGTGTACCCGAACAGGCACCGGAGTGTGGCGACTAGGGGATTGCCACAATAACTTCATAGCAGTGTTAATGTAAACCTACTTGTGACAAAAAAAACTGGCATATTTCAGAGGACATTGACAAGGGTTCTCTATTCAACCCTTCACTCTTGGGAATGAGCTCTGGGGGGCAGGGGGAGGAGGTAAAAACACCAAAATGAGGGACTTTCTTATGGGATGGTCAGGGTTGTTGTGATGTTTGGTTTTGCCTTCCAGGTTTTCCTGCGTCCAGGAGAGAATTAATAAATATCACCAGCACAAGGCTTGGTCCTTATCTCTCACTCAACCTGGGCTTTCTGGAAATGTAATGCTGATATTATATAACACTGTCTGCAACACTCCTGAAATAGCGAAGCATATTCTCAAAACGACTGCCCTAATTGGTTTGTTTGCTTACAGCCATTTCCTGTAATTTTGAGACGGTTTGTTCTGAATGGGAACAGAACGCGAATGCTAGCCTGCAGTGGATTCGAGATTCTGGCCGTGAGTCTAACCTACTGCATCATGGTCCAAACTATGATCACACCCTCAACGGCAAAGGTAAACGAGATGGTTCACAAGGTTAAACCACACAACACACACGGTTAAAGAAAACAAGTGAGGATTAAGGAGCCAAGCCAGAGACTGTAACTTCCCCCCTGGGTAGGGAGGGAGGTTGGTTACCAGAGAAGGTTGTTGATGTTGAAGGAGTTACTCAGTACCAGAATGGTTCACAATGTGAGGACCCTAACACAGCTCACTAACCCTAGCCAGGGATCCCAATTCACATGGAGCACTGACCCACCCACTCTCCTTTACAGAGACCTCGCAAAGGGAACGCGAAACTTCACCATTCACATCACTTCCTTTCAATCAATCACAAGTTCGATCCTCACCAACATGTACAAGGTTAACAATGTCATCAAGCATGGCAGTGCAGTGCACAGCTTCAGGAGAGATCTCCCTTCCATCACTTGACAGGTGTGAATTGAAGTCAATAATCCAACAAAATAATCTGCTCACTTTATCCAACTTTCCCTTTCAGCCTGTGGAGAAGATACATGAGCTCCTTTCAGAGGATGTGGGTTTTGCTGGCTAGGCCAGCATTTATTGCCCATCCCTAGTTGCCCTTGATAAGGTGGTGGTGAGCTGCCTTCTTGAACCGCTGCAGTCCATAAGGTGTAAGTGCAGCCACAGTGCTGTTGGGGAGGGAGTTCCAGGGTTTTGACCCAGCAACAGTGAAGGAACAATGATAATCAACTTGGTGTATGAGTTGGGGGTGAACTTGGATCTGCTGCTCTTGTCCTTCTAGATGGTAGTAGTCATGGGTTTGGAAAGTGCTACCGAAGGAAATTTGGTGATTTGCTGCAGTGCATCTTGTAGGTGGTACACACGGCTGCCAATGTTCATCAGTGGTGGAGGGAGTGAATGTTTATGGTTGGGGTGCCAATTAAGTGGCTGCTTTGTCCTGGATGGTGCCAAGCTTCTTGATTGTTGGAGTTGCACATATCCAGGCAAGTGGGGAGTATGCCATCACATTCTGACTTGTGCTTTGGGGTGGCTCAGTGGTTAGCACTGCTGCCTCACAGTTCCAGGGACCCGGGTCCGATCCCCGGCTTGGATTACTGTCTGTGTGGAGTCTGCACCTTCTCCCCGTGTCTGCGTGGGTTTCTTCTGGGTGCTCCAGTTTCCTCCCACAGTCTAAAGATTTGCGGGAATATGTTCCTACCATTGTCCTTCTCACTATTTACCACTCCACCAATTTTCGTATCATCCGTGAACTTTCTGATCAACCTTCCTACGTTCAATTCTGAAACATTTATATCAACCACAACCACAGTCCTCATTGCTGCGGGACCCCACTGGGCACAGGTTTCCAGTCAGAAAAACACACTTCAACCATCACCCTCTGCTTCCTGCCACTCAGCCAATTCTGGATCCAATGTGCCAGATTTCCTTGCATCCAATGGGCTCTTACCTTCACTATCAGTCTCCCACATGGGACCTTGTCAAAAGCCTTGCTGAAGTCCAATTAGACTATGTCAAATGCATTGCCCTCATTCACACACCTGGTCACTGCTTTGAAAAATTCAATCAATTGGTCAGACCTGACCTCCCTTAACAAAACCATGCTGACTTCTCTTTATTAATCTTTGATTCAAATTATTATTGTCACGTATTGGGATTCAGTGAAAAGTATTGTTTCTTGCACGCTATACAAAGCACACAGTTCATAGAGTACATAGGGGAGAAGGAAAGGAGAGGGTGCAGAATGTAGTGTTACAGTCATAGCAAGGGTGTAGAGAAAGATCAATTTAATATAAGGTAGATCCATTCAAAAATCTTTATTAATTTTGTGAGGGCTCCTTGACATCCCCTCAGTGAAATGCTGTTTTAATGCCAAGGGCAGTCACTCTCACCTCACCTCTGGAGCTGAACATTTTTGTCATGTTTGAACCGAGGCTGTATTGAGGTGAGGAGCGAACTAGCCCTGGTGAAACCCATCGGGGCACAGGTTATTGCAGAGTAAGTACTGTTTACTCACACTGTCAACAACACTTCCATCACTTTGCTGATGATTAGAGCAATGGGAGACATTTCACCAATGGCACTTCAGTAACTCTGTCAGTTCAGTCTGTGAGAGCATTGGTCTCCACTGACTGCTGCTGTTTGGCCCAGGTACTGGGGAAAATTTTAATAAGAGACCCTGTGGCCTCTGAATCTAGGCTCCCCACACAATGGCCCATATCTCATAGCAAAGGACTTAAGAACAGAAGGAGGCTGGCGCCCCTTGAATATGTTTTGGCATTCAATTAGGTATTGGGCTAATGGGTATTTCAATTCTATTTACCTGCCCCACTTTCACCAAACAGGACTCTCAAAATCCCAGTTTAGAAATTTTCAAATGAGTAACAGCCTGAAGAGCTCTTAGCGAGGGAGAGAGTGCCAGGTTCCCACGGCACTGTGTGAAAGGCCCAGGTTCCCACGGCACTGTGTGAAAGGCCCAGGTTCCAACGGCACTGTGTGAAAGGCCCAGGTTCCCACTGCACTGTGTGAAAGGCCCAGGTTCCCACGGCACTGTGTGAAAGGCCCAGGTTCCCACGGCACTGTGTGAAAGGCCCAGGTTCCAACGGCACTGTGTGAAAGGCCCAGGTTCCCACTGCACTGTGTGAAAGGCCCAGGTTCCCACGGCACTGTGTGAAAGGCCCAGGTTCCCACGGCACTGTGTGAAAGGCCCAGGTTCCCACGGCACTGTGTGAAAGGCCCAGGTTCCCACTGCACTGTGTGAAAGGCCCAGGTTCCCACGGCACTGTGTGAAAGGCCCAGGTTCCCACGGCACTGTGTGAAAGGCCCAGGTTCCCACTGCACTGTGTGAAAGGCCCAGGTTCCCACTGCACTGTGTGAAAGGCCCAGGTTCCCACGGCACTGTGTGAAAGGCCCAGGTTCCCACGGCACTGTGTGAAAGGCCCAGGTTCCCACGGCACTGTGTGAAAGGCCCAGGTTCCCACTGCACTGTGTGAAAGGCCCAAGTTCCCACGGCACTGTGTGAAAGGCCCAGGTTCCCACTGCACTGTGTGAAAGGCCCAGGTTCCCACGGCACTGTGTGAAAGGCCCAGGTTCCCACTGCACTGTGTGAAAGGCCCAGGTTCCCACGGCACTGTGTGAAAGGCCCAGGTTCCCACTGCACTGTGTGAAAGGCCCAGGTTCCCACGGCACTGTGTGAAAGGCCCAGGTTCCCACGGCACTGTGTGAAAGGCCCAGGTTCCCACGGCACTGTGTGAAAGGCCCAGGTTCCCACTGCACTGTGTGAAAGGCCCAGGTTCCCACTGCACTGTGTGAAAGGCCCAGGTTCCCACGGCACTGTGTGAAAGGCCCAGGTTCCCACGGCACTGTGTGAAAGGCCCAGGTTCCCACGGCACTGTGTGAAAGGCCCAGGTTCCCACGGCACTGTGTGAAA
Organism: Mustelus asterias; assembly: GCF_964213995.1. Taxonomy (NCBI): domain Eukaryota; kingdom Metazoa; phylum Chordata; class Chondrichthyes; order Carcharhiniformes; family Triakidae; genus Mustelus; species Mustelus asterias. Next base: position 48,658,705 of record NC_135813.1, on the reverse strand, counting down.
GGCCCAGGTTCCCACGGCACTGTGTGAAAGGCCCAGGTTCCCACGGCACTGTGTGAAAGGCCCAGGTTCCCACTGCACTGTGTGAAAGGCCCAGGTTCCCACTGCACTGTGTGAAAGGCCCAGGTTCCCACGGCACTGTGTGAAAGGCCCAGGTTCCCACGGCACTGTGTGAAAGGCAAAGGTTCCCACGGCACTGTGTGAAAGGCCCAGGTTCCCACGGCACTGTGTGAAAGGCCCAGGTTCCCACGGCACTGTGTGAAAGGCCCAGGTTCCCACGGCACTGTGTGAAAGGCCCAGGTTCCCACGGCACTGTGTGAAAGGCCCAGGTTCCCACTGCACTGTGTGAAAGGCCCAGGTTCCCACGGCACTGTGTGAAAGGCCCAGGTTCCCACGGCACTGTGTGAAAGGCCCAGGTTCCCACTGCACTGTGTGAAAGGCCCAGGTTCCCACGGCACTGTGTGAAAGGCCCAGGTTCCCACGGCACTGTGTGAAAGGCCCAGGTTCCCACGGCACTGTGTGAAAGGCCCAGGTTCCCACGGCACTGTGTGAAAGGCCCAGGTTCCCACTGCACTGTGTGAAAGGCCCAGGTTCCCACTGCACTGTGTGAAAGGCCTAGGTTCCCACTGCACTGTGTGAAAGGCCTAGGTTCCCACTGCACTGTGTGAAAGGCCCAGGTTCCCACTGCACTGTGTGAAAGGCCCAGGTTCCCACGGCACTGTGTGAAAGGCCTCGGTTCCCACGGCACTGTGTGAAAGGCCCAGATTCCCACGGCACTGTGTGAAAGGCCCAGGTTTCCACGGCACTGTGTGAAAGGCCCAGGTTTCCACGGCACTGTGTGAAAGGCCCAGGTTCCCACTGCACTGTGTGAAAGGCCCAGGTTCCCACGGCACTGTGTGAAAGGCCCAGGTTCCCACGGCACTGTGTGAAAGGCCCAGGTTCCAACGGCACTGTGTGAAAGGCCCAGGTTCCCACTGCACTGTGTGAAAGGCCCAGGTTCCAACGGCACTGTGTGAAAGGCCCAGGTTCCCACGGCACTGTGTGAAAGGCCCAGGTTTCCACTGCACTGTGTGAAAGGCCTAGGTTCCCACGGCACTGTGTGAAAGGCCCAGGTTCCAACGGCACTGTGTGAAAGGCCCAGGTTTCCACTGCACTGTGTGAAAGGCCTAGGTTCCCACGGCACTGTGTGAAAGGCCTAGGTTTCCACTGCACTGTGTGAAAGAGGCTCAGGTTTCCATTGCACAGTGTCCTCACTGGCTACAGGGGACGTGCAGTAAGAAGTCTCACAACACCAGGTTAAAGTCCAACAGGTTTATTTGGTAGCAAAAGCCACTAGCTTTCGGAGCACTGCTCCTTCATCAGGTAAGTGGGAGTTCTGTTCACAAAGAGGGCATATAAAGACACAAACTCAATTTACAAAATAATGGTTGGAATGTGAGTCTTTACAGGTAATCAAGTCTTAAAGGTACAGACAATGTGAGTGGAGAGAGGGTTAAGCACAGGTTAAAGAGATGTGAATTGTCTCCAGACAGGACAGTTAGTGAGATTTTGCAAGCCCAGGCAAGTCGTGGTGGTTACAGATAGTGTGACATGAACCCAAGATCCCGGTTGAGGCCGTCCTCATGTGTGCGGAACTTGGTTGTCAGTCTCTGCTCAGCGACTCTGCGCTGTCGTGTGTCGCGAAGGCCGCCTTGGAGAACGCTTACCCGAAGATCAGAGGTCGACTGCCCGTGACCGCTGAAGTGTTCCCCAACAGGAAGAGAACATTTGCCTGGTGATTGTCGAGCGGTGTTCATTCATCCATTGTCGTATAGCATCTGCCTGGTCTCCCCAATGTACCATGCCTCAGGACATCCTTTCCTGCAGCGTATCAGGTAGACAACTTTGGCCGAGTTGCAAAAGTATGTACCGTGTACCTGGTGGATGGTGTTCTCGCGTGAGATGATGGCATCTGTGTCGATGATCCAGCACGTCTTGCAGAGGTTGCTGTGGCAGGGTTGTGTGGTGTCATGGTCACTGTTCTCCTGAAGGCTGGGTAGTTTGCTGCGAACAATGGTCTGTTTGAGTCCCACTGTGTGAGGGAAGCTCAGGTTTCCATGCACTGTGTGAGAGAGGCTCAGGTTTCCAGTGCACTGTGTGAGAGAGGCTCAGGTTTCCATGCACTGTGTGAGAGAGGCTCAGGTTTCCAGTGCACTGTGTGAGAGAGGCTCAGGTTTCTGCTGCACTGTGTGAGAGAAGCTCAGGTTTCAACTGCACTGTGTGAGAGAGGCTCGGGTTTCAACTGCACTGTGTGAGAGAGGCTCAGGTTTCCATTGCACTGTGTGGGAGATCCTCAGGTTTCCAGTGCACTGTGTGAGAGAGGCTCAGGTTTCCATTGCACTGTGTGAGAGAAGCTCAGGTTTCAACTGCACTGTGTGAGAGAAGCTCAGGTTTCAACTGCACTGTGTGAGAGAGGCTCGGGTTTCCACTCCATTGTGTGAGAGAGGCTCAGGTTTCCATTGCACTGTGTGAGAGAAGCTCAGGTTTCAACTGCACTGTGTGAGAGAAGCTCAGGTTTCAACTGCACTGTGTGAGAGAGGCTCGGGTTTCCACTCCATTGTGTGAGAGAGGCTCAGGTTTCCACAGCACTGTGTGAGAGAGGCTCAGGTTTCCACAGCACTGTGTGAGAGAGGCTCAGGTTTCCACAGCACTGTGTGAGAGAGGCTCAGGTTTCCACAGCACTGTGTGAGAGAGGCTCAGGTTTCCACAGCACTGTGTGAGAGAAGCTCAGATTTCCATTGCACTGTGTGGGAGAGACTCAGGTTTCCACAGCACTGTGTGGGTGAGGCTCAGGTTTCTACTGCACTGTGTGAGAGAGGCTCAGGTTCTACTGCACTGTGTGAGAGAGGCTCAGGTTTCCACAGCACTGTGTGGGAGAGGCTCAGGTTTCCAGTGCACTGTGTGAGAGAGAGTCAGGTTTCCATTGCACTGTGCGAAAGAGGCTCAGGTTTCCACTGCACTGTGTGAGAGAGGCTCAGGTTTCCAGTGTACTGTGTGAGAGAGGCTCAGGTTTCCACTGCACAGTGAGAGAGGGGCTCAGGTTTCTATTGCACTGTGTGAGAGAAGCTCAGGTTTCCACTCCATTGTGTGAGAGAGGCTCAGGTTTCCACAGCACTGTGTGAGAGAGGCTCAGGTTTCCACAGCACTGTGTGAGAGAGGCTCAGGTTTCCACAGCACTGTGTGAGAGAGGCTCAGGTTTCCACAGCACTGTGTGAGAGAGGCTCAGGTTTCCACAGCACTGTGTGAGAGAGGCTCAGGTTTCCACAGCACTGTGTGAGAGAAGCTCAGATTTCCATTGCACTGTGTGGGAGAGACTCAGGTTTCCACAGCACTGTGTGGGTGAGGCTCAGGTTTCTACTGCACTGTGTGAGAGAGGCTCAGGTTCTACTGCACTGTGTGAGAGAGGCTCAGGTTTCCACAGCACTGTGTGGGAGAGGCTCAGGTTTCCAGTGCACTGTGTGAGAGAGAGTCAGGTTTCCATTGCACTGTGCGAAAGAGGCTCAGGTTTCCACTGCACTGTGTGAGAGAGGCTCAGGTTTCCAGTGTACTGTGTGAGAGAGGCTCAGGTTTCCACTGCACAGTGAGAGAGGGGCTCAGGTTTCTATTGCACTGTGTGAGAGAAGCTCAGGTTTCCACTCCATTGTGTGAGAGAGGCTCAGGTTTCCATTGCACTGTGTGAGAGAGGCTCAGGTTTCCATTGCACTGTGTGAGAGAGGCTCAGGTTTCCACTGCATTGTGTGAGAGAGGCTCAGGTTTCCATGGCACTGTGTGAGAGAAGCTCAGGTTTTCATTGCACTGTGTGAGAGAGGCTCGGGTTTCTATTGCACTGTGTGAGAGAGGCTCAGGTTTCCAGTGCACTGTGTGAGAGAGGCTCAGGTTTCCATGGCACTGTGTGAGAGAGGCTCAGGTTTCCATTGCACTGTGTGAGAGAGGCTCGGGTTTCTATTGCACTGTGTGAGAGAGGCTCAGGTTTCCACTGCACTGTGTGAGAGAGGCTCGGGTTTCTATTGCACTGTGTGAGAGAGGCTCAGGTTTCCACTGCACTGTGTGAGAGAGGCTCAGGTTTCCACTGCATTGTGAGAGAGGCTCAGGTTTCCACTGCACTGTGTGAAAGAAGCTCAGGTTTCCAGTGCACTGTGCCAGAGAGGCTCAGGTTTCTACTGCACTGTGTGAGAGAGGCTCAGGTTTCTACTGCATTGTATGAGAGAGACTCAGGTTCCCAGTGCACTGTGTGAGAGAGGCTCAGGTTTCCAATGCACTGTGTGAGAGAGGCTCAGGTTTCTGCTGCACTGTGTGAGAGAGGCTCAGGTTTCCATTGAACTGTGAGAGAGAGGCTCAGGTTTCTATTACACTGTGTGAGAGAGGCTCAGGTTTCCAGTGCACTGTGTGAGAGAGGCTCAGTTTCCAGTGCACTGTGTGAGAGAGGCTCAGTTTCCAGTGCACTGTGTGAGAGAGGCTCAGGTTTCCATTGAACTGTGAGAGAGAGGCTCAGGTTTCCAGTGCACTGTGTGAGAGAAGCTCAGGTTTCCATTGAACTGTGAGAGAGAGGCTTAGGTTTCCAGTGCACTGTGTGAGAGAGGCTCAGGTTTCTACTGCACTTTGTGAGAGAGGCTCAGGTTTCCACTGCACTGTGTGAGAGAGACTCAGGTTCCCAGAGCACTGTGTGAGGGAAGCTCAGGTTTCCATTGCACTGTGTGAGAGAGGCTCAGGTTTGTACTGCACTGTGTGAGAGAGACTCAGGTTCCCAGAGCACTTGGTGAGAGAGGCTCAGGTTTCCATGGCGCTGTGTGAGAGAGGCTCAGGTTTCCATGGCGCAGTGTGAGAGAGGCTCAGGTTTCCATTGCACTGTGTGAGAGAGGCTCAGGTTTCTGCTGCACTGTGTGAGAGAGGCTCAGGGTTCTACTGCACAGTGTGAGAGAAGCTCTGGTTTCCAGTGCACTGTGTGAGAGAGGCTCGGGTTTCCATTGCACTGTGTGAGAGAGGCTCAGGGTTCTACTGCACTGTGTGAGAGAGGCTCAGGGTTCTACTGCACTGTGTGAGAGAGGCTCGGGTTTCCATTGCACTGTGAGAGAGAAGCTCGGGTTTCCATTGCACTGTGTGAGGGAGGCTCAGGTTTCCAGTGCACTGTGTGAGAGAGGCTCAGGTTTCCACTGCATTGTGAGAGAGGCTCAGGTTTCCATGGCACTGTGTGAGAGAAGCTCAGGTTTCAACTGCACTGTGTGAGAGAAGCTCAGGTTTCAACTGCACTGTGTGACAGAGGCTCGGGTTTCCACTCCATTGTGTGAGAGAGGCTCAGGTTTCCACAGCACTGTGTGAGAGAGGCTCAGGTTCCCACAGCACTGTGCGAGAGAGGCTCAGGTTTCCACAGCACTGTGTGGGTGAGGCTCAGGTTTCCAGTGCACTGTGTGAGAGAGAGTCAGGTTTCCATTGCACAGTGTGGAAGAGGCTCAGGATTCCAATGCACTGTGTGAGAGAGGCTCAGGTTTCCAGTGTACTGTGTGAGAGAGGCTCAGTTTTCCACTGCACAGTGAGAGAGGGGCTCAGGTTTCTATTGCACTGTGTGAGAGAAGCTCAGGTTTCCACTCCATTGTGTGAGAGGCTCAGGTTTCCATTGCACTGTGTGAGAGAGGCTCAGGTTTCCATTGCACTGTGTGAGAGAGGCTCAGGTTTCCACTCCATTGTGTGAGAGAGGCTCAGGTTTCCATGGCACTGTGTGAGAGAGGCTCAGGTTTCCATTGCACTGTGTGAGAGAGGCTCGGGTTTCTATTGCACTGTGTGAGAGAGGCTCAGGTTTCCACTGCACTGTGTGAGAGAGGCTCAGGTTTCCACTGCATTGTGAGAGAGGCTCAGGTTTCCACTGCACTGTGGGAAACAAGCTCAGGTTTCCAGTGCACTGTGCCACAGAGGCTCAGGTTTCTACTGCACTGTGTGTGAGAGGCTCAGTTTTCTACTGCATTGTATGAGAGAGACTCAGGTTCCCAGTGCACTGTGTGAGAGAGGCTCAGGTTTCCAATGCACTGTGTGAGAGAGGCTCAGGTTTCTGCTGCACTGTGTGAGAGAGGCTCAGGTTTCCATTGAACTGTGAGAGAGAGGCTCAGGTTTCTATTACACTGTGTGAGAGAGGCTCAGGTTTCCAGTGCACTGTGTGAGAGAGGCTCAGGTTTCCAGTGCACTGTGTGAGAGAGGCTCAGGTTTCCACTGCACTGTGTGAGAGAGGCTCAGGTTTCCATTGCACTGTGAGAGAGAGGCTCAGGTTTCCAGTGCACTGTGTGAGAGAAGCTCAGGTTTCCATTGAACTGTGAGAGAGAGGCTCAGGTTTCCAGTGCACTGTGTGAGAGAGGCTCAGGTTTCCACTGCACTGTGTGAGAGAGACTCAAGTTCCCAGAGCACTGTGTGAGGGAAGCTCAAGTTTCCATTGCACTGTGTGAGAGAGACTCAGGTACCCAGAGCACTGTGTGAGAGAGGCTCAGGTTTCCATGGCGCTGTGTGAGAGAGGCTCAGGTTTCCATGGCGCTGTGTGAGAGAGGCTCAGGTTTCCATTGCACTGTGTGAGAGAGGCTCAGGTTTCAATTGCACTGTGTGAGAGAGGCTCAGGGTTCTACTGCACTGTGTGAGAGAAGCTCAGGTTTCCAGTGCACTGTGTGAGAGAGGCTCGGGTTTCCATTGCACTGTGTGAGAGAGGCTCAGGGTTCTACTGCACTGTGTGAGAGAGGCTCAGGGTTCTACTGCACTGTGTGAGAGAGGCTCGGTTTTCCATTGCACTGTGAGAGAGAAGCTCGGGTTTCCATTGCACTGTGTGAGGGAGGCTCAGGTTTCCAGTGCACTGTGTGAGAGAGGCTCAGGTTTCCACTGCATTGTGAGAGAGGCTCAGGTTTCTACTGCACTGTGTGAGAGAGGCTCAGGTTTCTATGGCACTGTGTGAGAGAAGCTCAGGTTTCAACTGCACTGTGTGAGAGAAGCTCAGGTTTCAACTGCACTGTGTGAGAGAGGCTCGGGTTTCCACTCCATTGTGTGGGTGAGGCTCAGGTTTCTACTGCACTGTGTGAGAGAGGCTCAGGTTCTACTGCACTGTGTGAGAGAGGCTCAGGTTTCCACAGCACTGTGTGGGGGAGGCTCAGGTTTCCATTGCACTGTGTGGAAGAGGCTCAGGTTTCCACTGCACTGTGTGAGAGAGGCTCAGGTTTCCAGTGTACTGTGTGACAGAGGCTCAGGTTTCCACTGCACAGTGAGAGAGGGGCTCAGGTTTCTATTGCACTGTGTGAGAGAAGCTCAGGTTTCCATTCCCTTGTGTGAGGGAGGCTCAGGTTTCCATTGCACTGTGTGAGAGAGGCTCAGGTTTCCATTGCACTGTGTGAGAGAGGCTCAGGTTTCCACTGCATTGTGTGAGAGAGGCTCAGGTTTCCATGGTACTGTGTGAGAGAGGCTCAGGTTTCCATTGCACTGTGTGAGAGAGGCTCGGGTTTCTATTGCACTGTGTGAGAGAGGCTCAGGTTTCCAGTGCACTGTTTGAGAGAGGCTCAGGTTTCTACTGCACTGTGAGAGAGGCTCAGGTTTCCATGGCACTGTGTGAGAGAGGCTCAGGTTTCCATTGCACTGTGTGAGAGAGGCTCGGGTTTCTATTGCACTGTGTGAGAGAGGCTCAGGTTTCCACTGCACTGTGTGAGAGAGGCTCAGGTTTCCACTGCTTTGTGAGAGAGGCTCAGGTTTCCACTGCACAGTGTGAAACAAGCTCAGGTTTCCAGTGCACTGTGCCACAGAGGCTCAGGTTTCTACTGCACTGTGTGAGAGAGGCTCAGGTTTCCACTGCATTGTATGAGAGAGACTCAGGTTCCCAGTGCACTGTCTGAGAGAGGCTCAGGTTTCCAATGCACTGTGTGAGAGAGGCTCAGGTTTCTGCTGCACTGTGTGAGAGAGGCTCAGGTTTCCATTGAACTGTGAGAGAGAGGCTCAGGTTTCTATTACACTGTGTGAGAGAGGCTCAGGTTTCCACTGCACTGTGTGAGAGAGGCTCAGGTTTCCAGTGCACTGCGTGAGAGAGGCTCAGGTTTCCAGTGCACTGTGCCACAGAGGCTCAGGTTTCTACTGCACTGTGTGAGAGAGGCTCAGGTTTCTACTGCACTGTGTGAGAGAGGCTCAGGTTTCCATTGAACTGTGAGAGAGAGGCTCAGGTTTCTATTACACTGTGTGAGAGAGGCTCAGGTTTCCACTGCACTGTGTGAGAGAGGCTCAGGTTTCTAGTGCACTGTGTGAGAGAGGCTCAGGTTTCCAATGCACTGTGTGAGAGAGGCTCAGGTTTCTGCTGCACTGTGTGAGAGAGGCTCAGGTTTCCATTGAACTGTGAGAGAGAGGCTCAGGTTTCTATTACACTGTGTGAGAGAGGCTCAGGTTTCCACTGCACTGTGTGAGAGAGGCTCAGGTTTCCAGTCCACTGTGTGAGAGAGGCTCAGGTTTCCACTGCACTGTGTGAGAGAGGCTCAGGTTTCCATTGAACTGTGAGAGAGAGGCTCAGGTTTCCAGTGCACTGTGTGAGAGAAGCTCAGGTTTCCATTGAACTGTGAGAGAGAGGCTCAGGTTTCCAGTGCACTGTGTGAGAGAGGCTCAGGTTTCCATTGCACTGTGTGAGAGAGACTCAGGTACCCAGAGCACTGTGTGAGAGAGGCTCAGGTTTCCATGGCGCTGTGTGAGAGAGGCTCAGGTTTCCATGGCGCTGTGTGAGAGAGGCTCAGGTTTCCATTGCACTGTGTGAGAGAGGCTCAGGTTTCAATTGCACTGTGTGAGAGAGGCTCAGGTTTCTGCTGCACTGTGTGAGAGAGGCTCAGGGTTCTACTGCACTGTGTGAGAGAAGCTCAGGTTTCCAGTGCACTGTGTGAGAGAGGCTCGGGTTTCCATTGCACTGTGTGAGAGAGGCTCAGGGTTCTACTGCACTGTGTGAGAGAGGCTCAGGGTTCTACTGCACTGTGTGAGAGAGGCTCGGTTTTCCATTGCACTGTGAGAGAGAAGCTCGGGTTTCCATTGCACTGTGTGAGGGAGGCTCAGGTTTCCAGTGCACTGTGTGAGAGAGGCTCAGGTTTCCACTGCATTGTGAGAGAGGCTCAGGTTTCTACTGCACTGTGTGAGAGAGGCTCAGGTTTCTATGGCACTGTGTGAGAGAAGCTCAGGTTTCAACTGCACTGTGTGAGAGAAGCTCAGGTTTCAACTGCACTGTGTGAGAGAGGCTCGGGTTTCCACTCCATTGTGTGGGTGAGGCTCAGGTTTCTACTGCACTGTGTGAGAGAGGCTCAGGTTCTACTGCACTGTGTGAGAGAGGCTCAGGTTTCCACAGCACTGTGTGGGGGAGGCTCAGGTTTCCATTGCACTGTGTGGAAGAGGCTCAGGTTTCCACTGCACTGTGTGAGAGAGGCTCAGGTTTCCAGTGTACTGTGTGACAGAGGCTCAGGTTTCCACTGCACAGTGAGAGAGGGGCTCAGGTTTCTATTGCACTGTGTGAGAGAAGCTCAGGTTTCCATTCCCTTGTGTGAGGGAGGCTCAGGTTTCCATTGCACTGTGTGAGAGAGGCTCAGGTTTCCATTGCACTGTGTGAGAGAGGCTCAGGTTTCCACTGCATTGTGTGAGAGAGGCTCAGGTTTCCATGGCACTGTGTGAGAGAGGCTCAGGTTTCCATTGCACTGTGTGAGAGAGGCTCGGGTTTCTATTGCACTGTGTGAGAGAGGCTCAGGTTTCCAGTGCACTGTTTGAGAGAGGCTCAGGTTTCTACTGCACTGTGAGAGAGGCTCAGGTTTCCATGGCACTGTGTGAGAGAGGCTCAGGTTTCCATTGCACTGTGTGAGAGAGGCTCGGGTTTCTATTGCACTGTGTGAGAGAGGCTCAGGTTTCCACTGCACTGTGTGAGAGAGGCTCAGGTTTCCACTGCTTTGTGAGAGAGGCTCAGGTTTCCACTGCACAGTGTGAAACAAGCTCAGGTTTCCAGTGCACTGTGCCACAGAGGCTCAGGTTTCTACTGCACTGTGTGAGAGAGGCTCAGGTTTCCACTGCATTGTATGAGAGAGACTCAGGTTCCCAGTGCACTGTCTGAGAGAGGCTCAGGTTTCCAATGCACTGTGTGAGAGAGGCTCAGGTTTCCATTGCACTGTGTGAGAGAGGCTCAGGTTTCCACTGCACTGTGTGAGAGAAGCTCAGGTTTCCAGTGCACTGTGTGAGAGAGGCTCGGGTTTCCATTGCACTGTGTGAGAGAGGCTCAGGGTTCTACTGCACTGTGTGAGAGAGGCTCAGGGTTCTACTGCACTGTGTGAGAGAGGCTCGGTTTTCCATTGCACTGTGAGAGAGAAGCTCGGGTTTCCATTGCACTGTGTGAGGGAGGCTCAGGTTTCCAGTGCACTGTGTGAGAGAGGCTCAGGTTTCCACTGCATTGTGAGAGAGGCTCAGGTTTCTACTGCACTGTGTGAGAGAGGCTCAGGTTTCTATGGCACTGTGTGAGAGAAGCTCAGGTTTCAACTGCACTGTGTGAGAGAAGCTCAGGTTTCAACTGCACTGTGTGAGAGAGGCTCGGGTTTCCACTCCATTGTGTGGGTGAGGCTCAGGTTTCTACTGCACTGTGTGAGAGAGGCTCAGGTTCTACTGCACTGTGTGAGAGAGGCTCAGGTTTCCACAGCACTGTGTGGGGGAGGCTCAGGTTTCCATTGCACTGTGTGGAAGAGGCTCAGGTTTCCACTGCACTGTGTGAGAGAGGCTCAGGTTTCCAGTGTACTGTGTGACAGAGGCTCAGGTTTCCACTGCACAGTGAGAGAGGGGCTCAGGTTTCTATTGCACTGTGTGAGAGAAGCTCAGGTTTCCATTCCCTTGTGTGAGGGAGGCTCAGGTTTCCATTGCACTGTGTGAGAGAGGCTCAGGTTTCCATTGCACTGTGTGAGAGAGGCTCAGGTTTCCACTGCATTGTGTGAGAGAGGCTCAGGTTTCCATGGCACTGTGTGAGAGAGGCTCAGGTTTCCATTGCACTGTGTGAGAGAGGCTCGGGTTTCTATTGCACTGTGTGAGAGAGGCTCAGGTTTCCAGTGCACTGTTTGAGAGAGGCTCAGGTTTCTACTGCACTGTGAGAGAGGCTCAGGTTTCCATGGCACTGTGTGAGAGAGGCTCAGGTTTCCATTGCACTGTGTGAGAGAGGCTCGGGTTTCTATTGCACTGTGTGAGAGAGGCTCAGGTTTCCACTGCACTGTGTGAGAGAGGCTCAGGTTTCCACTGCTTTGTGAGAGAGGCTCAGGTTTCCACTGCACAGTGTGAAACAAGCTCAGGTTTCCAGTGCACTGTGCCACAGAGGCTCAGGTTTCTACTGCACTGTGTGAGAGAGGCTCAGGTTTCCACTGCATTGTATGAGAGAGACTCAGGTTCCCAGTGCACTGTCTGAGAGAGGCTCAGGTTTCCAATGCACTGTGTGAGAGAGGCTCAGGTTTCCATTGCACTGTGTGAGAGAGGCTCAGGTTTCCACTGCATTGTGTGAGAGAGGCTCAGGTTTCCATGGCACTGTGTGAGAGAAGCTCAGGTTTTCATTGCACTGTGTGAGAGAGGCTCGGGTTTCTATTGCACTGTGTGAGAGAGGCTCAGGTTTCCAGTGCACTGTGTGAGAGAGGCTCAGGTTTCCATGGCACTGTGTGAGAGAGGCTCAGGTTTCCATTGCACTGTGTGAGAGAGGCTCGGGTTTCTATTGCACTGTGTGAGAGAGGCTCAGGTTTCCACTGCACTGTGTGAGAGAGGCTCGGGTTTCTATTGCACTGTGTGAGAGAGGCTCAGGTTTCCACTGCACTGTGTGAGAGAGGCTCAGGTTTCCACTGCATTGTGAGAGAGGCTCAGGTTTCCACTGCACTGTGTGAAAGAAGCTCAGGTTTCCAGTGCACTGTGCCAGAGAGGCTCAGGTTTCTACTGCACTGTGTGAGAGAGGCTCAGGTTTCTACTGCATTGTATGAGAGAGACTCAGGTTCCCAGTGCACTGTGTGAGAGAGGCTCAGGTTTCCAATGCACTGTGTGAGAGAGGCTCAGGTTTCTGCTGCACTGTGTGAGAGAGGCTCAGGTTTCCATTGAACTGTGAGAGAGAGGCTCAGGTTTCTATTACACTGTGTGAGAGAGGCTCAGGTTTCCAGTGCACTGTGTGAGAGAGGCTCAGTTTCCAGTGCACTGTGTGAGAGAGGCTCAGTTTCCAGTGCACTGTGTGAGAGAGGCTCAGGTTTCCATTGAACTGTGAGAGAGAGGCTCAGGTTTCCAGTGCACTGTGTGAGAGAAGCTCAGGTTTCCATTGAACTGTGAGAGAGAGGCTTAGGTTTCCAGTGCACTGTGTGAGAGAGGCTCAGGTTTCTACTGCACTTTGTGAGAGAGGCTCAGGTTTCCACTGCACTGTGTGAGAGAGACTCAGGTTCCCAGAGCACTGTGTGAGGGAAGCTCAGGTTTCCATTGCACTGTGTGAGAGAGGCTCAGGTTTGTACTGCACTGTGTGAGAGAGACTCAGGTTCCCAGAGCACTTGGTGAGAGAGGCTCAGGTTTCCATGGCGCTGTGTGAGAGAGGCTCAGGTTTCCATGGCGCAGTGTGAGAGAGGCTCAGGTTTCTGCTGCACTGTGTGAGAGAGGCTCAGGGTTCTACTGCACAGTGTGAGAGAAGCTCTGGTTTCCAGTGCACTGTGTGAGAGAGGCTCGGGTTTCCATTGCACTGTGTGAGAGAGGCTCAGGGTTCTACTGCACTGTGTGAGAGAGGCTCAGGGTTCTACTGCACTGTGTGAGAGAGGCTCGGGTTTCCATTGCACTGTGAGAGAGAAGCTCGGGTTTCCATTGCACTGTGTGAGGGAGGCTCAGGTTTCCAGTGCACTGTGTGAGAGAGGCTCAGGTTTCCACTGCATTGTGAGAGAGGCTCAGGTTTCCATGGCACTGTGTGAGAGAAGCTCAGGTTTCAACTGCACTGTGTGAGAGAAGCTCAGGTTTCAACTGCACTGTGTGACAGAGGCTCGGGTTTCCACTCCATTGTGTGAGAGAGGCTCAGGTTTCCACAGCACTGTGTGAGAGAGGCTCAGGTTCCCACAGCACTGTGCGAGAGAGGCTCAGGTTTCCACAGCACTGTGTGGGTGAGGCTCAGGTTTCCAGTGCACTGTGTGAGAGAGAGTCAGGTTTCCATTGCACAGTGTGGAAGAGGCTCAGGATTCCAATGCACTGTGTGAGAGAGGCTCAGGTTTCCAGTGTACTGTGTGAGAGAGGCTCAGTTTTCCACTGCACAGTGAGAGAGGGGCTCAGGTTTCTATTGCACTGTGTGAGAGAAGCTCAGGTTTCCACTCCATTGTGTGAGAGGCTCAGGTTTCCATTGCACTGTGTGAGAGAGGCTCAGGTTTCCATTGCACTGTGTGAGAGAGGCTCAGGTTTCCACTCCATTGTGTGAGAGAGGCTCAGGTTTCCATGGCACTGTGTGAGAGAGGCTCAGGTTTCCATTGCACTGTGTGAGAGAGGCTCGGGTTTCTATTGCACTGTGTGAGAGAGGCTCAGGTTTCCACTGCACTGTGTGAGAGAGGCTCAGGTTTCCACTGCATTGTGAGAGAGGCTCAGGTTTCCACTGCACTGTGGGAAACAAGCTCAGGTTTCCAGTGCACTGTGCCACAGAGGCTCAGGTTTCTACTGCACTGTGTGTGAGAGGCTCAGTTTTCTACTGCATTGTATGAGAGAGACTCAGGTTCCCAGTGCACTGTGTGAGAGAGGCTCAGGTTTCCAATGCACTGTGTGAGAGAGGCTCAGGTTTCTGCTGCACTGTGTGAGAGAGGCTCAGGTTTCCATTGAACTGTGAGAGAGAGGCTCAGGTTTCTATTACACTGTGTGAGAGAGGCTCAGGTTTCCAGTGCACTGTGTGAGAGAGGCTCAGGTTTCCAGTGCACTGTGTGAGAGAGGCTCAGGTTTCCACTGCACTGTGTGAGAGAGGCTCAGGTTTCCATTGCACTGTGAGAGAGAGGCTCAGGTTTCCAGTGCACTGTGTGAGAGAAGCTCAGGTTTCCATTGAACTGTGAGAGAGAGGCTCAGGTTTCCAGTGCACTGTGTGAGAGAGGCTCAGGTTTCCACTGCACTGTGTGAGAGAGACTCAAGTTCCCAGAGCACTGTGTGAGGGAAGCTCAAGTTTCCATTGCACTGTGTGAGAGAGACTCAGGTACCCAGAGCACTGTGTGAGAGAGGCTCAGGTTTCCATGGCGCTGTGTGAGAGAGGCTCAGGTTTCCATGGCGCTGTGTGAGAGAGGCTCAGGTTTCCATTGCACTGTGTGAGAGAGGCTCAGGTTTCAATTGCACTGTGTGAGAGAGGCTCAGGGTTCTACTGCACTGTGTGAGAGAAGCTCAGGTTTCCAGTGCACTGTGTGAGAGAGGCTCGGGTTTCCATTGCACTGTGTGAGAGAGGCTCAGGGTTCTACTGCACTGTGTGAGAGAGGCTCAGGGTTCTACTGCACTGTGTGAGAGAGGCTCGGTTTTCCATTGCACTGTGAGAGAGAAGCTCGGGTTTCCATTGCACTGTGTGAGGGAGGCTCAGGTTTCCAGTGCACTGTGTGAGAGAGGCTCAGGTTTCCACTGCATTGTGAGAGAGGCTCAGGTTTCTACTGCACTGTGTGAGAGAGGCTCAGGTTTCTATGGCACTGTGTGAGAGAAGCTCAGGTTTCAACTGCACTGTGTGAGAGAAGCTCAGGTTTCAACTGCACTGTGTGAGAGAGGCTCGGGTTTCCACTCCATTGTGTGGGTGAGGCTCAGGTTTCTACTGCACTGTGTGAGAGAGGCTCAGGTTCTACTGCACTGTGTGAGAGAGGCTCAGGTTTCCACAGCACTGTGTGGGGGAGGCTCAGGTTTCCATTGCACTGTGTGGAAGAGGCTCAGGTTTCCACTGCACTGTGTGAGAGAGGCTCAGGTTTCCAGTGTACTGTGTGACAGAGGCTCAGGTTTCCACTGCACAGTGAGAGAGGGGCTCAGGTTTCTATTGCACTGTGTGAGAGAAGCTCAGGTTTCCATTCCCTTGTGTGAGGGAGGCTCAGGTTTCCATTGCACTGTGTGAGAGAGGCTCAGGTTTCCATTGCACTGTGTGAGAGAGGCTCAGGTTTCCACTGCATTGTGTGAGAGAGGCTCAGGTTTCCATGGCACTGTGTGAGAGAGGCTCAGGTTTCCATTGCACTGTGTGAGAGAGGCTCGGGTTTCTATTGCACTGTGTGAGAGAGGCTCAGGTTTCCAGTGCACTGTTTGAGAGAGGCTCAGGTTTCTACTGCACTGTGAGAGAGGCTCAGGTTTCCATGGCACTGTGTGAGAGAGGCTCAGGTTTCCATTGCACTGTGTGAGAGAGGCTCGGGTTTCTATTGCACTGTGTGAGAGAGGCTCAGGTTTCCACTGCACTGTGTGAGAGAGGCTCAGGTTTCCACTGCTTTGTGAGAGAGGCTCAGGTTTCCACTGCACAGTGTGAAACAAGCTCAGGTTTCCAGTGCACTGTGCCACAGAGGCTCAGGTTTCTACTGCACTGTGTGAGAGAGGCTCAGGTTTCCACTGCATTGTATGAGAGAGACTCAGGTTCCCAGTGCACTGTCTGAGAGAGGCTCAGGTTTCCAATGCACTGTGTGAGAGAGGCTCAGGTTTCTGCTGCACTGTGTGAGAGAGGCTCAGGTTTCCATTGAACTGTGAGAGAGAGGCTCAGGTTTCTATTACACTGTGTGAGAGAGGCTCAGGTTTCCACTGCACTGTGTGAGAGAGGCTCAGGTTTCCAGTGCACTGCGTGAGAGAGGCTCAGGTTTCCAGTGCACTGTGCCACAGAGGCTCAGGTTTCTACTGCACTGTGTGAGAGAGGCTCAGGTTTCTACTGCACTGTGTGAGAGAGGCTCAGGTTTCCATTGAACTGTGAGAGAGAGGCTCAGGTTTCTATTACACTGTGTGAGAGAGGCTCAGGTTTCCACTGCACTGTGTGAGAGAGGCTCAGGTTTCCAGTGCACTGTGTGAGAGAGGCTCAGGTTTCCAATGCACTGTGTGAGAGAGGCTCAGGTTTCTGCTGCACTGTGTGAGAGAGGCTCAGGTTTCCATTGAACTGTGAGAGAGAGGCTCAGGTTTCTATTACACTGTGTGAGAGAGGCTCAGGTTTCCACTGCACTGTGTGAGAGAGGCTCAGGTTTCCAGTGCACTGTGTGAGAGAGGCTCAGGTTTCCACTGCACTGTGTGAGAGAGGCTCAGGTTTCCATTGAACTGTGAGAGAGAGGCTCAGGTTTCCAGTGCACTGTGTGAGAGAAGCTCAGGTTTCCATTGAACTGTGAGAGAGAGGCTCAGGTTTCCAGTGCACTGTGTGAGAGAGGCTCAGGTTTCCATTGCACTGTGTGAGAGAGACTCAGGTACCCAGAGCACTGTGTGAGAGAGGCTCAGGTTTCCATGGCGCTGTGTGAGAGAGGCTCAGGTTTCCATGGCGCTGTGTGAGAGAGGCTCAGGTTTCCATTGCACTGTGTGAGAGAGGCTCAGGTTTCAATTGCACTGTGTGAGAGAGGCTCAGGTTTCTGCTGCACTGTGTGAGAGAGGCTCAGGGTTCTACTGCACTGTGTGAGAGAAGCTCAGGTTTCCAGTGCACTGTGTGAGAGAGGCTCGGGTTTCCATTGCACTGTGTGAGAGAGGCTCAGGGTTCTACTGCACTGTGTGAGAGAGGCTCAGGGTTCTACTGCACTGTGTGAGAGAGGCTCGGTTTTCCATTGCACTGTGAGAGAGAAGCTCGGGTTTCCATTGCACTGTGTGAGGGAGGCTCAGGTTTCCAGTGCACTGTGTGAGAGAGGCTCAGGTTTCCACTGCATTGTGAGAGAGGCTCAGGTTTCTACTGCACTGTGTGAGAGAGGCTCAGGTTTCTATGGCACTGTGTGAGAGAAGCTCAGGTTTCAACTGCACTGTGTGAGAGAAGCTCAGGTTTCAACTGCACTGTGTGAGAGAGGCTCGGGTTTCCACTCCATTGTGTGGGTGAGGCTCAGGTTTCTACTGCACTGTGTGAGAGAGGCTCAGGTTCTACTGCACTGTGTGAGAGAGGCTCAGGTTTCCACAGCACTGTGTGGGGGAGGCTCAGGTTTCCATTGCACTGTGTGGAAGAGGCTCAGGTTTCCACTGCACTGTGTGAGAGAGGCTCAGGTTTCCAGTGTACTGTGTGACAGAGGCTCAGGTTTCCACTGCACAGTGAGAGAGGGGCTCAGGTTTCTATTGCACTGTGTGAGAGAAGCTCAGGTTTCCATTCCCTTGTGTGAGGGAGGCTCAGGTTTCCATTGCACTGTGTGAGAGAGGCTCAGGTTTCCATTGCACTGTGTGAGAGAGGCTCAGGTTTCCACTGCATTGTGTGAGAGAGGCTCAGGTTTCCATGGCACTGTGTGAGAGAGGCTCAGGTTTCCATTGCACTGTGTGAGAGAGGCTCGGGTTTCTATTGCACTGTGTGAGAGAGGCTCAGGTTTCCAGTGCACTGTTTGAGAGAGGCTCAGGTTTCTACTGCACTGTGAGAGAGGCTCAGGTTTCCATGGCACTGTGTGAGAGAGGCTCAGGTTTCCATTGCACTGTGTGAGAGAGGCTCGGGTTTCTATTGCACTGTGTGAGAGAGGCTCAGGTTTCCACTGCACTGTGTGAGAGAGGCTCAGGTTTCCACTGCTTTGTGAGAGAGGCTCAGGTTTCCACTGCACAGTGTGAAACAAGCTCAGGTTTCCAGTGCACTGTGCCACAGAGGCTCAGGTTTCTACTGCACTGTGTGAGAGAGGCTCAGGTTTCCACTGCATTGTATGAGAGAGACTCAGGTTCCCAGTGCACTGTCTGAGAGAGGCTCAGGTTTCCAATGCACTGTGTGAGAGAGGCTCAGGTTTCTGCTGCACTGTGTGAGAGAGGCTCAGGTTTCCATTGAACTGTGAGAGAGAGGCTCAGGTTTCCACTGCACTGTGTGAGAGAGGCTCAGGTTTCCAGTGCACTGCGTGAGAGAGGCTCAGGTTTCCAGTGCACTGTGCCACAGAGGCTCAGGTTTCTACTGCACTGTGTGAGAGAGGCTCAGGTTTCTACTGCACTGTGTGAGAGAGGCTCAGGTTTCCATTGAACTGTGAGAGAGAGGCTCAGGTTTCTATTACACTGTGTGAGAGAGGCTCAGGTTTCCACTGCACTGTGTGAGAGAGGCTCAGGTTTCCAGTGCACTGTGTGAGAGAGGCTCAGGTTTCCAATGCACTGTGTGAGAGAGGCTCAGGTTTCTGCTGCACTGTGTGAGAGAGGCTCAGGTTTCCATTGAACTGTGAGAGAGAGGCTCAGGTTTCTATTACACTGTGTGAGAGAGGCTCAGGTTTCCGCTGCACTGTGTGAGAGAGGCTCAGGTTTCCAGTGCACTGTGTGAGAGAGGCTCAGGTTTCCACTGCACTGTGTGAGAGAGGCTCAGGTTTCCATTGAACTGTGAGAGAGAGGCTCAGGTTTCCAGTGCACTGTTTGAGAGAAGCTCAGGTTTCCATTGAACTGTGAGAGAGAGGCTCAGGTTTCCAGTGCACTGTGTGAGAGAGGCTCAGGTTTCCATTGCACTGTGTGAGAGAGACTCAGGTACCCAGAGCACTGTGTGAGAGAGGCTCAGGTTTCCATGGCGCTGTGTGAGAGAGGCTCAGGTTTCCATGGCGCTGTGTGAGAGAGGCTCAGGTTTCCATTGCACTGTGTGAGAGAGGCTCAGGTTTCCAGTGCACTGTGTGAGAGAGGCTCAGGTTTCTGCTGCACTGTGTGAGAGAGGCTCAGGGTTCTACTGCACTGTGTGAGAGAAGCTCAGGTTTCCAGTGCACTGTGTGAGAGAGGCTCGGGTTTCCATTGCACTGTGTGAGAGAGGCTCAGGGTTCTACTGCACTGTGTGAGAGAGGCTCAGGGTTCTACTGCACTGTGTGAGAGAGGCTCGGTTTTCCATTGCACTGTGAGAGAGAAGCTCGGGTTTCCATTGCACTGTGTGAGGGAGGCTCAGGTTTCCAGTGCACTGTGTGAGAGAGGCTCAGGTTTCCACTGCATTGTGAGAGAGGCTCAGGTTTCTACTGCACTGTGTGAGAGAGGCTCAGGTTTCTATGGCACTGTGCGAGAGAAGCTCAGGTTTCAACTGCACTGTGTGAGAGAAGCTCAGGTTTCAACTGCACTGTGTGAGAGAGGCTCGGGTTTCCACTCCATTGTGTGGGTGAGGCTCAGGTTTCTACTGCACTGTGTGAAAGAGGCTCAGGTTCTACTGCACTGTGTGAGAGAGGCTCAGGTTTCCACAGCACTGTGTGGGGGAGGCTCAGGTTTCCATTGCACTGTGTGGAAGAGGCTCAGGTTTCCACTGCACTGTGTGAGAGAGGCTCAGGTTTCCAGTGTACTGTGTGACAGAGGCTCAGGTTTCCACTGCACAGTGAGAGAGGGGCTCAGGTTTCTATTGCACTGTGTGAGAGAAGCTCAGGTTTCCATTCCCTTGTGTGAGGGAGGCTCAGGTTTCCATTGCACTGTGTGAGAGAGGCTCAGGTTTCCATTGCACTGTGTGAGAGAGGCTCAGGTTTCCACTGCATTGTGTGAGAGAGGCTCAGGTTTCCATGGCACTGTGTGAGAGAGGCTCAGGTTTCCATTGCACTGTGTGAGAGAGGCTCGGGTTTCTATTGCACTGTGTGAGAGAGGCTCAGGTTTCCAGTGCACTGTTTGAGAGAGGCTCAGGTTTCTACTGCACTGTGAGAGAGGCTCAGGTTTCCATGGCACTGTGTGAGAGAGGCTCAGGTTTCCATTGCACTGTGTGAGAGAGGCTCGGGTTTCTATTGCACTGTGTGAGAGAGGCTCAGGTTTCCACTGCACTGTGTGAGAGAGGCTCAGGTTTCCACTGCTTTGTGAGAGAGGCTCAGGTTTCCACTGCACAGTGTGAAACAAGCTCAGGTTTCCAGTGCACTGTGCCACAGAGGCTCAGGTTTCTACTGCACTGTGTGAGAGAGGCTCAGGTTTCCACTGCATTGTATGAGAGAGACTCAGGTTCCCAGTGCACTGTCTGAGAGAGGCTCAGGTTTCCAATGCACTGTGTGAGAGAGGCTCAGGTTTCTGCTGCACTGTGTGAGAGAGGCTCAGGTTTCCATTGAACTGTGAGAGAGAGGCTCAGGTTTCCACTGCACTGTGTGAGAGAGGCTCAGGTTTCCAGTGCACTGCGTGAGAGAGGCTCAGGTTTCCAGTGCACTGTGCCACAGAGGCTCAGGTTTCTACTGCACTGTGTGAGAGAGGCTCAGGTTTCTACTGCACTGTGTGAGAGAGGCTCAGGTTTCCAATGAACTGTGAGAGAGAGGCTCAGGTTTCTATTACACTGTGTGAGAGAGGCTCAGGTTTCCACTGCACTGTGTGAGAGAGGCTCAGGTTTCCAGTGCACTGTGTGAGAGAGGCTCAGGTTTCCAATGCACTGTGTGAGAGAGGCTCAGGTTTCTGCTGCACTGTGTGAGAGAGGCTCAGGTTTCCATTGAACTGTGAGAGAGAGGCTCAGGTTTCTATTACACTGTGTGAGAGAGGCTCAGGTTTCCACTGCACTGTGTGAGAGAGGCTCAGGTTTCCAGTGCACTGTGTGAGAGAGGCTCAGGTTTCCACTGCACTGTGTGAGAGAGGCTCAGGTTTCCATTGAACTGTGAGAGAGAGGCTCAGGTTTCCAGTGCACTGTGTGAGAGAAGCTCAGGTTTCCATTGAACTGTGAGAGAGAGGCTCAGGTTTCCAGTGCACTGTGTGAGAGAGGCTCAGGTTTCCATTGCACTGTGTGAGAGAGACTCAGGTTTCTACTGCACTGTGTGAGAGAGGCTCAGGTTTCCACTGCACTGTGTGAGAGAGACTCAGGTTCCCAGAGCACTGTGTGAGGGAAGCTCAGGTTTCCATTGCACTGTGTGAGAGAGGCTCAGGTTTGTACTGCACTGTGTGAGAGAGACTCAGGTACCCAGAGCACTGTGTGAGAGAGGCTCAGGTTTCCATTGCACTGTGTGAGAGAGGCTCAGGTTTCCATTGCACTGTGTGAGAGAGGCTCAGGTTTCTGCTGCACTGTGTGAGAGAGGCTCAGGGTTCTACTGCACTGTGTGAGGGAAGCTCAGGTTTCCATTGCACTGTGTGAGAGAGGCTCAGGTTTCCATGGCGCAGTGTGAGAGAGGCTCAGGTTTCCATTGCACTGTGTGAGAGAGGCTCAGGTTTCTGCTGCACTGTGTGAGAGAGGCTCAGGGTTCTACTGCACTGTGTGAGGGAAGCTCAGGTTTCCAGTGCACTGTGTGAGAGAGGCTCGGGTTTCCATTGCACTGTGTGAGAGAGGCTCAGGGTTCTACTGCACTGTGTGAGAGAGGCTCAGGTTTCTACTGCACTGTGTGAGAGAGGCTCGGGTTTCCATTGCACTGTGAGAGAGAAGCTCGGGTTTCCATTGCACTGTGTGAGGGAGGCTCAGGTTTCCAGTGCACTGTGTGAGAGAGGCTCAGGTTTCCACTGCATTGTGAGAGAGGCTCAGGTTTCCATGGCACTGTGTGAGAGAAGCTCAGGTTTCTACTGCACTGTGTGAGAGAGGCTCAGGTTTCCATTGCACTGTGTGAGAGAGGCTCAGGTTTCCATTGCACTGTGTGAATGAAGCTCAGGTTTCCACTGCACTGTGTGAGAGAGGCTCAGGTTTCCAGTGCACTGTGTGAGCGAAGCTCAGGTTTCCAGTGCACTGTGTGAGAGAGGCTCAGGTTTCTACTGCACTGTGTGACAGAGGCTCAGGTTTCCAGTGCACTGTGTGAGAGAGGCTCAGGTTCCCAGTGCACTGTGTGAGAGAAGCTCAGGTTTCCACTGCACTGTGTGAAAGAAGCTCAGGTTTCCAGTGCAATGTGTGAGAGAGGCTCAGGTTTCTACTGCACTGTGTGACAGAGGCTCAGGTTTCCAGTGCACTGTGTGAGAGAGGCTCAGGTTCCCAGTGCACTGTGTGAGAGAGGCTCAGGTTTCCACTGCACTGTGTGAAAGAAGCTCAGATTTCCAGTGCACTGTGTGAGAGAGGCTCAGGTTTCTGCTGCACTGTGTGACAGAGGCTCAGGTTTCCAGTGCACTGTGTGAGAGAGGCTCAGGTTCCCAGTGCACTGTGTGAGAGGAGCTCAGGTTTCCAATGCACTGTGTGAGAGAGGCTCAGGTTTCTGCTGCACTGTGTGAGAGAGGCTCAGGTTTCCATTGCACTGTGTGAGAGAGACTCAGGTTTCTATTACACTGTGTGAGAGAGGCTCGGGTTTCCATTGCACTGTGTGAGAGAGGCTCAGGTTCCCTGTGCACTGTGTGAGAGAGGCTCAGGTTTCCACAGCACTGTGTGAGAGAGGCTCAGGTTTCCAGTGTTCTGTGTGAGAGAGGCTCGGGTTTCTGCAGCACTGTGTGAGAGAGGCTCAGGTTTCCAGTGCACTGTGTGACAGAGACTCTGGTTTCTACTGCACTGTGTGAGAGAGGCTCAGGTTTCTACTGCACTGTGTGAGAGAGGCTCAGGTTTCCACAGCACTCTGTGAGAGAGGGTCAGGTTTCTAATGCACTGTGTGAGAGAGGCTGAGGTTCCCAGTGCACTGTGTGAGAGAGGCTCAGGTTTGTACTGCACTGTGTGAGAGAGACTCAGGTTCCCAGTGCACTGTGTGAGAGAAGCTCAGGTTTCCATTGCACTGTGTGAGAGAGGCTCAGGTTTCCATTGCACTGTGTGAGAGAGGCTCAGGTCTGTACTGCACTGTGTGAGAGAGGCTCAGGTTCCCAGTGCACTGTGTGAGAGAGGCTCAGGTTTCCACAGCACTGTGTGAGAGAAGCTCAGGTTTCCATTGCACTGTGTGGGAGAGGCTCAGGTTTCTACTGCACTGTGTGAGAGAGGCTCAGATTTCCAGTGCACTGTGTGAGAGAGGCTCAGGTTTCTGCTGCACTGTGTGACAGAGGCTCAGGTTTCCAGTGCACTGTGTGAGAGAGGCTCAGGTTCCCAGTGCACTGTGTGAGAGGAGCTCAGGTTTCCAATGCACTGTGTGAGAGAGGCTCAGGTTTCTGCTGCACTGTGTGAGAGAGGCTCAGGTTTCCATTGCACTGTGTGAGAGAGACTCAGGTTTCTATTACACTGTGTGAGAGAGGCTCGGGTTTCCATTGCACTGTGTGAGAGAGGCTCAGGTTCCCTGTGCACTGTGTGAGAGAGGCTCAGGTTTCCACAGCACTGTGTGAGAGAGGCTCAGGTTTCCAGTGTTCTGTGTGAGAGAGGCTCGGGTTTCTGCAGCACTGTGTGAGAGAGGCTCAGGTTTCCAGTGCACTGTGTGACAGAGACTCTGGTTTCTACTGCACTGTGTGAGAGAGGCTCAGGTTTCTACTGCACTGTGTGAGAGAGGCTCAGGTTTCCACAGCACTCTGTGAGAGAGGGTCAGGTTTCTAATGCACTGTGTGAGAGAGGCTGAGGTTCCCAGTGCACTGTGTGAGAGAGGCTCAGGTTTGTACTGCACTGTGTGAGAGAGACTCAGGTTCCCAGTGCACTGTGTGAGAGAAGCTCAGGTTTCCATTGCACTGTGTGAGAGAGGCTCAGGTTTCCATTGCACTGTGTGAGAGAGGCTCAGGTCTGTACTGCACTGTGTGAGAGAGGCTCAGGTTCCCAGTGCACTGTGTGAGAGAGGCTCAGGTTTCCACAGCACTGTGTGAGAGAAGCTCAGGTTTCCATTGCACTGTGTGGGAGAGGCTCAGGTTTCTACTGCACTGTGTGAGAGAGGCTCAGGTTTCCAGTGCACTGTGTGAGAGAGGCTCAGGTTTCTACTGCACTGTGTGACAGAGGCTCAGGTTTCCAGTGCACTGTGTGAGAGAGGCTCAGGTTCCCAGTGCACTGTGTGAGAGAAGCTCAGGTTTCCACTGCACTATGTGAAAGAAGCTCAGGTTTCCAGTGCAATGTGTGAGAGAGGCTCAGGTTTCTACTGCACTGTGTGACAGAGGCTCAGGTTTCCAGTGCACTGTGTGAGAGAGGCTCAGGTTCCCAGTGCACTGTGTGAGAGAGGCTCAGGTTTCCACTGCACTGTGTGAAAGAAGCTCAGATTTCCAGTGCACTGTGTGAGAGAGGCTCAGGTTTCTGCTGCACTGTGTGACAGAGGCTCAGGTTTCCAGTGCACTGTGTGAGAGAGGCTCAGGTTCCCAGTGCACTGTGTGAGAGGAGCTCAGGTTTCCAATGCACTGTGTGAGAGAGGCTCAGGTTTCTGCTGCACTGTGTGAGAGAGGCTCAGGTTTCCATTGCACTGTGTGAGAGAGACTCAGGTTTCTATTACACTGTGTGAGAGAGGCTCGGGTTTCCATTGCACTGTGTGAGAGAGGCTCAGGTTCCCTGTGCACTGTGTGAGAGAGGCTCAGGTTTCCACAGCACTGTGTGAGAGAGGCTCAGGTTTCCAGTGTTCTGTGTGAGAGAGGCTCGGGTATCTGCAGCACTGTGTGAGAGAGGCTCAGGTTTCCAGTGCACTGTGTGACAGAGACTCAGGTTTCTACTGCACTGTGTGAGAGAGGCTTAGGTTTCTACTGCACTGTGTGAGAGAGGCTCAGGTTTCCACAGCACTCTGTGAGAGAGGGTCAGGTTTCTAATGCACTGTGTGAGAGAGGCTGAGGTTCCCAGTGCACTGTGTGAGAGAGGCTCAGGTTTGTACTGCACTGTGTGAGAGAGACTCAGGTTCCCAGTGCACTGTGTGAGAGAAGCTCAGGTTTCCATTGCACTGTGTGAGAGAGGCTCAGGTTTCCATTGCACTGTGTGAGAGAGGCTCAGGTCTGTACTGCACTGTGTGAGAGAGGCTCAGGTTCCCAGTGCACTGTGTGAGAGAGGCTCAGGTTTCCACAGCACTGTGTGAGAGAAGCTCAGGTTTCCATTGCACTGTGTGGGAGAGGCTCAGGTTTCTACTGCACTGTGTGAGAGAGGCTCAGGTTTCCAGTGCACTGTGTGAGAGAGGCTCAGGTTTCTACTGCACTGTGTGAGAGAGGCTCAGGTTTCTGCTGCACTGTGTGAGAGAGGCTCAGGTTTCCATTGCACTGTGTGAGAGAGACTCAGGTTTCTATTACACTGTGTGAGAGAGGCTCGGGTTTCCATTGCACTGTGTGAGAGAGGCTCAGGTTCCCTGTGCACTGTGTGAGAGAGGCTCAGGTTTCCACAGCACTGTGTGAGAGAGGCTCAGGTTTCCAGTGTACTGCGTGAGAGAGGCTCGGGTTTCTACAGCACTGTGTGAGAGAGGCTCAGGTTTCCAGTGCACTGTGTGACAGAGACTCAGGTTTCTACTGCACTGTGTGAGAGAGGCTCAGGTTTCCACTGCACTCTGTGAGAGAGGGTCAGGTTTCTAATGCACTGTGTGAGAGAGGCTGAGGTTCCCAGTGCACTGTGTGAGAGAGGCTCAGGTTTGTACTGCACTGTGTGAGAGAGACTCAGGTTTCCATTGCACTGTGAGAGAGAGGCTCAGGTTTCCATTGCACTGTGTGAGAGAGGCTCGGGTTTCCATTGCACTGTGTGAGAGAGGCTCAGGTCTGTACTGCACTGTGTGAGAGAGGCTCAGGTTCCCAGTGCACTGTGTGAGAGAGGCTCAGGTTTCCACAGCACTGTGTGAGAGAAGCTCAGGTTTCCATTGCACTGTGTGGGAGAGGCTCAGGTTTCTACTGCACTGTGTGAGAGAGGCTCAGGTTTCCAGTGCACTGTGTGAGAGAGGCTCAGGTTTCTACTGCACTGTGTGAGAGAGGCTCAGGTTTCTCCTGCACTGTGTGAGAGAGGCTCAGGTTTCCAGTGCACTCTGTGAGAGTGGCTCAGGTTTGTACTGCACTGTGTGAGAGAGACTCACATTCCCAGTGCACTGTGTGAGAGAGGCTCAGGTTTCCAGTGCACTGTGTGGGAGAGGCTCAGGTTTCTACTGCACTGTGTGAGAGAGGCTCAAGTTTCCACAGCACTGTGTGAGAGAGGCTCAGGTTTCCTTCCACTGTGTGGGAGATCCTCAGGTTTCCAGTGCACTGTGTGAAAGAAGCTCAGGTTTCCAGTGCACTGTGTGAGAGAGGCTCAGGTTTCCAGTGCACTGTGTCTGACAGGCTCAGGTTTCCAGTGCACTGTGTGAGGGAGGCTCAGGTTTCCAGTGCACTGTGTGAGAGGCTCAGGTTTCCAGTGCACTGTGTGAGAGAGGCTCAGGTTTCCATTGCACTGTGTGAGAGGCTCAGGTTTCCAGTGCACTGTGTGAGAGGCTCAGGTTTCCAGTGCACTGTGAGAGCGGCTCAGGTTTCCAGTGCACTGTGTGAGAGGCTCAGGTTTCCAGTGCACTGTGTGAGAGGCTCAGGTTTCCAGTGCACTGTGAGAGAGGCTCAGGTTTCCAGTGCACTGTGAGAGAGGCTCAGGTTTCCAGTGCACTGTGTGAGAGGCTCAGGTTTCCAGTGCACTGTGAGAGAGGCTCAGGTTTCCAGTGCACTGTGAGAGAGGCTCAGGTTTCCAGTGCACTGTGTGAGAGGCTCAGGTTTCCAGTGCACTGTGAGAGAGGCTCAGGTTTCCAGTGCACTGTGTGAGAGGCTCAGGTTTCCAGTGCACTGTGTGAGAGGCTCAGGTTTCCAGTGCACTGTGAGAGAGGCTCAGGTTTCCAGTGCACTGTGTGAGAGAGGCTCAGGTTTCCACAGCACTGTGTGAGAGGCTCAGGTTTCCAGTGCACTGTGTGAGAGGCTCAGGTTTCCAGTGCACTGTGTGAGAGGCTCAGGTTTCCAGTGCACTGTGAGAGAGGCTCAGGTTTCCAGTGCACTGTGTGAGAGGCTCAGGTTTCCAGTGCACTGTGAGAGAGGCTCAGGTTTCCAGTGCACTGTGTGAGAGGCTCAGGTTTCCAGTGCACTGTGTGAGAGGCTCAGGTTTCCAGTGCACTGTGTGAGAGAGGCTCAGGTTTCCAGTGCACTGTGTGAGAGGCTCAGGTTTCCAGTGCACTGTGTGAGAGGCTCAGGTTTCCACTCCACCATGTGAGAAGAAGCTTTCTGACATCTTTGCACAACTTTCACTTGTTCACATGGAAACACAGGAATATTTCTCTCCATCTTCAAGTTGCAATCTGTCAACCGTAACGCAGCACTCTTACAATTCCAGGTTATTATTTGTTTGTTAACAATACAACAGCAAATGGTGGTGATCGGAAAGCGAGGTACACATCCATCCTACAGACAGCGACCTCAGGCAATCAGTGCTTCTCCTTCTGGTATCACATGTATGGACCAGATATCGGTGAGTCAACTGTTGATCAGCTCATAGCACTCATCCCAAAAGCAAATGGCACGGCGAGGATACAGACCCAACATACTGACTCTCACTGGGGTACTGTTCCACACACATTGACTCTCACTGGGGTACAGCTCCACACACACTGACTCTCACTGGGGTACTGTTCCACACACATTGACTCTCACTGGGGTACAGCTCCACACACACTGACTCTCACTGGGGTACTGTTCCACACACATTGACTCTCACTGGGGGACAGTTCCACACACACTGACTCTCACTGGGGGACAGTTTCTCACACACTGACTCTCACTGGGGGACAGTTCCACACACACTGACTCTCACTGGGGGACAGTTTCTCACACACTGACTCTCACTGGGGGACAGTTCCACACACACTGACTCTCACTGGGGGACAGTTCCACACACACTGACTCTCACTGGGGTACAGTTCCACACACACTGACTCTCACTGGGGGACAGTTTCTCACACACTGACTCTCACTGGGGGACAGTTCCACACACACTGACTCTCACTGGGGGACAGTTCCACACACACTGACTCTCACTGGGGTACAGTTCCACACACACTGACTCTCACTGGGGTACAGTTTCTCACACACTGACTCTCACTGGGGGACAGTTCCACACACACTGACTCTCACTGGGGGACAGTTCCACACACACTGACTCTCACTGGGGTACAGTTTCTCACACACTGACTCTCACTGGGGTACAGTTTCTCACACACTGACTCTCACTGGGGGACAGTTCCACACACACTGACTCTCACTGGGGTACAGTTTCTCACACACTGACTCTCACTGGGGGACAGTTCCACACACACTGACTCTCACTGGAGTACAGTTAAAACAGAAGAACATAAGAACTAGGAGCAGGAGTAGGCCATCTGGCCCCTCGAGCCTGCTCCGCCATTCAATAAGATCATGGCTGATCTTTTCATGGACTCAGCTCCACTTACCCGCCCGCTCACCATAACCCTTAATTCCTTTACTGTTCAAAAATGTATCTATCCTTGCCTTAAAAACATTCAATGAGGTAGCCTCAACTGCTTCACTGGGCAGGGAATTCCACAGATTCACAACTCTTTGTGTGAAGAAGATCCTCCTCAACCTAGTCCCCCACATACTGACTCTCACTATGTGTGCGGAACTCTCCCATTCGTAACAGCATGTGTTGGTGAACTCGATGAACCATGGTCTTTTGCTTCACACAGATTGTGCCATCCTGTCCTTCCATCAAAACCTGTTCGTCAGACCATGTGTCATGGAGAGATTGCCCATCTGGGGCACTGCCCAATCTCAAAGACACAGGACTGGCAGCTGTTGAGGGACAAATGCGTATCATCCAAGCTGCCAACCATTCACCCAAATCCTAGACATGGACATTGCCAAAACTGGAGTTCTGCCACCCAGTCCCAATTTAGTCTGGTCCTGTGGAACTGGTTAAGCAGCATGCTGCAGCTGCCCCAGCTTCTTGGAGACAGACATAGGCAGGTGAATGTGTTACTAAAGCTCAGCTCTCCCCACAGGGACACTGAGCCTCAAGTTGCAGCAAGGCCAGAGTGAGGAGCTGCTATGGACCAGGACAGGAACACACGGAAATCAATGGAGGCGTGGATTTCATACCATTCCACCCCAAAACCAACACTTCCAGGTAAGGCACCACACCCAAATTCCTAACTATCGCAAAAAGCACGAGGGACTGCTGCACTGTCAGAGGGTCAGTGTTGAGGGAGTGCTGCACTGTCAGAGGGTCAGTACTGAGAGCGTGGCGCACTGTCAGAGGGTCAGTGCTGAGGGAGTGCTGCACTGTCAGAGGTCCGTACTGAGGGAGTGCCGCACTGTCAGAGGGTCAGTACTGAGAGCGTGGCGCACTGTCAGAGGGTCAGTGCTGAGGGAGTGCCGCACTGTCAGAGAGTCAGTACTGAGGGAGTGCTGCACTGTCAGAGTCAGTACTGAGGGAGTGCCGCACTGTCAGAGGGTCAGTACTGAGGGAGTGCTGCAGTGTCAGAGAGTCAGTACTGAGGGAGTGCTGCAGTGTCAGAGGGTCAGTGTTGAGGGAGTGCTGCACTGTCAGAGGGTCAGTACTGAGAGAGTGGCGCACTGTCAGAGGGTCAGTACTGAGGGAGTGTTGCACTGTCAGAGGGTCAGTACTGAGGGAGTGCTGCAGTGTCAGAGGGTCAGTGCTGAGGGAGTGTTGCACTGTCAGAGGGTCAGTACTGAGGGAGTGCTGCAGTGTCAGAGGGTCAGTGCTGAGGGAGTGTTGCACTGTCAGAGGGTCAGTACTGAGACAGTGCTGCAGTGTCAGAGGGTCAGTGCTGAGGGAGTGTTGCACTGTCAGAGGGTCAGCACTGAGGGAGTGCTGCATTGTTACAGGGTCAGTACTGAGGGAGTGCCGCACTGTCACAGGGTCAGTGCCGAGGGAGTGCTGCACTGTCACAGGGTCAGTGCCGAGGGAGTGCTGCACTGTCAGAGGATCAATACTGAGGGAGTGCTGCACTGTCAGAGGATCAATACTGAGGGAGTGCTGCACTGTCAGAGGATCAATACTGAGGGAGTGCCGCACTGTCACAGGGTCAGTGCCGAGGGAGTGCTGCACTGTCAGAGGGTCAGTGCCGAGGGAGTGCTGCACTGTCAGAGGATCAATACTGAGGGAGTGCTGCACTGTCAGAGTCATAGAGCCAGAGAGGTTTACGGTATGGAAACAAGCCCTCAGGCCCAACTTATCCATGCCGTCCAGGTTTTACCACTGAACTAGTCCCAATTGCCTGCATTTGGCCCATATCCCTCTTTACCTGTCTTACCCATGTAACTGTCTGAATGCTTTTTAAAAGACAAAATTGTACCCACCTCTACAACTTCCTCTGGCAGCTCGTTCCAGACTCTCACCACCCTCTGTGTGAAAAAGTTGCCCCTCTGGATCCTTTTGTATCTCTCCCCTCTCACCTTAAATCCATGCCCTCTAATTTTAGACTCCTCTACCTTTGGGAAAAGATATTGACTATCTACCTTATCTATGCCCCTCATCATTTTATAGACCTCTACAAGATCATCCCTCAGCCTCCTGCGCTCCAGGGAAAAAAGTCCCAGTCTATCCAGCCTTTCCTTATAACTCAAACCATCAAATCCCGGTAGCATCCTAGTCAATCTTTTCTGCTCTCTTTCTAGTTTAATAATATCTTTCCCATAAAACGGTGACCAGAACTGTACACAGTATTCCAAGTGTGGCCTTACCAATGTCTTGTACAACTTCAACAAGACGTCCCAACACCTGTATTCAACATTCTGACCAATGAAACCAAGCATGCCAAATGCCTTCTTCACCACCCTGTCCATTTCTGACTCCACTTTCAAGGAGCTATGAACCTGGACTCCTAGATTTCTTTGTTCGATAACTGACCCCAACGCCCTGCCATTAACTGAGTAAATCCTGCCACGATTCAATCTACCAAAATGCATCACTCACATTTATCTAAATTAAACTCCATCTGGCATTCATCAGCCCACTGGCCCAATTTGATCAAGATTCTGCTGCAATCCCAGATAATCTTCTTTACTGTCCACTATGCCACCAATCTTGGTCTTGTCTGCAAACTTACTAACCATGCCCCATAAATTCTCATCCAAATCGTTAATATAAATGACAAATAACAGTGGACCCAGCACTGATCCCTGAGGCACACCGCTGGTCACAGCCTCCAGTTTGAAAAACAACCCTCGACAACCACCCTTTGCCTTCTGTCGTCAATACAGTAAGAAGTCTAACAACACCAGGTTAAAGTCCAACAGGTTTATTTGGTAGCAAAAGCCACTAGCTTTCGGAACAGGCTGTCCCTTCATCAGGTGGGTGGGAGTTCTGATCACAAACAGGGCACAAAGACACAAACTCAATTTACATGAATGATTGGAATGTGAGTCTTTACAGCTAATCAAGTCTTAAAGGTACAGACAATGTGAGTGGATGGAGCATTAAGCACAGGTTAAAGAGATGTGTATTGTCTCCAGAGAGGACAGCTCGTGAGATTTTGCACATCCAGGCAGGTTGTGGGAGTTACAGATAGTGTGACATGAACCCAATATCCCGGTTGAGGCCGTCCTCATGTGTGTGGAACCTGGCTGAATCACTGAAACAATCACTGAAACAACTATATGATGACATCAACAAGTTCCATCCCACCATCAGGCTCACCATAGACTACTCTCCGGAATCGGTTGCATTCTTGGACACACGCACTCCATTAAGGACGGTCACATCAGTACCTCACTGTACCGCAAGCCCACGGATAACCTCATGATGCTCCACTTCTCCAGCTTCCACCCTAAACACGTTAAAGAAGCCATCCCCTACGGACAAGCCCTCCGAATACACAGGATCTGCTCAGATGAGGAGGATTGCAGCAGACACCTCCAGACGCTGAAAGATGCCCTCATAAGAACAGGATATGGCGCTCGACTCATCGATCGACAGTTCCGACGTGCCACAGCGAAAAACCGCACCGACCTCCTTGGAAGACAAACACGGGACACGGTGGACAGAGTACCCTTCATCGTCCAGTACTTCCCCAGAGCGGAGAAGCTACAACATCTCCTCCGGAGCCTTCAACATGTCATTGATGAAGACGAACATCTCGCCAAGGCCATCCCCACACCCCCACTTCTTGCCTTCAAACAACCGCACAACCTCAAACAAACCATTGTCCGCAGCAAACTACCCAGCCTTCAGGAGACACCACACAACCCTGCCACAGCAACCTCTGCAAGACGTGCCGGATCATCGACACAGATGCCATCATCTCACGTGAGAACACCATCCACCAGGTACATGGTACATACTCTTGCAACTCGGCCAACGTTGTCTACCTGTTACGCTGCAGGAAAGGATGTCGTGAGGCATGGTACATTGGGGAAACCATGCAGACGCTACGACAACGGATGAATGAACACCGCTCGACAATCACCAGGCAAGACTGTTCTCTTCGTGTTGGGGAGCACTTCAGCGGTCACGGGCATTCAGCCTCTGATCTCCTGGTAAGCGTTCTCCAAGGCGGCCTTCACGACACACGACAGCGCAGAGTCGCTGAGCAGAGACTGATAGCCAGGTTCCGCACACATGAGGACGGCCTCAACCGGGATATTGGGTTCAAGTCACACTATCTGTAACCCCCACAACCTGACCTGATGTGCAAAATCTCACTAGCTGTCCTGTCTGGAGACAATACACATCTCTTTAACCTGTGCTTAATGCTCTCTCCACTCACATTGTCTGTACCTTTAAGACTTGATTAGCTGTAAAGACTCGCATTCCAATCATTATTCATGTAAATTGAGTTTGTGTCTTTGTGCCCTGTTTGTGATCAGAACTCCCACCCACCTGACGAAGGGACAGCCTGTTCCGAAAGCTAGTGGCTTTTGCTACCAAATAAACCTGTTGGACTTTAACCTGGTGTTGGTAGAATTCTTACTGTGTTTACCCCAGTCCAACGCCGGCATCTCCACATTCTGTCGTCAAGCCAATTTTGTATCCAATTGGCTACCTCACCCTGGATCCCGTGAGATTTAACCTGGTGTAATAACCTACCATGCAGTACCTTGTCAAAGGCCTTGCTAAAGTCCATGTAGACAACGTCAACTGCACTGCCCTCATCATTGGGGTAAAGTTTCCCATACACACTAACTCACTGGAGTACGGGTCCCTCACACACTGACTCTCACTGGGATACATATCCACATACACTGACTCTCAGTGGGGTATAGTTTCACACACACTGACTCTCACTGGGGTACAGATCCACACACACTGGCTCTCACTGGGATATAGTTCTACACGTTCTGGCTCTCACTGGGGTACAGTTTCACACACGCTGTCTCTCAGTGGGATACAGTTTGACTGCACTGCCCTCATCTACCTTCTTGGATACCCCTTCAAAAAACTCAATTAAATTCATGCGACATGATTTTCCACTCACAAAGCCATGCTGACTGTCCACAATCAGTCTTTGCCTTTCTAAATGCCTGTACATCCTGTCTCTAAGAATACTTTCGAACAACTTATCCATTACAGATGTGAGGCTCACCGGCCTGTAGTTCCCAGGCTTTTCCCTGCAGCCCTTCTTAAACAAAGGCACAACATTTGCCACCTTCCAATCTTCAGGCACCTCACCTGTGGCTGTCGATGATTCAAGTATCTCTGACAGGGGACCTGTAATTTCCTCCCTAGCCTCCCACAATGTCCTGGGATACACTTCATCAGGTGCCAGGGATTTATCTACCTTGATGCGCTTTAAGACTTCCTCCTTCTCTGTAATATGTACACTCCTCAAGACATCACTATTTAATTCCCCAAGTTCCCTAACATCCATGCTTTTCTCAACAGCAAATACCGATGAGAAATATTCATTTAGGATCTCACCCATCTCTTGCGGATCCGCACATAGATGATCTTGTTGATCCTTAAGAGGCCCTACTCTCTCCCTAGTTACTCTTTTGCCCTTTATGTATTGGTAGAAGCGCTTTGAATTCTCCTTTGCCTTATCTACCAAAGCAATCTCATGTCCCCTTTTTGCCCTCCTGATATCTCTCTTAACTCTACTCTGAAGACCTCTACACTCTTCAAGGGACCCACTTGATCCCAGCTGCCTATGAAGGGGCGGCACGGTAGCACAGTGGTTAGCACTGCTGCTTCACAGCGCCAGGGACCCGAGTTTGATTCCCGGCTTGGGTCACTGTCTGTGTGGAGTTTGCACATTCTCCTTGTGTCTGCGTGGATTTCCTGTGGGTGCTCCGGTTTCCTCCCACATTCTGAAAGACGTGCTGGTTAGGTGCATTGACCTGAACAGGTGCCGGACTGTGGCGACCAGGGGAATTTCACAGTAACTTCATTGCAGTGTTAATGTGAGCCTTACTTGTGACGAATAAATAATAAATAAACTTTATGTCATATGCCCCCCTCCCTTTTTTTGACCAGGGCTTCAATATCCCGTGTCATCCAGGGTTCCCTACTTCTACCAGCCTTGCCCTTCACTCTAAAAGGAATGGGCTTATCCTGAACCCTCGTTAACACTCTTTTGAAAGTTCTTATCTGTCACCATCAAAATTGGCTTTGCCCCAATTTAGAATTTTAACTTTTGGGCCAGACCTGTCATTCTCCACAGCTATCTTAAAACTAATAGAATTATGGTCACAGGGTTCTGAAGACTGTGGAGGAACAGAGAGATCTTGGGGTCCATATCCACAGATCTCTAAAGGTTGCCACTCAAGTGGATAGAGCTGTGAAGAAGGCCTATAGTGTGTTAGCTTTTATTAACAGGGGGTTGGAGTTTAAGAGCCGTGGGGTTATGCTGCAATTGTACAGGACCTTGGTGAGACCACATTTGGAATATTGTGTGCAGTTCTGGTCACCTCACTATAAGAAGGATGTGGAAGCGCTGGAAAGAGTGCAGAGGAGATTTACCAGGATGCCGCCTGGTTTGGAGGGTAGGTCTTATGAGGAAAGGTTGAGGGAGCTAGGGCTGTTCTCTCTGGAGCGGAGGAAGCTGAGGGGAGATTTAATAGAGGTTTATAAAATGATGAAGGAGATAGATAGAGTGAACGTTCAAAGACTATTTCCTCGGGTGGATGGAGCTATTACAAGGGGGCATAACTATAGGGTTCGTGGTGGGAGATACAGGAAGGATATCAGAGGTAGGTTCTTTATGCAGAGAGTGGTTGGGGTGTGGAATGGACTGCCTGCAGTGATAGTGGAGTCAGACACTTTAGGAACATTTAAGCGGTTATTGGATAGGCACATGGAGCACACCAGGATGATAGGGAGTGGGATAGCTTGATCTTGGTTTCAGATAAAGCGCGGCACAACATCGTGGGCCGAAGGGCCTGTTCTGTGCAGTACTGTTCTATGTTAGGGGAGGTAGGTTAGAGGGATTAGTGGGTAAATATGTGGGGGTAGGGCCTGGGTGGGATTGTGGTCGGTGCAGACTCGATGGGCCGAATGGCCTCCTTCTGCACTGTAGGGTTTCTATGATTTCTATGATGTTCTATGGTCCCAAAGTGATCCCTCACTAACACTTCTGTCACCTGCCCTTTCTTATTTGCCAAAAGGAGATCAAGTTTTGCCCACTCTCTAATTGGGCCATCCACATACTGAATGAGAAATTCCTCCTGAATACACTCAACACATTTCTCTCCATCCAGGCCCCTGATACTATGGCTGTCCCAGTCAATGTTGGGAAAGTTAAAGTCCCCTACTATTATCACCCTATTTTCTTGGAGCTATCTGTAATCTCCTTACAAATTTGCTTCTCAATTTCCCACTATTTGGGGCAATATAGTACAATCCTCTCAAAGTGATTATTTCTCAGTTCTACCCATATAGACTCAGTGGGCGAACATGTGGATATATCCCCTCTCATACTGCCTTGATGTTCTCCCTAATCGAAAATGCAACTCCCCCTCCTCTCCTACCCCCTGTTCTATCTTTCCTATAGCATCTATACCCTGGAACATTGAGCTGCCAGTCCTGTCCCTCCCTTAGCCATGTTTCAGTAATAAAGTAAAGTATATTAGTCACAAATAAGGCTTATATTAACACTGCAATGAAGTTACTGTGAAAATCCCCTAGTCGCCACACTCCAGCGCGGGTCAATGTTCAGACTGTGGGAGAAAACCAGAGCACCCGGAGGAAACCCATGCAAACACAGGGAGAACGTGCAAACTCCACACAGACAGTGACCCAAGCTAGGAATCGAACCCGGGTCCCTGGCACTGTGAGGCAGCTGTGCTAACCACTGTGCCACCATGCCGTCCCTATGGCTATAATATTCCAGTCCCAAGTATTCGTCCATGCCCTGACTTCATCTGCATTGCTCGTCAAGTCTCTAGCATTGAAATAAATGCAGTTTAATCCAGACTTCCCATGCTCTTTGCCCTGCTGTTGCCTGACCTGTCTAGTACTAGGAGTGGTGACACTGCCTTTACTATTTAACATGCTCTTTTTTAAGTATCTGGGGGCCTGTAGTACAATCCTATCAAAGTGATCTCTCCCTTCTTACTTTTCAGTTCTGCCCATATAGACTCAGTGGGTGAACTCTTAGATATATCCCCTTTCAGTACTGCTGTGATGTTTTCCCTAATCAAAAATGCATGTCCCCCATCTCTCTTGTCTCCTGTACTATCTTTCGTATAGCATCTGTACCCTGGAACTGCCAGTCCTGTCCCTCCCTTAGCCATGTTTCAATATAGCTATAATATCCCAGTCCCACGTACCCATCGATGCCCTGAGTTCATCTGCCTTGCCTGTCAGGCCTCTTGCATTGAAATAGGTTCCGTTTAAAAGATCTTCCGTTGCTCTCTGCCCTGACCATCGGTTCTGTCATGTTTTGTACACTCTCCCTGTGTTTGATTTCTCTTCGCCTTACTGGACCGATTCACTGAGTTCTCCACAGTCTCTGTATTCTCTACTCTGTATTCTGGCCCTTTTTGATTTTTGTCTTTGGTTTCTATGCCTTCCACTTTTCCCTTTATTGCCTTTTGTTTCTGTCCCCACTTTACTTCCCTCTGACTTCCTGCGTTGGTTCCCGTCCCGCTGCCACATTAGTTTAAACCCTCCCCAACAGCACTAGCAAACACTCTCCCTAGGATATTGGTTCCAGTCCTGCCCAGGTGCAGATCATCCAATTTGTACTGGTCCCACCACCCCCAGAACCGGTTCCAATGTCCCAGGAATTTGAATCCCTCCCTCTTGCACCATTCCTCAAGCCACATATTCATCTCAGCTATTCTGACATTCCTACTCTGACGAGCATGTGGCACTGGTAGTAATCCTGAGATTACTACCTTTGAGGTCCTACTTTTTAGTTCAACTCCTAACTCCCGAAATTCCCTTGTAGGACCACATCCCATTTTTTACCGATATTGTTGGTGCCTGTATGCACCACAACAGTTGGCTCTGTTCACACTCCCCCTCCAGAATGTCCTGCAGTCGCTCCGAGACATCCTTGACTCTTGCACCAGAGAGGCAACATACAATCCTGGAGTCTCGTTTGTGTCCGCAGAAACGCCTGTCTATTCCCCTTACAATTGAATCCCCTATCACTATAGCTCTGCCACTCTTTTTCCTGCCTTCCTGTGCAGCAGAGCCGGCCACGGTGCCATGAACCTGGCTGCTGCCACCTTCCCCTGGTGAGCCATCTCCCCCAACAGTGTCCAAAAGGGTATATTTGTTTTGGAGGGAGATGACTGCAGAGGATCCCTGCACTGCATTCCTACACTTCCTCTGTCTGGTGGTCACTCATTCCAAATCTCCCTCAGTATCCACAACTTCCTCAGCATTGTGGATGTTCCAAACTGAATCCATCCGCAGCTCCAGAGCTGTCAAGCAGTCTAACAGGAACTGGACACACTTCTTGCACATGAAGGAGCCAGGGACATCGGAAAAATCCCTGAATTCCCACATCGCACAAGAAGGGCATGATACAGGTCTGGGATCTCCTGCCATGATTTAACCATTAAGTTAACTTACAATGCCGAGACAAAAAAAAGAGAAAAAAGAAAGGAAAACCTAACTATCAGGCACCAGCCAATCACTTACCTGCTGGCTGTGACACCAAGGTTCAATTTCTTTCTAACTCCCACTTGTCCTTGAGTCTCCCCCGGTGGTCCACCTCTCTACTCCTCCCAAAGGTGAGCATCTCTTTCCCCTCAGCATCGAATTCCCACTTAGCTCCAAATTCCTGATACCCTTACTCTGGCTGAAATCTCACTCTGGCTGTTGTCTCTCTCCCATTGGCATACGCAGGCTAATTGGTGTAACGAGGGAGTGCCGCACTGTCAGCGGGTCAGTGCTGAGGGAGTGCCGCACTCAGCGGGTCAGTGCTGAGGGAATGCTGCACTGTCAGCGGGTCAGCGCTGAGGGAGTGTCGCACTGTCAGAGCGTCAGCGCTGAGGGAATGCTGCACTGTCAGCGGGTCAGTGCTGAGAGAGTGCCGCACTGTCAGAGCGCCAGCGCTGAGGGAGTGCCGCACTGCCAGAGCGTCAGCGCTGAGGGAGTGCCGCACTGCCAGAGCGTCAGCGCTGAGGGAGTGCCGCACTGCCAGAGCGTCAGCGCTGAGGGAGTGCCGCACTGCCAGAGCGTCAGCGCTGAGGGAGTTCTGCACAGCCAGAGCGTCAGCGCTGAGGGAGTGCCGCACTGCCAGAGCGTCAGCGCTGAGGGAGTGCCGCACTGCCAGAGCGTCAGCGCTGAGGGAGTGCCGCACTGCCAGAGCGTCAGCGCTGAGGGAGTGCCGCACTGCCAGAGCGTCAGCGCTGTGGGAGTTCCGCACTGCCAGAGCGTCAGCGCTGAGGGAGTGCCGCACTGCCAGAGCTTCAGCGCTGATGGAGTGCCGCACTGTCAGAGCGCCAGCGCTGAGGGAGTGCCGCACTGCCAGAGCGTCAGCGCTGAGGGAGTGCCGCACTGCCAGAGCGTCAGCGCTGAGGGAGTGCCGCACTGCCAGAGCGTCAGCGCTGAGGGAGTGCCGCACTGCCAGAGCGTCAGCGCTGAGGGAGTTCTGCACAGCCAGAGCGTCAGCGCTGAGGGAGTGCCGCACTGCCAGAGCGTCAGCGCTGAGGGAGTGCCGCACTGCCAGAGCGTCAGCGCTGAGGGAGTGCCGCACTGCCAGAGCGTCAGCGCTGAGGGAGTGCCGCACTGCCAGAGCATCAGCGCTGTGGGAGTTCCGCACTGCCAGAGCGTCAGCGCTGAGGGAGTGCCGCACTGCCAGAGCGTCAGCGCTGATGGAGTGCCGCACTGCCAGAGCGTCAGCGCTGAGGGAGTGCCGCACTGCCAGAGCGTCAGCGCTGAGGGAGTGCCGCACTGCCAGAGCGTCAGCGCTGAGGGAGTGCCGCACTGCCAGAGCGTCAGCGCTGAGGGAGTGCCACACTGCCAGAGCGTCAGCGCTGAGGGAGTGCCGCACTGCCAGAGCGTCAGTGCTGAGGGAGTGCCGCACTGCCAGAGCGTCAGTGCTGAGGGAGTGCCGCACTGCCAGAGCGTCAGTGCTGAGGGAGTGCCGCACTGCCAGAGCGTCAGTGCTGAGGGAGTGCCGCACTGCCAGAGCGTCAGCGCTGAGGGAGTGCCGCACTGCCAGAGCGTCAGCGCTGATGGAGTACCGCACTGCCAGAGTGTCAGCGCTGAGGGAGTGCCGCACTGCCAGAGCGTCAGCGCTGAGGGAGTGCCGCACTGCCAGAGCGTCACGCTGAGGGAGTGCCGCACTGCCAGAGCGTCAGCGCTGAGGGAGTGCTGCACTGCCAGAGCGTCAGCGCTGAGGATGTGCTGCACTGTCAGAGGGTCAGTACTGAGGGAGTGCCGCACTGTCAGAGGGTCAGCATTGAGGGAGTGCTGCATTGTCAGAGGGTCAGCACTGAGGGAGGGCCGCACTGTCAGAGGGTCAGCATTGAGGGAGTGCTGCACTGTCAGAGGGTCAGTGCTGAGGGAGTGCTGCACTGTCAGAGGGTCAGTACTGAGGGAGTGCTGCACTGTCAGAGGGTCAGCACTGAGCGAGTACCGCACTGTCAGAGGGTCAGCACTGAGGGAGTGCTGCACTGTCAGAGGGTCAGTACTGAGGGAGTGCGGCACTGTCAGAGGGTCAGTACTGAGGGAGGGCCGCACTGTCAGAGGGTCAGTACTGAGGGAGTGCTGCACTGTCAGAGGGTCAGTACTGAGGGAGTGCTGCACTGTCAGAGGGTCAGTACTGAGGGAGGGCCGCACTGTCAGAGGGTCAGTACTGAGGGAGTGCTGCACTGTCAGAGGGTCAGCACTGAGGGAGTGCCTCACTGTCAGAGGGTCAGTACTGAGGGAGTGCGGCACTGTCAGAGGGTCAGCATTGAGGGAGTGCTGCACTGTCAGAGGGTCAGTACTGAGGGAGTGCTGCACTGTCAGAGGGTCAGTACTGAGGGAGTGCTGCACTGTCAGAGGGTCAGTACTGAGGGAGTGCTGCACTGTCAGAGGGTCAGCACTGAGCGAGTACCGCACTGTCAGAGGGTCAGCATTGAGGGAGTGCTGCACTGTCAGAGGGTCAGTACTGAGGGAGTGCTGCACTGTCAGAGGGTCAGTGCTGAGGGAGTACCGCACTGTCAGAGGGTCAGCACTGAGCGAGTACCGCACTGTCAGAGGGTCAGTACTGAGGGAGTGCTGCACTGTCAGAGGGTCAGTACTGAGCGAGTACCGCACTGTCAGAGGGTCAGCACTGAGCGAGTACCGCACTGTCAGAGGGTCAGTACTGAGGGAGTACCGCATTGTCAGAGGGTCAGCACTGAGGGAGTGCCACACTGTTAGAGGGTCAGCACTGAGGGTGTACCGCATTGTCAGAGGGTCAGCACTGAGGGAGTACCGCATTGTCAGAGGGTCAGCACTGAGGGAGTGCTGCACTGTCAGAGGGTCAGCACTGAGCGAGTACCGCACTGTCAGAGGGTCAGCACTGAGCGAGTACCGCACTGTCAGAGGGTCAGTACTGAGGGAGTACCGCATTGTCAGAGGGTCAGCACTGAGGGAGTGCCACACTGTTAGAGGGTCAGCACTGAGGGAGTACCGCATTGTCAGAGGGTCAGCACTGAGCGAGTACCGCACTGTTAGAGGGTCAGCACTGAGGGAGTACCGCATTATCAGAGGGTCAGTACTGAGGGAGTACCGCATTGTCAGAGGGGCAGCACTGAGGGAGTACCGCATTGTCAGAGGGTCAGTACTGAGGGAGTGCTGCACTGTCAGAGGGTCAGCACTGAGGGAGTGCCGCACTGTCAGAGGGTCAGCACTGAGGGAGTACCGCATTGTCAGAGGGGCAGCACTGAGGGAGTACCGCACTGTCAGAGGGTCAGCACTGAGGGAGTACCGCATTGTCAGAGGGGCAGCACTGAGGGATAGGGTTTGATTGAATGGTGATGTAATGATGTGGTATGAGTGTCTCTGTGATGCGAAATGGGGGGGGCGATTCTCCCATCGCGACCCGCAACTTTTCTGGCGTGTAGGGCTGGGAGATGCACATCGCCAGCCTTTTTCTGGGATTTGCGCATACGTCGGGAACACATGCGCATCTCCCAGAGCCAAAGAACAGTCGGAGACCAGACCACGCTGGAAATCTTTTTTTAGTTTATTTTAAATATGTTTTAAATTTCATTATCGGGACCTTGCTGGTCCCGATTGAATCTCCCACCCCGCCAGGAGTACTTCATTCCAGCGGGTTCAGACTAGCTCCCCACATTCAGGGAACTAGCGGGAGACCCCGCCGGAATGAAGGGGGGCGCCGCCGAGAGAGTCAGGTGTCAGGGGGGTGGTGCCCCCTGGGCATGGGCACCCTGGCAGTGCCCAAGGGGCAAACTGCCCATGCCCAGGGGCACCTTGCCACTGGCCATCGGGCATCAGGCAGTGCCAAGGAGGTGGGGCCTGTGGGCGGGGCCTAGGGGTGATCAGTGGGGGTGTCGCTGCCATTCTGCTTTGGGATCGGTCTGGGATGGAGGGAGGGTAGCGATTGGGCGGGCTTGGGGGGGTTGTGGGTGATCTGCCAGGAGGGTTCAGGGGGACTGCCTCCCGGTTGGGGGGGGGTTCTGACCCCAAGGGGGTCAGCGGCAGCGGGGGGTCTGTCAGTGTGTGGAGGGAGGTGGGGGGATCACCACTGCTGGGGGGTGTGGGTTGGACATCTGGGCGCTCCGGCGTGGGGTGGGGTGGGGGCAGTCAGGGCTGGACCCGGCATTGTTTTGGGGGCCGCGTAGGGTGGGCTGGAGGGGAGGCACTGCGGGGATCCCGGGCTGGCCAGCGATTGAGCTGGGCAACAAACGGGGAGACTGACAGATCGGGGCCACTGAGCACGCGCAGAGCTCAAGCACTGTCAGACTCCGGCGCGAATAGGCCCTGCCCCCCACTGAGTTTTTAATGAGATTCACGACTGGGACCTTTGCAGTTCTCAGAATGCGGAGGTTCGGGTGAGAAGCTGAACTGACAAAACAGTCAGGATCTAGAACAGTTTTCTCACCAATTCAGCACTTTTGGAAGAATCGCCCCCAAGCTTTCTTTGCCACGCAGACTGTAGACACCAATGATCACATGATTGATTTAACCTTTGACACACAAGGACCTCTGGAACTCAAGCTAAATCTCCCATTGGTTGCAGCTAATATTTGAAGCAATTCCTCGAGGCATCACGGGAGATATTTCGATCGACGATGTGAGTGTTGTGGGAGGTGCGTGTGAAGCTGAGGAAATGTGCTCCTTCGAAGCTAATTCCTGTCAGTACACATCGACAGGAATGCAGAGGTGGCAGCGGCTGTCTGGAGACCGAGAGAACAGCTCCAACAGGCCAGTCACTGACCATACAACAGAGACCACTCAAGGTGAAGACACATTACTCAGAACATCACCCTCGTCTTCCTCATTCTTCCATTCTAACTCTTACATTTTCTAATTAAATCAAAGCTTCAAGCACAAATTACAGTACAGAAGATCACACACTGTCCTCCCACAATCTGAGACACTGGGTCACACTGTCCTCCCTCTGGGACACAATGTCACACACTATCCTTTCACACTCTGGGACACTGGGTCACACCTGTCCTTTCACACTCTGGCACTTGGGGTCACTCTGTCCTTTCACATTCTGGGACACTGGGTCACTCTGTCCTCTCTCTGGGACACTGGGTCACACACAGTCCTTTCACACTCTGGGACATGGGGTCACACACTGTCCTTTCACACTCTGGGGCACTGGGTGACACACTGTCCTTTCACACTCTGGCACTTGGGGTCACTCTGTCCTCTCTCTGGGACACTGGGTCACACACAGTCCTTTCACACTCTGGGACATGGGGTCACACACTGTCCTTTCACACTCTGGGGCACTGGGTGACACACTGTCCTTTCACACTCTGGGACATTGGGGGTCACACTGTCCTCCCTCTGGGACACTGCGTCACACACTGTCCTTTCACACTCTGGGACACTGGGTCACACACTGTCCTCCCTCTGGGACACTGCGTCACACACTGTCCTTTCACACTCTGGGGCATTGGGTCACACACTGTCCTTTCACACTCTGCGACATGGGGTCACACACTGTCCTTTCACACTCTGGGGCACTGGGTCACACACTGTCCTTTCACACACTGGGTCACATCTGTCCTTTCACACTCTGGGACACTGGGTCACACACTGTCCTTGCACACTCTGGGACACTGGGTCACACACTGTCCTTTCACACTCTGGAACACTGGGTCACACACTGTCCTTTCACACTCTGGGACACTGGGTCACACACTGTCCTTTCACACTCTGGGACACTGGGTCACACACTGTCCTTTCACACTCTGGGACACTGGGTCACACACTGTCCTTTCACACTCTGGGACACTGGGTCACACACTGTCCTTTCACACTCTGGGACACTGGGTCACACAGTATTCTCTCACACTCTGGGACACTGGGTCACACACTGTCCTGTCACACTCTGGGACACTGGGTCACACACTGTCCTGTCACACTCTGGGACACTGGGTCACACACTGTCCTTTCACACTCTGGGACATGGGGTCACACACTGTCCTCCCTCACTCTGGGACACTGGGTCACACACTGTCCTTTCACATACTGGGACACTGGGTCTCAACTGTGCTTGCACACTCTGGGACACTGGGTCACACACTGTCCTTTCACACTCTGGAACACTGGGTCACACACTGTCCTCCCTCTGGGTCACACACTGTCCTTTCACATTCTGGGACGCTGGG
Organism: Mustelus asterias; assembly: GCF_964213995.1. NCBI lineage: Eukaryota > Metazoa > Chordata > Chondrichthyes > Carcharhiniformes > Triakidae > Mustelus > Mustelus asterias. The sequence goes on along the minus strand of NC_135813.1, from coordinate 48,614,758 downwards.
TCACGCACTGTCCTCCCACACTTGGACACTGGGTCACACAGTGTTCTCTCACACTCTGGGATACAGGGTCACACAGTGTTCTCTCACACTCTGGGACACACACTGTTCTTTCACACTCTTGGACACTGGGTCACACACTGTCCTTTCACACTCTGGGACATGGGGTCACACACTGTCCTCCCTCACTCTGGGACACTGGGTCACACACTGTCCTTTCACATTCTGGGACAGTGGGTTTCAACTGTCCTTGCACACTCTGGGACACTGGGTAACACACTGTCCTCCCTCATTCTGGGACACTGGGTCACACAGTGTCCTTTCGCACTCTGGGACACACAGGGTCCTCTCGCACTCTGGGACACTGGGTCACGCAGTGTCCTCCCACATTCTGGGACACAGGGTCACACAGTGTCCTCTCACGCTCTGGGACACTGGGTCACACAGTGTCCTCTCACGCTCTGGGACAGTGGGTCACACAGTGTCCTCTCACACTCTGGGACACTGGGTCACAGGGTCCTCTCACACTCTGGGACACTGGGTCACACACTGTCTTCCCACACTCTGGGACCTGGGTCACACACTGTCCTTGCACACTCAGGGACGTTGGGTCACACACTGTCTTCCCACACTCTGGGACACTGGGTCACACACTGTCTTCCCACACTCTGGGACCTGGGTCACACACTGTCCTCCCACACTCTGGGACGTTGGGTCACACACTGTCCTTGCACACTCTGGAGCACTGGGTAACATAGTCTCCTCTCACACAAAGAACAAAGGAAATTACAGCACAGGAACTGGCCCTTCGGCCTTCTGTCCTGCACCGACCATGCTGCCTGACTTAACTAAAACCCCCTACGCTTCCGGGGACCATATCCCTCTATTCCCATCTCATTCATGTACTTGTCAAGATGCCCCTTAATAGTCACTACCGTATCTGCTTCCACTACCTCCCCTGGCAACGAGTTCCAGGCACCCATCACTCTCTGTGCAAAATATCTGCCTCGTACATCTCTTTTAAAACTTGCCCCTCGCACCTCAAACCTATGCACCCTAGTAATTGACTCTTCTACCCTGGGAAAAAGCTTCTGACTATCCACTCTGTCCATGCCTCTCATAATCTTGCAGACTTCTATCAGGTCTCCCCTCAACCTCCGTCGCTCCAGTGAGAACAAGCCAAGTTTCTCCAACCTCTCCTCATAGCTAATGCCCTCCATACCAGGCAACATCCTGGTAAATCTTTTCTGTATCCTCTCCAAAGCCTCCACATCCTCCTGGTAGTGTGGCGACCAGAATTGAACACTATATTTCAAGTGCGGCCTAACTAAGGTTCTATAAAGCGGCAACATGACTTGCCAATTTTTAAACTCAATACCCCAGCCGATGAAGGCAAGCAGGTATGCCTTCTTGACTACCTTCTCCACCTGCAAGAAGGTATGCCTTCTTGACTACCTTCTCCACCTGCATTGCCACTTTCTGTGGCCTGTGTACCTGTACACCCAGATTCCTTTGCCTATCAATACTCCTAAGGGTTCTGCCATTTACTGTATATTTCCTATCTGTATTAGACCTTCCAAAATGCATTACCTCACATTTGTCCGGATTAAACTCCATCTGCCATCTCTCCGCCCAAGTCTCCAACCGATCTATATCCTGCTGTATCCTCTGATGGTCATCGCTATCCGCAAATCCACCAACCTTTGTGTCGTCCGCAAACTTACTAATCAATCCAGTTACATTTTCCTCCAAATCATTTATATATATTCCAAACAGCAAAGGTCCCAGCACTGATCCCTGAGGAACACCACTTGTCACAGCCCTCCATTCAGAAACGCACCCTTCCACTGCTACCCTCTGTCTTCTTTGACCGAGCCAGTTCTGTATCCACCTTGCCAGCTCACCTCTGATCCCATGCAACTTTACCTTCTGCACCAGTCTGCCATGAGGGACCTTGTCAAAGGCCTTACTGAAGTCCATGTAGACAACATCCAATGCCCTACCCTCATCAATCATCTTCGTCACTTCCTCGAAAAACTCGATCAAGTTCATGAGACACGACCTCCCCTTCACAAAACCATGTTGCCTCTCACTAGTACGTCTACTTATTTCCAAGTGGGAATAAATCCTGTCTCGAAGAATCCTCTCCAATAATTTCCCTACCACTGATGTAAGGCTCACCGGCCTGTAATTACCTGGATTATTCTTGCTACCCTTCTTAAACAAAGGAACAACATTGGCTATTCTCCAATCCTCTGGGACCTCCCCTGTAAGAGTTTTAACAACACCAGGTTAAAGTCCAACAGGTTTATTTGGTAGCAATTACCATTAGCTTTCGGAGCGCTGCTCCTTCGTCAGATGATCATGACGAAGGAGCAGCGCTCCTAAAGCTAATGGTATTTGCTACCAAATAAACCTGTTGGACTTTAACCTGGTGTTGTTAAAACTCTTACTGTGTTCACCCCAGTCCAACGCCAGCATCTCCACATCATGACCTCTCCTGTAGCCAGTGAGGATACAAAGATTTCTCTCAAGGCCCCAGCAATTTCCCCTCTTGCCTCTCTCAATATTCTGGGGTATATCCCATCAGGCCCTGGAGACTTGTCTACCTTGATGTTTCTCAAGAACCCCAATACCTCCTCCTTTTTGATCTCAACATGACTTAAACTATCCACACATCCTTTCCCAGACTCATCATCCACCAAGTCCTTCTCTTTGGTGAATACTGACGCAAAGTACTCATTTAATAATTAGCCCATTTCCTCTGGCTCCACACATAGATTTCCTCCCTTGTCCTTGAGTGGGCCAACTCTCTCCCTGGCTACCCTCTTGCTCTTTATATATGTGTAAAAAGCCTTGGGATTTTTGTTAATCCTGCTGGCCAATGCTTTTTCATGACCCTTTTTGGCACTTCTTACTCCTTGCTTAAGTTTCTTTCTACACGCTGGGACACTGGGTCAGACACTGTCCTTTCATACTCTGGGACACTGGGTCAGACACTGCCCTTTCACACTGTGGGACACTGGGTCACACAGTGTCCTCTCACACTCTGGGTGTCCTCTCACACTCTGGGACACTGGGTCACACACTGTCCTCTCACACTCTGGGACACTGGGTCACACAGTGCCCTCTCACACTCTGGGACACTGGGTCACACAGTGTCCTCTCACACTCTGGGACACTGGGTCACACAGTGTCCTCTCACACTCTGGGACACTGGGTCACACAGTGTCCTCTCACACTCTGGGACGCTGGGTCACACAGTGTCCTCTCACACTCTGGGACACTGGGTCACACACTGTCCTCCCACACTCTGGGACACTGGGTCACACACTGTCCTTGCACAATCTGGGTCAGATTGTTCATATTCTGGAGTTTGGCTGATGGTGATTTGTGTGTGTTGTTTCCAGGACACTTCATGCTTGCTGATACCAGTCATGCGGTTCTTCCAATCAGGAAGGCCGTGCTCCTGGTCTCACCGCTTCATGAGTCACGGGATTCTGGAGTTTGTCTGCAATTCTGGTTGCAGATGAATGGCGAGAGTCCAGGTAACAGCTTTACATTTTGTCTGCTCAGAGACCCGACCCTCTGCAATGTGACCTCTCCATGTGCAAGGCCAGCAACTCCATTCAGTGCCGTGTGACTGCACCTACTGTAGTGCTAGCGCTCTTGACTTTAGCTTATTCCAGAGACAGTATTGAGCTCCCTCCTCAGGGGGTCAGATGCATCAGAAAGTGTACTGATGCTGCACGGCGAGTGACCTCACGGCATGCTAACATGTCCAATTTGTAACTCCCGGAGAGTCACAATGTCTGCAGCATCTTATCAAACTGATTCCCCGGGATAATCGGGTCTCTCGCGCGGTTCAGACACTCTGAGACAGCAGGGTCCTTCTCCAAACACACAGTTCCTGTTCTCAGTGCCATTCTCAGGGCCTCTCAGTGATGTTAGCTCCAGGTCTGTGTGGGGAAACCTTTGTGACTTTGGCACCTTGTCAATTGCATGGGAAGAGGTAACGGGGCCAGTGAAGCCCAGAATAGGCAGCTTATGTCATTCTCATTGATTCTGGTTGCTTGTGGGCCTGAAGGAGCAGGAGTAACCATCGGCCTCCCTCCAGCAGGCCTTCCCTGGTTCTGACTTCCCACCCCCAGACCCAGATTCCCGCCTTGACACCCCCTCCCCCAGCCCGGAGGTGTATCTGAGAGCCTGGCCAAGGGCCTGAGGTTGGAGATACTGACCTTCCTGCCACCCACAATCACATTCATGTCCTCTGATCCGCTCAGAGTCATACAGTAAGGAAGAGGCTCTGCACTGACAAAATGACACTAAACCTACACTAATTCCATTTTCCAGCACTTGGCCCATATCCTCGAATAGAACATAGAACAGTACAGCACAGAACAGGCCCTTCAGCCCACGATGTTGTGCCGAGCTTTATCTGAAACCAAGATCAAGCTATCCCACTCCCTATCATCCTGGTGTGCTCCATGTGCCGATCCAATAACCGCTTAAATGTTCCTAAAGTGTCTGACTCCACTATCACAGCAGGCAGTCCATTCCACACCCCAACCACTCTCTGCGTAAAGAACCGTCGAATGTTATGACATTTCACATGCTCATCCACGTACTTGTTAAAAGTTGTGAGGTTTCATAGATAGAATCATCATAGAATGATAGAATATGATAGAATCATCATAGAGACTCTGCCTCTGTTACCCTCGCAGGCAGTGCATTCCAGATTCACACCACTCTCTGGGTGAAAAAGGTTTTCTTCAAATCCCCTCTAAACCTCCTGCCCCTCACCTTAAAACTATGTCCCCTTGTTATTGACCCTTCAACGAAGGGAACTGCTGTCCCCATCAAACAGTCCCAGGACAGATATAGCACAGGGTTAGATACAAAGTAAACTTCTTGTCCACTGTCTCCATCAGGCATTCCCAGGACAGGTACAACACGGGGTTAGATACAGAGTTAGAACTACTGCCTGATGTTGAAATATTGATTGTTTCCTGCTTGGATTTGAGTGTCTAGTCGGGAATCTGTGTCGACACACTGCATTCTGTCTAAGAGTGAATATAGTGATCAATGCTAGTGTCAATCTCCCCACACTCAGATCTTTATTTTGTCATAGGAACTCTGACCATTTATGTGGAAGGAGAGAGAGAGCAGAGAGAGAAGGTGTGGAGTAGCAGTATGAGCCAGGGGCTGACATGGAGTCTCATCAGAGTCAACATTCACACAGCACACAACTGGAAGGTGATGCCCTCTGACCTCTGCCCTCAACACACTGCTGCTAACACCCCAATAGCCTATGTGCGAGCACACTTCCCGATGTATTAGCTGACAATTCACTTGGCAACCTTGCAAATAGTTCAAAAGAGCTTTTGTAACCAGGAATGAACCTGAGTGTGGGCCTGTGATACCTGGGAACGGTAAGATTGCAATCGCTGGAGGAGATAGGCTCAGTAAGAAGTCACATGACACGAGATTAAAGTCCAACAGGTTTATTTGGTGGCAAAAGCCACTAGCTTTCGGAGCGCTGCCCCTTCGTCTGGAGACAGGCTCGTCAGCACTGTCTGCTCAGTCCCACATGGATCCAGCAGCGAATATCTTTCACAGTATTCCCAATCTCCCGGCTATTCTCAGCAGAAAGAGTTCTTCCACAAAATGTGAGAGTTTAGTTTCACTATTCAGTTTAATTTAAATGGATGTTGGGGAGTTTAATCAGGAATCATCCTGCTGTCTGTGTCCATTTCCAACTGTCACACACTACTGCAGCCCGAGCAGCACTCCCTCAGTGAGTCACCAACTGTCACACTCTACTGCAGCCCGAGCAGCACTCCCTCACTGAGTCACCAACTGTCACACTCTACTGCAGCCCGAGCAGCACTCCCTCACTGAGTCACCAACTGTCACACTCTACTGCAGCCCGAGCAGCACTCCCTCAGTGAGACACCAACTGTCACACTCTACTGCAGCCCGAGCAGCACTCCCTCACTGAGTCACCAACTGTCACACTCTACTGCAGCCCGAGCAGCACTCCCTCACTGAGACACCAACTGTCACACTCTCCTGCAGCCCGAGCAGCACTCCCTCAGTGAGTCACCAACTGTCACACTCTACTGCAGCCCGAGTAGCACTCCCTCTCTGAGTCACCAACTGTCACACTCTACTGCAGCCCGAGCAACACTCCCTCACTGAGTCACCAACTGTCACACTCTCCTGCAGCCCGAGCAGCACTCCCTCAGTGAGACACCAACTGTCACACTCTACTGCAGCCCGAGCAGCACTCCCTCAGTGAGTCACCAACTGTCACACTCTACTGCAGCCCGAGCAGCACTCCCTCAGTGAGACACCAACTGTCACACTCTACTGCAGCCCGAGCAACACTCCCTCACTGAGACACCAACTGTCACACTCTACTGCAGCCCGAGCAGCACTCCCTCACTGAGACAGCAACTGTCACACTCTACTGCAGACCGAGCAGCACTCCCTCACTGAGACAGCAACTGTCACACTCTACTGCAGCCCGAGCAGCACTCCCTCACTGAGACACCAACTGTCACACTCTCATGCAGCCCGAGCAGCACTCCCTCAGTGAGACACGAACTGTCACACTCTACTGCAGCCCGAGCAGCACTCCCTCACTGAGACACCAACTGTCACACTCTACTGCAGCCCGAGCAGCACTCCCTCACTGAGACACCAACTGTCACACTCTACTGCTGCCCGAGCAGCACTCCCTCACTGAGACACCAACTGTCACACTCTACTGCAGCCCGAGCAGCACTCCGTCACTGAGACACCAACTGTCACACTCTACTGCAGCCCGAGCAACACTCCCTCACTGAGACAGCAACTGTCACACTCTACTGCAGCCCGAGCAGCACTCCCTCACTGAGACACCAACGTTCACACTCTACTGCAGCCCGAGCAGCACTCCCTCAGTGAGACACCAACTGTCACACTCTACTGCAGCCCGAGCAACACTCCCTCAGTGAGTCACCAACTGTCACACTCTCCTGCAGCCCGAGCAGCACTCCCTCAGTGGGACACCAAGTGTCACACTCTACTGCAGCCCGAGCAGCACTCCCTCACTGAGTCACCAACTGTCACACTCTCCTGCAGCCCGAGCAGCACTCCCTCACTGAGACACCAACTGTCACACTCAACTGCAGCCCGAGCAGCACTCCCTCAGTGAGATACCAACTGTCGCACTCTACTGCAGCCCGAGCAACACTCTCTCACTGAGACACCAACTGTCACACTCTACTGCAGCCCGAGCAGCACTCCCACAGTGAGACACCAACTGTCACACTCTACTGCAGCCCGAGCAACACTCCCTCAGTCAGACACCAACTGTCACACTCTACTGCAGCCCGAGCAACACTCCCTCAGTCAGACACCAACTGTCACACTCTACTGCAGCCCGAGCAACACTGCCTCAGTCAGACACCAACTGTCACACTCTACTGCAGCCCGAGCAACACTCCCTCACTGAGACACCAACTGTCACACTCTCCTGCAGCCCGAGCAGCACTCCCTCACTGAGACACCAACTGTCACACTCTACTGCAGCCCGAGCAACACTCCCTCAGTGAGTCACCAACTGTCACACTCTACTGCAGCCCGAGCAACACTCCCTCAGTCAGACACCAACTGTCACACTCTACTGCAGCCCGAGCAACACTCTCTCACTGAGACACCAACTGTCACACTCTACTGCAGCCCGAGCAACACTCCCTCAGTGAGTCACCAACTGTCACACTCTACTGCAGCCCGAGCAGCACTCCCTCAGTGAGACACCAACTGTCACACTCTACTGCAGCCCGAGCAGCACTCCCTCACTGAGACACCAACTGTCACACTCTACTGCAGCCCGAGCAGCACTCCCTCACTGAGACACCAACTGTCACACTCTCCTGCAGCCCGAGCAGCACTCCCTCACTGAGACACCAACTGTCACACTCTACTGCAGCCCGAGCAGCACTCCCTCACTGAGACACCAACTGTCACACTCTACTGCAGCCCGAGCAGCACTCCCTCACTGAGACACCAACGTTCACACTCTACTGCAGCCCGAGCAGCACTCCCTCAGTGAGACACCAACTGTCACACTCTACTGCAGCCCGAGCAGCACTCCCTCACTGAGACACCAACTGTCACACTCTACTGCAGCCCGAGCAGCACTCTCTCACTGAGACAGCAACTGCCACACTCTACTGCAGCCCGAGCAACACTCTCTCACTGAGACACCAACTATCACACTCTACTGCAGCCCGAGCAGCACTCCCTCAGTGAGTCACCAACTGTCACACTCTACTGCAGCCCGAGCAGCACTCCCTCACTGAGTCACCAACTGTCACACTCTCCTGCAGCCCGAGCAGCACTCCCTCACTGAGTCACCAACTGTCACACTCAACTGCAGCCCGAGCAGCACTCCCTCAGTGAGACACCAACTGTCACACTCAACTGCAGCCCGAGCAGCACTCCCTCAGTGAGACACCAACTGTCACACTCAACTGCAGCCCGAGCAGCACTCCCTCAGTGAGATACCAACTGTCGCACTCTACTGCAGCCCGAGCAACACTCCCTCACTGAGACACCAACTGTCACACTCTACTGCAGCCCGAGCAGCACTCTCTCACTGAGACACCAACTGTCACACTCTACTGCAGCCCGAGCAGCACTCCCTCAGTGAGTCACCAACTGTCACACTCTACTGCAGCCCGAGCAGCACTCCCACAGTGAGACACCAACTGTCACACTCTACTGCAGCCCGAGCAACATTCCCTCAGTCAGACACCAACTGTCACACTCTACTGCAGCCCGAGCAACACTCTCTCACTGAGACACCAACTGTCACACTCTACTGCAGCCCGAGCAACACTCCCTCACTGAGACACCAACTGTCACACTCTCCTGCAGCCCGAGCAGCACTCCCTCAGTGAGATACCAACTGTCGCACTCTACTGCAGCCCGAGCAACACTCCCTCAATGAGTCACCAACTGTCACACTCTACTGCAGACCGAGCAGCACTCCCTCAGTGAGACACCAACTGTCACACTCTACTGCAGCCCGAGCAGCACTCCCTCAGTGAGACACCAGCTGTCACACTCTACTGCAGCCCGAGCAACACTCCCTCACTGAGTCACGAACTGTCACACTCTCCTGCAGCCCGAGCAACACTCCCTCACTGAGACACCAACTGTCACACTCTCCTGCAGCCCGAGCAGCACTCCCTCACTGAGACATGAACTGTCACACTCTACTGCAGCCCGAGCAACACTCCCTCACTGAGACACGAACTGTCACACTCTCCTGCAGCCCGAGCAACACTCCCTCACTGAGACACCAACTGTAACACTCTACTGCAGCCCGAGCAACACTCTCTCACTGAGACACCAACTGTCACACTCTACTGCTGCCCGAGCAGCACTCCCTCACTGAGTCACCAACTGTCAGACTCTACTGCAGCCCGAGCAGCACTCCCTCAGTGAGTCACCAACTGTCAGACTCTACTGCAGCCCGAGCAGCACTCCCACAGTGAGTCACCAACTGTCAGACTCTACTGCAGCCCGAGCAGCACTCCCTCAGTGAGTCACCAACTGTCAGACTCTACTGCAGCCCGAGCAGCACTCCCTCACTGAGACAGCAACTGTCACACTCTACTGCAGCCCGAGCAACACTCCCTCACTGAGTCACCAACTGTCACACTCTCCTGCAGCCCGAGCAGCACTCCCTCAGTGAGGCACCAACTGTCACACTCAACTGCAGCCCGAGCAGCACTCCCTCAGTGAGACACCAACTGTCGCACTCTACTGCAGCCCGAGCAGCACTCCCTCAGTGAGATACCAACTGTCGCACTCTACTGCAGCCCGAGCAACACTCTCTCACTGAGTCACCAACTGTCACACTCTACTGCAGCCCGAGCAGCACTCCCTCACTGAGTCACCAACTGTCACACTCTACTGCAGCCCGAGCAGCACTCCCTCAGTGAGATACCAACTGTAACACTCTACTGCAGCCCGAGCAACACTCTCTCACTGAGTCACCAACTGTCACACTCTACTGCAGCCCGAGCAGCACTCCCTCAGTGAGTCACCAACTGTCACACTCTACTGCAGCCCGAGCAGCACTCCCACAGTGAGACACCAACTGTCACACTCTACTGCAGCCCGAGCAGCACTCCCTCACTGAGACATGAACTGTCACACTCTACTGCAGCCCGAGCAACACTCCCTCACTGAGACACGAACTGTCACACTCTCCTGCAGCCCGAGCAACACTCCCTCACTGAGACACCAACTGTAACACTCTACTGCAGCCCGAGCAACACTCTCTCACTGAGACACCAACTGTCACACTCTACTGCTGCCCGAGCAGCACTCCCTCACTGAGTCACCAACTGTCAGACTCTACTGCAGCCCGAGCAGCACTCCCTCAGTGAGTCACCAACTGTCAGACTCTACTGCAGCCCGAGCAGCACTCCCTCACTGAGACAGCAACTGTCACACTCTACTGCAGCCCGAGCAACACTCCCTCACTGAGTCACCAACTGTCACACTCTCCTGCAGCCCGAGCATCACTCCCTCAGTGAGGCACCAACTGTCACACTCAACTGCAGCCCGAGCAGCACTCCCTCAGTGAGACACCAACTGTCGCACTCTACTGCAGCCCGAGCAGCACTCCCTCAGTGAGATACCAACTGTCGCACTCTACTGCAGCCCGAGCAACACTCTCTCACTGAGTCACCAACTGTCACACTCTACTGCAGCCCGAGCAGCACTCCCTCAGTGAGTCACCAACTGTCACACTCTACTGCAGCCCGAGCAGCACTCCCACAGTGAGACACCAACTGTCACACTCTACTGCAGCCCGAGCAACACTCCCTCAGTCAGACACCAACTGTCACACTCTACTGCAGCCCGAGCAACAATCTCTCACTGAGACACCAACTGTCACACTCTACTGCAGCCCGAGCAACACTCCCTCACTGAGACACCAACTGTCACACTCTCCTGCAGCCCGAGCTGCACTCCCTCAATGAGTCACCAACTGTCACACTCTACTGCAGACCGAGCAGCACTCCCTCACTGAGTCACGAACTGTCACACTCTCCTGCAGCCCGAGCAACACTCCCTCACTGAGACACCAACTGTCACACTCTACTGCAGCCCGAGCAGCACTCCCTCACTGAGACACGAACTGTCACACTCTACTGCAGCCCGAGCAACACTCCCTCACTGAGACACGAACTGTCACACTCTCCTGCAGCCCGAGCAACACTCCCTCACTGAGACACCAACTGTAACACTCTACTGCAGCCCGAGCAACACTCTCTCACTGAGACACCAACTGTCACACTCTACTGCTGCCCGAGCAGCACTCCCTCACTGAGTCACCAACTGTCAGACTCTACTGCAGCCCGAGCAGCACTCCCTCACTGAGACACCAACTGTCACACTCTACTGCAGCCCGAGCAGCACTCCCTCACTGAGACACCCACTGTCACACTCTACTGCAGCCCGAGCAGCACTCCCTCACTGAGACACCAACTGTCACACTCTACTGCAGCCCGAGCAGGGCTCCCTCACTGAGTCACCAACTGTCACACTCTACTGCAGCCCGAGCAGCACTCCCTCACTGAGACACCAACTGTCACACTCTACTGCAGCCCGAGCAACACTCCGTCACTGAGACACCAAGTGTCACACTCTACTGCAGCCCGAGCAGCACTCCCTCAGTGAGACACCAACTGTCACACTCTACTGCAGCCCGAGCAGCACTCCCTCACTGAGACACCAACTATCACACTCTACTGCAGCCCGAGCAGCACTCCCTCACTGAGACACCAACTGTCACACTCGACTGCAGCCCGAGCAGCACTCCCTCAGTGAGACACCAACTGTCACACTCTACTGCAGCCCGAGCAGCACTCCCTCACTGAGACACCAACTGTCACACTCTACTGCAGCCCGAGCAACACTCCCTCACTGAGACACCAACTGTCACACTCTACTCACGCCCGAGCAACACTCCCTCAGTGAGTCACCAACTTCACACTCTACTGCAGCCCGAGCAGCACTCGCTCACTGAGACACCAACTGTCACACTCTACTCACGCCCGAGCAACACTCCCTCAGTGAGTCACCAACTTCACACTCTACTGCAGCCCGAGCAGCACTCGCTCACGGAGACACCAACTGTCACACTCTACTCAAGCCCGAGCAACACTCCCTCAGTGAGTCACCAACTTCACACTCTACTGCAGCCCGAGCAGCACTCCCTCACTGAGACACCAACTGTCACACTCTAGTCAAGCCCGAGCAACACTCCCTCAGTGAGTCACCAACTGTCACACTCTACTGCAGCCCGAGCAGCACTCCCTCACTGAGACACCAAATGTCACACTCTACTGCAGCCCGAGCAACACTCCCTCACTGAGACACCAACTGTCACACTCTACTCACGCCCGAGCAACACTCCCTCAGTGAGTCACCAACTGTCACACTCTACTGCAGCCCGAGCAGCACTCCCTCACTGAGACACCAACTGTCACACTCTACTGCAGCCCGAGCAACACTCCCTCACTGAGACACCAACTGTCACACTCTACTCACGCCCGAGCAGCACTCCCTCAGTGAGTCACCAACTTCACACTCTACTGCAGCCCGAGCAGCACTCGCTCACTGAGACACCAACTGTCACACTCTACTCAAGCCCGAGCAACACTCCCTCAGTGAGTCACCAACTTCACACTCTACTGCAGCCCGAGCAGCACTCCCTCACTGAGACACCAACTGTCACACTCTAGTCAAGCCCGAGCAACATTCCCTCAGTGAGTCACCAACTGTCACACTCTACTGCAGCCCGAGCAGCACTCCCTCACTGAGACACCAACTGTCACACTCTACTGCAGCCCGAGCAGCACTCCCTCAGTGAGACACCAACTGTCACACTCTACTGCAGCCCGAGCAACACTCCCTCACTGAGACACCAACTGTCACACTCTACTGCAGCCCGAGCAGCACTCCCTCAGTGAGACACCAACTGTCACACTCTACTGCAGCCCGAGCAGCACTCCCTCAGTGAGACACCAAGTGTCACACTCTACTGCAGCCCGAGCAGCACTCCCTCACTGAGACACCAACTATCACACTCAACTGCAGCCCGAGCAGCACTCCCTCAGTGAGACACCAACTGTCACACTCTACTGCAGCCCGAGCAGCACTCCCTCACTGAGACACCAACTATCACACTCTACTGCTGCCCGAGCAGCACTCCCTCACTGAGACACCAACTATCACACTCTACTGCAGCCCGAGCAGCACTCCCTCAGTGAGACAGCAACTGTCACACTCTATTGCAGCCCAAGCAGCACTCCCTCAGTGAGACACCAACTATCACCCTCTACTGCAGCCCGAGCAGCACTCCCTCACTGAGACACCCACTGTCACACACTACTGCAGCCCGAGCAGCACTCCCTCAGTGAGACAGCAACTGTCACACTCTACTGCAGCCCGAGAAGCACTCCCTCACTGAGACACCAACTATCACACTCCACTGCAGCCCGAGCAGCACTCCCTCACTGAGACACCAACTGTCACACTCTACTGCAGCCCGAGCAGCACTCCCTCAGTGAGACACCAACTGTCACACTCTACTGCAGCCCGAGCAACACACCCTCAGTGAGTCACCAACTGTCACACTCCACTGCAGCCCGAGCAGCAGTCCCTCACTGAGGCACCAACTGTCACACTCTACTGCAGCCCGAGCAGCACTCCCTCACTGAGGCACCAACTGACACACTCCACTGCAGCCCGAGCAGCACTCCCTCAGTGAGTCACCAACTGTCACACTCTACTGCAGCCCGAGCAGCACTCCCTCACTGAGACACCAACTGTCACACTCTACTGCAGCCCGAGCAACACTCCCTCACTGAGACACCAACTGTCACACTCTACTCACGCCCGAGCAACACTCCCTCAGTGAGTCACCAACTTCACACTCTACTGCAGCCCGAGCAGCACTCGCTCACTGAGACACCAACTGTCACACTCTACTCACGCCCGAGCAACACTCCCTCAGTGAGTCACCAACTTCACACTCTACTGCAGCCCGAGCAGCACTCGCTCACTGAGACACCAACTGTCACACTCTACTCAAGCCCGAGCAACACTCCCTCAGTGAGTCACCAACTTCACACTCTACTGCAGCCCGAGCAGCACTCCCTCACTGAGACACCAACTGTCACACTCTAGTCAAGCCCGAGCAACACTCCCTCAGTGAGTCACCAACTGTCACACTCTACTGCAGCCCGAGCAGCACTCCCTCACTGAGACACCAAATGTCACACTCTACTGCAGCCCGAGCAACACTCCCTCACTGAGACACCAACTGTCACACTCTACTCACGCCCGAGCAACACTCCCTCAGTGAGTCACCAACTTCACACTCTACTGCAGCCCGAGCAGCACTCCCTCACTGAGACACCAACTGTCACACTCTACTGCAGCCCGAGCAACACTCCCTCACTGAGACACCAACTGTCACACTCTACTCACGCCCGAGCAGCACTCCCTCAGTGAGTCACCAACTTCACACTCTACTGCAGCCCGAGCAGCACTCGCTCACTGAGACACCAACTGTCACACTCTACTCAAGCCCGAGCAACACTCCCTCAGTGAGTCACCAACTTCACACTCTACTGCAGCCCGAGCAGCACTCCCTCACTGAGACACCAACTGTCACACTCTAGTCAAGCCCGAGCAACATTCCCTCAGTGAGTCACCAACTGTCACACTCTACTGCAGCCCGAGCAGCACTCCCTCACTGAGACACCAACTGTCACACTCTACTGCAGCCCGAGCAGCACTCCCTCAGTGAGACACCAACTGTCACACTCTACTGCAGCCCGAGCAACACTCCCTCACTGAGACACCAACTGTCACACTCTACTGCAGCCCGAGCAGCACTCCCTCAGTGAGACACCAACTGTCACACTCTACTGCAGCCCGAGCAGCACTCCCTAACTGAGTCACCAACTGTCACACTCTCCTGCAGCCCGAGCAGCACGCCCTCAGTGAGACACCAACTGTCACACTCAACTGCAGCCCGAGCAGCACTCCCTCAGTGAGATACCAACTGTCGCACTCTACTGCAGCCCGAGCAACACTCTCTCGCTGAGACACCAACTGTCACACTCTACTGCAGCCCGAGCAGCACTCCCTCAGTGAGTCACCAACTGTCACACTCTACTGCAGCCCGAGCAGCACTCCCACAGTGAGACACCAACTGTCACACTCTACTGCAGCCCGAGCAACACTCCCTCAGTGAGACACCAACTGTCACACTCTACTGCAGCCCGAGCAACACTCCCTCAGTCAGACACCAACTGTCACACTCTACTGCAGCCCGAGCAACACTCTCTCACTGAGACACCAACTGTCACACTCTCCTGCAGCCCGAGCAGCACTCCCTCACTGAGACACCAACTGTCACACTCTACTGCAGACCGAGCAGCACTCCCTCAGTGAGACACCAACTGTCACACTCTACTGCAGCCCGAGCAGCACTCCCTCACTGAGACACGAACTGTCACACTCTCCTGCAGCCCGAGCAACAATCCCTCACTGAGACACCAACTGTCACACTCTACTGCAGCCCGAGCAACACTCTCTCACTGAGACACCAACTGTCACTCTCTACTGCAGCCCGAGCAACACTCCCTCACTGAGTCACCAACTGTCACACTCTACTGCAGCCCGAGCAGCACTCCCTCACTGAGACACCAACTGTCACACTCTACTGCAGACCGAGCAGCACTCCCTCAGTGAGACACCAACTGTCACACTCTACTGCAGCCCGAGCAACACTCCCTCACTGAGACACGAACTGTCACACTCTCCTGCAGCCCGAGCAACAATCCCTCACTGAGACACCAACTGTCACACTCTACTGCAGCCCGAGCAACACTCTCTCACTGAGACACCAACTGTAACTCTCTACTGCAGCCCGAGCAACACTCCCTCACTGAGACACCAACTGTCACACTCTCCTGCAGCCCGAGCAACACTCCCTCACTGAGACACCAACTGTCACACTCTACTGCAGACCGAGCAGCACTCCCTCAGTGAGAGACCAACTGTCACACTCTACTGCAGCCCGAGCAACACTCCCTCACTGAGACACGAACTGTCACACTCTCCTGCAGCCCGAGCAACAATCCCTCACTGAGACACCAACTGTCACACTCTACTGCAGCCCGAGCAGCACTCCCTCACTGAGACACGAACTGTCACACTCTACTGCAGCCCGAGCAGCACTCCCTCACTGAGACACCAACTATCACACTCAACTGCAGCCCGAGCAGCACTCCCTCAGTGAGACACCAACTGTCACACTCTACTGCAGCCCGAGCAGCACTCCCTCACTGAGACACCAACTATCACACTCTACTGCTGCCCGAGCAGCACTCCCTCACTGAGACACCAACTATCACACTCTACTGCAGCCCGAGCAGCACTCCCTCAGTGAGACAGCAACTGTCACACTCTATTGCAGCCCAAGCAGCACTCCCTCAGTGAGACACCAACTATCACCCTCTACTGCAGCCCGAGCAGCACTCCCTCAGTGAGTCACCAACTGTCACACTCTACTGCAGCCCGAGCAACACTCCCTCAGTCAGACACCAACTGTCACACTCTACTGCAGCCCGAGCAACACTCTCTCACTGAGACACCAACTGTCACACTCTACTGCAGCCCGAGCAACACTCCCTCACTGAGACACCAACTGTCACACTCTCCTGCAGCCCGAGCTGCACTCCCTCAATGAGTCACCAACTGTCACACTCTACTGCAGCCCGAGCAGCACTCCCTCAATGAGTCACCAACTGTCACACTCTACTGCAGACCGAGCAGCACTCCCTCAGTGAGACACCAACTGTCACACTCTACTGCAGCCCGAGCAGCACTCCCTCAGTGAGACACCAACTGTCACACTCTACTGCAGCCCGAGCAACACTCCCTCACTGAGTCACGAACTGTCACACTCTCCTGCAGCCCGAGCAACACTCCCTCACTGAGACACCAACTGTCACACTCTACTGCAGCCCGAGCAGCACTCCCTCACTGAGACACGAACTGTCACACTCTACTGCAGCCCGAGCAACACTCCCTCACTGAGACACGAACTGTCACACTCTCCTGCAGCCCGAGCAACACTCCCTCACTGAGACACCAACTGTAACACTCTACTGCAGCCCGAGCAACACTCCCTCACTGAGACACGAACTGTCACACTCTCCTGCAGCCCGAGCAACACTCCCTCACTGAGACACCAACTGTAACACTCTACTGCAGCCCGAGCAGCACTCCCTCACTGAGACACGAACTGTCACACTCTACTGCAGCCCGAGCAACACTCCCTCACTGAGACACCAACTGTAACACTCTACTGCAGCCCGAGCAGCACTCCCTCACTGAGAAACGAACTGTCACACTCTACTGCAGCCCGAGCAACACTCCCTCACTGAGACACGAACTGTCACACTCTCCTGCAGCCCGAGCAACACTCCCTCACTGAGACACCAACTGTAACACTCTACTGCAGCCCGAGCAACACTCCCTCACTGAGACACGAACTGTCACACTCTCCTGCAGCCCGAGCAACACTCCCTCACTGAGACACCAACTGTAACAGTCTACTGCAGCCCGAGCAGCACTCTCTCACTGAGACACCAACTGTCACACTCTACTGCTGCCCGAGCAGCACTCCCTCACTGAGTCACCAACTGTCAGACTCTACTGCAGCCCGAGCAGCACTCCCTCACTGAGACACCAACTGTCACACTCTACTGCAGCCCGAGCAGCACTCCCTCACTGAGACACCCACTGTCACACTCTACTGCAGCCCGAGCAACACTCCGTCACTGAGACACCAAGTGTCACACTCTACTGCAGCCCGAGCAGCACTCCCTCAGTGAGACACCAACTGTCACACTCTACTGCAGCCCGAGCAGCACTCCCTCACTGAGACACCAACTATCACACTCTACTGCAGCCCGAGCAGCACTCCCTCACTGAGACACCAACTGTCACACTCGACTGCAGCCCGAGCAGCACTCCCTCAGTGAGACACCAAGTGTCACACTCTACTGCAGCCCGAGCAGCACTCCCTCACTGAGACACCAACTATCACACTCAACTGCAGCCCGAGCAGCACTCCCTCAGTGAGACACCAACTGTCACACTCTACTGCAGCCCGAGCAGCACTCCCTCACTGAGACACCAACTATCACACTCTACTGCTACCCGAGCAGCACTCCCTCACTGAGACACCAACTATCACACTCTACTGCAGCCCGAGCAGCACTCCCTCAGTGAGACAGCAACTGTCACACTCTCTTGCAGCCCAAGCAGCACTCCCTCAGTGAGACACCAACTATCACCCTCTACTGCAGCCCGAGCAACACTCCCTCACTGAGACACCAACTGTCACTCTCTACTGCAGCCCGAGCAACACTCCCTCACTAAGACACCAACTGTCACACCCTACTCACGCCCGAGCAGCACTCCCTCACTGAGACACCAACTGTCACACTCTACTGCAGCCCGAGCAACACTCCCTCACTGAGACACCAACTGTCACACTCTACTGCAGCCCGAGCAGCACTCCCTCACTGAGACACCAACTGTCACACTCTACTGACGCCCGAGCAACACTCTCTCACTGAGACACCAACTTCACACTCTACTGCAGCCCGAGCAGCACTCGCTCACTGAGACACCAACTGTCACACTCTACTCAAGCCCGAGCAACACTCCCTCAGTGAGTCACCAACTTCACACTCTACTGCAGCCCGAGCAGCACTCCCTCACTGAGACACCAACTGTCACACTCTAGTCAAGCCCGAGCAACACTCCCTCAGTGAGTCACCAACTGTCACCCTCTACTGCAGCCCGAGCAGCACTCCCTCACTGAGACACCAACTGTCACACTCTACTGCAGCCCGAGCAACACTCCCTCACTGAGACACCAACTGTCACACTCAACTGCAGCCCGAGCAGCACTCCCTCAGTGAGACACCAACTGTCACACTCTACTGCAGCCCGAGCAACACTCCCTCACTGAGACACCAACTGTCACACTCTACTGCAGCCCGAGCAGCACTCCCTCAGTGAGACACCAACTGTCACACTCTACTGCAGCCCGAGCAGCACTCCCTCACTGAGTCACCAACTGTCACACTCTCCTGCAGCCCGAGCAGCACTCCCTCAGTGAGACACCAACTGTCACACTCTACTGCAGCCCGAGCAGCACTCCCTCAGTGAGACACCAACTGTCACACTCAACTGCAGCCCGAGCAGCACTCCCTCAGTGAGACACCAACTGTCACACTCTACTGCAGCCCGAGCAGCACTCCCTCAGTGAGACACCAACTGTCACACTCTACTGCAGCCCGAGCAGCACTCCCTCAGTGAGACACCAACTGTCACACTCAACTGCAGCCCGAGCAGCACTCCCTCAGTGAGACACCAACTGTCACACTCGACTGCAGCCCGAGCAGCACTCCCTCACTGAGACACCAACTGTCACACTCTACTGCAGCCCGAGCAACACTCTCTCACTGAGACACCAACTGTCACACTCTACTGCAGCCCGAGCAGCACTCCCTCAGTGAGTCACCAACTGTCACACTCTACTGCAGCCCGAGCAGCACTCCCACAGTGAGACACCAACTGTCACACTCTACTGCAGCCCGAGCAACACTCCCTCAGTCAGACACCAACTGTCACTCTCTACTGCAGCCCGAGCAACACTCCCTCACTGAGACACCAACTGTCACACTCTACTGCAGCCCGAGCAACACTCTCTCACTGAGACACCAACTGTCACACTCTCCTGCAGCCCGAGCAGCACTCCCTCACTGAGTCACCAACTGTCACACTCTACTGCAGCCCGAGCAACACTCTCTCACTGAGACACCAACTGTCACACTCTACTGCAGCCCGAGCAACACTCTCTCACTGAGACACCAACTGTCACACTCTACTGCAGCCCGAGCAACACTCTCTCACTGAGACACCAACTGTCACTCTCTACTGCAGCCCGAGCAACACTCCCTCACTGAGACATCAACTGTCACACTCTCCTGCAGCCCGAGCAGCACTCCCTCACTGAGACACCAACTGTCACACTCTACTGCAGCCCGAGCAACACTCTCTCACTGAGACACCAACTGTCACACTCTACTGCAGCCCGAGCAACACTCTCTCACTGAGACACCAACTGTCACACTCTCCTGCAGCCCGAGCAGCACTCCCTCACTGAGACACCAACTGTCACACTCTACTGCAGCCCGAGCAGCACTCCCTCACTGAGACACCAACTGTCACACTCGACTGCAGCCCGAGCAGCACTCCCTCAGTGAGACACCAACTGTCACACTCTCCTGCAGCCCGAGCAGCACTCCCTCAGTGAGACACCAACTGTCACACTCTACTGCAGCCCGAGCAACACTCCCTCAGTCAGACACCAACTGTCACACTCTACTGCAGCCCGAGCAACACTCCCTCACTGAGACACCAACTGTCACACTCTCCTGCAGCCCGAGTAGCACTCCCTCACTGAGACACCAACTGTCACACTCTATTGCAGCCCGAGCAGCACTCCCTCACTGAGACACCAACTGTCACACTCTACTGCAGACCGAGCAGCACTCCCTCAGTGAGACACCAACTGTCACACTCTACTGCAGCCCGAGCAGCACTCCCTCAGTGAGACACCAACTGTCACACTCTCCTGCAGCCCGAGCAACACTCCCTCACTGAGACACCAACTGTCACACTCTACTGCAGCCCGAGCAGCACTCCCTCACTGAGACACCAACTGTCACACTCTATTGCAGCCCGAGCAGCACTCCCTCAGTGAGTCACCAACTGTCACACTCTACTGCAGCCCGAGCAGCACTCCCTCAGTGAGACACCAACTGTCACACTCTACTGCAGCCCGAGCAGCACTCCCTCAGTGAGTCACCAACTGTCACACTCTACTGCTGCCCGAGCAGCACTCCCTCAGTGAGTCACCAACTGTCACACTCTACTGCAGCCCGAGCAGCACTCCCTCAGTGAGACACCAACTGTCACACTCTACTGCAGCCCGAGCAGCACTCCCTCACTGAGACACCAACTGTCACACTCTATTGCAGCCCGAACAGCACTCCCTCACTGAGACACCAACTGTCACACTCTACTGCAGCCCGAGCAGCACTCCCTCACTGAGACACCAACTGTCACACTCTACTGCAGCCCGAGCAGGATTCCCTCACTGAGTCACCAACTGTCACACTCTACTGCAGCCCGAGCAGCACTCCCTCACTGAGACACCAACTGTCACACTCTACTGCAGCCCGAGCAGCACTCCCTCAGTGAGACACCAACTGTCACACTCTACTGCAGCCCGAGCAGCACTCCCTCACTGAGACACCAACTGTCACACTCTACTGCAGCCCGAGCAGCACTCCCTCACTGAGACACCAACTGTCACACTCTACTGCAGCCCGAGCAGCACTCCCTCACTGAGACACCAACTGTCACACTCTACTGCAGCCCGAGCAGCACTCCCTCAGTGAGACACCAACTGTCACACTCTACTGCAGCCCGAGCAACACTCCCTCAGTCAGACACCAACTGTCACACTCTACTGCAGCCCGAGCAACACTCTCTCACTGAGACACCAACTGTCACTCTCTACTGCAGCCCGAGCAACACTCCCTCACTGAGACACCAACTGTCACACTCTCCTGCAGCCCGAGCAGCACTCCCTCAGTGAGACACCAACTGTCACACTCTACTGCAGCCCGAGCAACACTCCCTCAGTCAGACACCAACTGTCACACTCTACTGCAGCCCGAGCAACACTCTCTCACTGAGACACCAACTGTCACACTCTAGTGCAGCCCGAGCAACACTCCCTCACTGAGACACCAACTGTCACACTCTCCTGCAGCCCGAGCAGCACTCCCTCACTGAGACACCAACTGTCACACTCTACTGCAGACCGAGCAGCACTCCCTCAGTGAGACACCAACTGTCACACTCTACTGCAGACCGAGCAGCACTCCCTCAGTGAGACACCAACTGTCACACTCTACTGCAGCCCGAGCAACACTCCCTCACTGAGACACGAACTGTCACATTCTCCTGCAGCCCGAGCAACACTCCCTCACTGAGACACCAACTGTCACACTCTACTGCAGCCCGAGCAGCACTCCCTCACTGAGACACGAACTGTCACACTCTACTGCAGCCCGAGCAACACTCCCTCACTGAGACACGAACTGTCACACTCTCCTGCAGCCCGAGCAACACTCTCTCACTGAGACACCAACTGTCACACTCTACTGTTGCCCGATCAGCACTCCCTCAGTGAGTCACCAACTGTCACACTCTACTGCAGCCCGAGCAGCACTCCCTCAGTGAGACACCAACTGTCACACTCTACTGCAGCCCGAGCAGCACTCCCTCAGTGAGTCACCAACTGTCACACTCTACTGCAGCCCGAGCAGCACTCCCTCAGTGAGACACCAACTGTCACACTCTACTGCAGCCCGAGCAGCACTCCCTCACTGAGACACCAACTGTCACACTCTACTGCAGCCCGAGCAGCACTCCCTCAGTGAGTCACCAACTGTCACACTCTACTGCAGCCCGAGCAGCACTCCCTCAGTGAGACACCAACTGTCACACTCTACTGCAGCCCGAGCAGCACTCCCTCAGTGAGTCACCAACTGTCACACTCTACTGCTGCCCGAGCAGCACTCCCTCAGTGAGTCACCAACTGTCACACTCTACTGCAGCCCGAGCAGCACTCCCTCAGTGAGACACCAACTGTCACACTCTACTGCAGCCCGAGCAGCACTCCCTCACTGAGACACCAACTGTCACACTCTATTGCAGCCCGAGCAGCACTCCCTCACTGAGACACCAACTGTCACACTCTACTGCAGCCCGAGCAGCACTCCCTCACTGAGACACCAACTGTCACACTCTACTGCAGCCCGAGCAGGATTCCCTCACTGAGTCACCAACTGTCACACTCTACTGCAGCCCGAGCAACACTCCCTCACTGAGACACCAACTGTCACACTCTACTGCAGCCCGAGCAGCACTCCCTCACTGAGACACCAACTGTCACACTCTACTGCAGCCCGAGCAGCACTCCCTCACTGAGACACCAACTGTCACACTCTACTGCAGCCCGAGCAGCACTCCCTCACTGAGACACCAACTGTCACACTCTACTGCAGCCCGAGCAGCACTCCCTCACTGAGTCACCAACTGTCACACTCTACTGCAGCCCGAGCAGCACTCCCTCACTGAGACACCAACTGTCACACTCTACTGCAGCCCGAGCAGCACTCCCTCACTGAGACACCAACTGTCACACTCTACTGCAGCCCGAGCAGCACTCCCTCACTGAGACACCAACTGTCACACTCTACTGCAGCCCGAGCAGCACTCCCTCACTGAGACACCAACTGTCACACTCTACTGCAGCCCGAGCAACACTCCCTCAGTCAGACACCAACTGTCACACTCTACTGCAGCCCGAGCAACACTCTCTCACTGAGACACCAACTGTCACTCTCTACTGCAGCCCGAGCAACACTCCCTCACTGAGACACCAACTGTCACACTCTCCTGCAGCCCGAGCAGCACTCCCTCAGTGAGACACCAACTGTCACACTCTACTGCAGCCCGAGCAACACTCCCTCAGTCAGACACCAACTGTCACACTCTACTGCAGCCCGAGCAACACTCTCTCACTGAGACACCAACTGTCACACTCTACTGCAGCCCGAGCAACACTCCCTCACTGAGACACCAACTGTCACACTCTCCTGCAGCCCGAGCAGCACTCCCTCACTGAGACACCAACTGTCACACTCTACTGCAGACCGAGCAGCACTCCCTCAGTGAGACACCAACTGTCACACTCTACTGCAGCCCGAGCAGCACTCCCTCAGTGAGACACCAACTGTCACACTCTACTGCAGCCCGAGCAACACTCCCTCACTGAGACACGAACTGTCACATTCTCCTGCAGCCCGAGCAACACTCCCTCACTGAGACACGAACTGTCACACTCTACTGCAGCCCGAGCAACACTCCCTCACTGAGACACGAACTGTCACACTCTCCTGCAGCCCGAGCAACACTCTCTCACTGAGACACCAACTGTCACACTCTACTGTTGCCCGAGCAGCACTCCCTCAGTGAGTCACCAACTGTCACACTCTACTGCTGCCCGAGCAGCACTCCCTCAGTGAGTCACCAACTGTCACACTCTACTGCAGCCCGAGCAGCACTCCCTCACTGAGACACCAACTGTCACACTCTATTGCAGCCCGAGCAGCACTCCCTCAGTGAGTCACCAACTGTCACACTCTACTGCAGCCCGAGCAGCACTCCCTCAGTGAGACACCAACTGTCACACTCTACTGCAGCCCGAGCAGCACTCCCTCACTGAGACACCAACTGTCACACTCTATTGCAGCCCGAGCAGCACTCCCTCACTGAGTCACCAACTGTCACACTCTACTGCAGCCCGAGCAACACTCCGTCACTGAGACACCAAGTGTCACACTCTACTGCAGCCCGAGCAACACTCCGTCACTGAGACACCAACTGTCACACTCTACTGCAGCCCGAGCAGCACTCCCTCAGTGAGACACCAACTGTCACACTCTACTGCAGCCCGAGCAGCACTCCCTCACTGAGACACCAACTGTCACACTCTACTGCAGCCCGAGCAGCACTCCCTCACTGAGACACGAACTATCACACTCTACTGCAGCCCGAGCAGCACTCCCTCACTGAGACACCAACTGTCACACTCGACTGCAGCCCGAGCAGCACTCCCTCAGTGAGACACCAAGTGTCACACTCTACTGCAGCCCGAGCAGCACTCCCTCACTGAGACACCAACTGTCACACTCTCCTGCAGCCCGAGCAGCACTCCCTCACTGAGACACCAACTGTCACACTCTACTGCAGCCCGAGCAGCACTCCCTCACTGAGACACCAACTATCACACTCTACTGCAGCCCGAGCAGCACTCCCTCAGTGAGACAGCAACTGTCACACTCTATTGCAGCCCAAGCAGCACTCCCTCAGTGAGACACCAACTATCACCCTCTACTGCAGCCCGAGCAGCACTCCCTCACTGAGACACCAACTGTCACACTCTACTGCAGCCCGAGCAGCACTCCCTCACTGAGACAGCAACTGTCACACTCTACTGCAGCCCGAGAAGCACTCCCTCAGTGAGACACCAACTGTCACACTCTACTGCAGCCCGAGCAACACTCCCTCACTGAGGCACCAACTGTCACACTCTTCTGCAGCCCGAGCAGCACTCCCTCAGTGAGACACCAACTGTCACACTCTACTGCAGCCCGAGCAGCACTCCCTCAGTGAGACACCAACTGTCACACTCTACTGCAGCCCGAGCAGCACTCCCTCACTGAGACACCAACTGTCACACTCTACTGCAGCCCGAGCAGCACTCCCTCACTGAGACACCAACTATCACACTCAACTGCAGCCCGAGCAGCACTCCCTCAGTGAGACACCAACTGTCACACTCTACTGCAGCCCGAGCAGCACTCCTTCACTGAGACACCAACTGTCACACTCTACTGCAGCCCGAGCAGCACTCCCTCACTGAGACACCAACTGACACACTCTACTGCAGCCCGAGCAGCACTCCCTCAGTGAGACACCAACTGACACACTCTACTGCAGCCCGAGCAACACTCCCTCACTGAGATACCAACTGTCACACTCTACTGCAGCCCGAGCAGCACTCCCTCAGTGAGATACCAACTGTCACACTCTACTGCAGCCCGAGCAACACACCCTCAGTGAGTCACCAACTGTCACACTCTACTGCAGCCCGAGCAGCACTCCCTCACTGAGGCACCAACTGTCACACTCTACTGCAGCCCGAGCAGCACTCCCTCACTGAGACACCAACTGTCACACTCTACTGCAGCCCGAGCGGCACTCCCTCACTGAGACACCAACTGTCACACTCTACAGCAGCCCGAGCAACACTCCCTCACTGAGACACCAACTGTCACACTCTACTCACGCCCGAGCAACACTCCCTCAGTGAGTCACCAACTTCACACTCTACTGCAGCCCGAGCAGCACTCGCTCACTGAGACACCAACTGTCACACTCTACTCAAGCCCGAGCAACACTCCCTCAGTGAGACACCAACTTCACACTCTACTGCAGCCCGAGCAGCACTCCCTCACTGAGACACCAACTGTCACACTCTAGTCAAGCCCGAGCAACACTCCCTCAGTGAGTCACCAACTGTCACACTCTACTGCAGCCCGAGCAGCACTCCCTCACTGAGACACCAACTGTCACACTCTACTGCAGCCCGAGCAGCACTCCCTCACTGAGACACCAACTGTCACACTCTACTGCAGCCCGAGCAACACTCCCTCACTGAGACACCAACTGTCACACTCTACTGCAGCCCGAGCAACACTCCCTCAGTGAGACACCAACTGTCACACTCTACTGCAGCCCGAGCAGCACTCCCTCAGTGAGACACCAACTGTCACACTCTACTGCAGCCCGAGCAGCACTCCTTCAGTGAGTCACCAACTTCACACTCTACTGCAGCCCGAGCAACACTCCCTCACTGAGATACCAACTGTCACACTCTACTGCAGCCCGAGCAGCACTCCCTCAGTGAGATACCAACTGTCACACTATACTGCAGCCCGAGCAGCACTCCCTCAGTGAGACACCAACTGTCACACTCTACTGCAGCCCGAGCAGCACTCCCTCAGTGAGTCACCAACTGTCACACTCTACTGCAGCCCGAGCAGCACTCCCTCAGTGAGACACCAACTGTCACACTCTACTGCAGCCCGAGCAGCACTCCCTCAGTGAGTCACCAACTGTCACACTCTACTGCTGCCCGAGCAGCACTCCCTCAGTGAGTCACCAACTGTCACACTCTACTGCAGCCCGAGCAGCACTCCCTCAGTGAGACACCAACTGTCACACTCTACTGCAGCCCGAGCAGCACTCCCTCACTGAGACACCAACTGTCACACTCTATTGCAGCCCGAGCAGCACTCCCTCACTGAGACACCAACTGTCACACTCTACTGCAGCCCGAGCAGCACTCCCTCACTGAGACACCAACTGTCACACTCTACTGCAGCCCGAGCAGGATTCCCTCACTGAGTCACCAACTGTCACACTCTACTGCAGCCCGAGCAGCACTCCCTCACTGAGACACCAACTGTCACACTCTACTGCAGCCCGAGCAGCACTCCCTCACTGAGACACCAACTGTCACACTCTACTGCAGCCCGAGCAGCACTCCCTCACTGAGACACCAACTGTCACACTCTACTGCAGCCCGAGCAGCACTCCCTCACTGAGACACCAACTGTCACACTCTACTGCAGCCCGAGCAACACTCCCTCACTGAGACACCAACTGTCACTCTCCACTGCAGCCCGAGCAACACTCCCTCAGTGAGACACCAACTGTCACACTCTACTGCAGCCCGAGCAACACTCCCTCACTGAGTCACCAACTGTCACACTCTACTGCAGCCCGAGCAGCACTCCCTCACTGAGACACCAACTGTCACACTCTACTGCAGCCCGAGCAGCACTCCCTCACTGAGACACCAACTGTCACACTCTACTGCAGCCCGAGCAGCACTCCCTCACTGAGACACCAACTGTCACACTCTACTGCAGCCCGAGCAGCACTCCCTCACTGAGACACCAACTGTCACACTCTACTGCAGCCCGAGCAGCACTCCCTCACTGAGACACCAACTGTCACACTCTACTGCAGCCCGAGCAGGATTCCCTCACTGAGTCACCAACTGTCACACTCGACTGCAGCCCGAGCAGCACTCCCTCACTGAGACACCAACTGTCACACTCTACTGCAGCCCGAGCAACACTCCGTCACTGAGACACCAAGTGTCACACTCTACTGCAGCCCGAGCAACGCTCCGTCACTGAGACACCAACTGTCACACTCTACTGCAGCCCGAGCAACACTCCGTCACTGAGACACCAACTGTCACACTCTACTGCAGCCCGAGCAACACTCCGTCACTGAGACACCAAGTGTCACACTCTACTGCAGCCCGAGCAGCACTCCCTCAGTGAGACACCAACTGTCACACTCTACTGCAGCCCGAGCAGCACTCCCTCACTGAGACACCAACTGTCACACTCTACTGCAGCCCGAGCAGCACTCCCTCACTGAGACACCAACTATCACACTCTACTGCAGCCCGAGCAGCACTCCCTCACTGAGACACCAACTGTCACACTCGACTGCAGCCCGAGCAGCACTCCCTCAGTGAGACACCAAGTGTCACACTCTACTGCAGCCCGAGCAGCACTCCCTCACTGAGACACCAACTGTCACACTCTCCTGCAGCCCGAGCAGCACTCCCTCACTGAGACACCAACTGTCACACTCTACTGCAGCCCGAGCAGCACTCCCTCACTGAGACACCAACTATCACACTCTACTGCAGCCCGAGCAGCACTCCCTCAGTGAGACAGCAACTGTCACACTCTATTGCAGCCCAAGCAGCACTCCCTCAGTGAGACACCAACTATCACCCTCTACTGCAGCCCGAGCAGCACTCCCTCACTGAGACACCAACTGTCACACTCTACTGCAGCCCGAGCAGCACTCCCTCACTGAGACAGCAACTGTCACACTCTACTGCAGCCCGATAAGCACTCCCTCAGTGAGACACCAACTGTCACACTCTACTGCAGCCCGAGCAACACTCCCTCACTGAGGCACCAACTGTCACACTCTTCTGCAGCCCGAGCAGCACTCCCTCAGTGAGACACCAACTGTCACACTCTACTGCAGCCCGAGCAGCACTCCCTCAGTGAGACACCAACTGTCACACTCTACTGCAGCCCGAGCAGCACTCCCTCACTGAGACACCAACTGTCACACTCTACTGCAGCCCGAGCAGCACTCCCTCACTGAGACACCAACTATCACACTCAACTGCAGCCCGAGCAGCACTCCCTCAGTGAGACACCAACTGTCACACTCTACTGCAGCCCGAGCAGCACTCCCTCACTGAGACACCAACTGTCACACTCTACTGCAGCCCGAGCAGCACTCCCTCACTGAGACACCAACTGACACACTCTACTGCAGCCCGAGCAGCACTCCCTCAGTGAGTCACCAACTGTCACACTCTACTGCAGCCCGAGCAGCACTCCCTCAGTGAGTCACCAACTGTCACACTCTACTGCAGCCCGAGCAGCACTCCCTCACTGAGGCACCAACTGTCACACTCTACTGCAGCCCGAGCAGCACTCCCTCACTGAGACACCAACTGTCACACTCTACTGCAGCCCGAGCGGCACTCCCTCACTGAGACACCAACTGTCACACTCTACAGCAGCCCGAGCAACACTCCCTCACTGAGACACCAACTGTCACACTCTACTCACGCCCGAGCAACACTCCCTCAGTGAGTCACCAACTTCACACTCTACTGCAGCCCGAGCAGCACTCGCTCACTGAGACACCAACTGTCACACTCTAGTCAAGCCCGAGCAACACTCCCTCAGTGAGTCACCAACTGTCACACTCTACTGCAGCCCGAGCAGCACTCCCTCACTGAGACACCAACTGTCACACTCTACTGCAGCCCGAGCAGCACTCCCTCACTGAGACACCAACTGTCACACTCTACTGCAGCCCGAGCAACACTCCCTCACTGAGACACCAACTGTCACACTCTACTGCAGCCCGAGCAACACTCCCTCAGTGAGACACCAACTGTCACACTCTACTGCAGCCCGAGCAGCACTCCCTCAGTGAGACACCAACTGTCACACTCTACTGCAGCCCGAGCAGCACTCCTTCAGTGAGTCACCAACTTCACACTCTACTGCAGCCCGAGCAACACTCCCTCACTGAGATACCAACTGTGACACTCTACTGCAGCCCGAGCAGCACTCCCTCAGTGAGATACCAACTGTCACACTATACTGCAGCCCGAGCAGCACTCCCTCAGTGAGTCACCAACTGTCACACTCTACTGCAGCCCGAGCAACACTCCCTCACTGAGACACCAACTGTCACACTCTACTGCAGCCCGAGCAGCACTCCCTCACTGAGACACCAACTGTCACACTCGACTGCAGCCCGAGCAGCACTCCCTCACTGAGACACCAACTATCACACTCTACTGCAGCCCGAGCAACACTCCCTCACTGAGACACCAACTGTCACACTCTACTGCAGCCCGAGCAGCACTCCCTCACTGAGTCACCAACTGTCACACTCTACTGCAGCCCGAGTAGCACTCTCTCACTGAGACACCAACTGTCACACTCTACTGCAGCCCGAGCAGCACTCCCTCACTGAGACACTAACTGTCACACTCTACTGCAGTCCGAGCAGCACTCCCTCACTGAGACACCAACTGTCACACTCTACTGCAGCCCGAGCAACACTCCCTCAGTGAGACACCAACTGTCACACTCTACTGCAGCCCGAGTAGCACTCCCTCACTGAGACACCAACTGTCACACTCTCCTGCAGCCCGAGCAGCACTCCCTCACTGAGTCACCAACTGTCACACTCTACTGCAGCCCGAGCAGCACTCCCTCAGTGAGACACCAACTGTCACACTCTACTGAAGCCCGAGCAGCACTCCCTCACTGAGACACGAACTGTCACACTCTACTGCAGCCCGAGCAACACTCCCTCACTGAGACACCAACTGTCACACTCTACTGCAGCCCGAGCAACACTCCCTCACTGAGACACGAACTGTCACACTCTACTGCAGCCCGAGCAGCACTCCCTCACTGAGACACCAACTGTCACACTCTACTGAAGCCCGAGCAGCACTCCCTCACTGAGACACGAACTGTCACACTCTACTGCAGCCCGAGCAGCACTCCCTCACTGAGACACCAACTGTCACACTCTACTGCAGCCCGAGCAGCACTCCCTCACTGAGACACCAACTGTCACACTCTACTGCAGCCCGAGCAGTACTCCCTCACTGAGACACTAACTGTCACACTCTACTGCAGTCCGAGCAGCACTCCCTCACTGAGACACCAACTGTCACACTCTACTGCAGCCCGAGCAGCACTCCCTCAGTGAGACACCAACTGTCACACTCTATTGCAGCCCGAGTAGCACTCCCTCACTGAGACACCAACTGTCACACTCTACTGCAGCCCGAGCAGCACTCCCTCACTGAGACACCAACTGTCACACTCTACTGCAGCCCGAGCAACACTCCCTCACTGAGACACCAACTGTAACACTCTACTGCAGCCCGAGCAGCACTCCCTCAGTGAGATACCAACTGTCACACTCTACTGCAGCCCGAGCAGCACTCCCTCACTGAGACACGAACTGTCACACTCTCCTGCAGCCCGAGCAACACTCCCTCAGTGAGACAGCAACTGTCACACTCTACTGCAGCCCGAGCAGCACTCCCTCACTCAGACACCAACTGTCACACTCTACTGCAGCCCGAGCAGCACTCCCTCACTGAGACACCAACTGTCACACTCTCCTGCACCCCGAGCAACACTCCCTCACTGAGACACCAACTATCACACTCTACTGCAGCCCGAGCAGCACTCCCTCACTCAGACACCAACTGTCACACTCTACTGCAGCCCGAGCAGCACTCCCTCACTGAGACACCAACTGTCACTCTCTACTGCAGCCCGAGCAGCACTCCCTCACTGAGACACCAACTGTCACACTCTACTGCAGCCCGAGCAGCACTCCCTCACTGAGACACCAACTGTCACACTCTACTGCAGCCCGAGCAACACTCTCTCACTGAGACACCAACTGTCACACTCTACTGCAGCCCGAGCAGCACTCCCTCACTGAGACACCAACTGTCACACTCTACTGCAGCCCGAGCAGCACTCCCTCACTGAGACACCAACTGTCACTCTCTACTGCAGCCCGAGCAGCACTCCCTCAGTGAGTCACCAACTGTCACACTCTACTGCAGCCCGAGCAACACTCTCTCACTGAGACACCAACTGTCACACTCTACTGCAGCCCGAGCAGCACTCCATCACTCAGACACCAACTGTCACACTCTACTGCAGCCCGAGCAGCACTCCCTCACTGAGACCCCAACTGTCACACTCTACTGCAGCCCGAGCAGCACTCCCTCACTGAGACACCAACTGTCACACTCTACTGCAGCCCGAGCAGCACTCCCTCACTCAGACACCAACTGTCACACTCTACTGCAGCCCGAGCAGCACTCCCTCAGTGAGACACCAACTGTCACACTCTCCTGCAGCCCGAGCAACACTCCCTCACTGAGACACCAACTGTCACACTCTCCTGCAGCCCGAGCAGCACTCCCTCACTGAGACACCAACTGTCACACTCTACTGCAGCCCGAGCAACACTCCCTCAGTGAGTCACCAACTGTCACACTCTACTGCAGCCCGAGCAGCACTCCCTCACTGAGACACCAACTGTCACACTCTCCTGCAGCCCGAGCAACACTCTCTCACTGAGACACCAACTGTCACACTCTACTGCAGCCCGAGCAGCACTCCCTCACTGAGACACCAACTGTCACTCTCTACTGCAGCCCGAGCAACACTCTCTCACTGAGACACCAACTGTCACACTCTACTGCAGCCCGAGCAGCACTCCCTCACTGAGACACCAACTGTCACACTCTACTGCAGCCCGAGCAGCACTCCCTCACTGAGACACCAACTGTCACTCTCTACTGCAGCCCGAGCAACACTCCCTCACTGAGACACCAACTGTCACACTCTACTGCAGCCCGAGCAACACTCTCTCACTGAGTCACCAACTGTCACACTCTCCTGCAGCCCGAGCAGCACTCCCACAGTGAGACACCAACTGTCACACTCTACTGCAGCCCGAGCAACACTCCCTCACTGAGACACCAACTGTCACACTCTACTGCAGCCCGAGCAACACTCCCTCACTGAGACACCAACTGTCACACTCTACTGCAGCCCGAGCAACACTCCCTCACTGAGACACCAACTGTCACACTCTACTGCAGCCCGAGCAACACTCCCTCACTGAGACACCAACTGTCACACTCTACTGCAGCCCGAGCAACACTCCCTCAGTCAGACACCAACTGTCACACTCTACTGCAGCCCGAGCAACACTCCCTCACTGAGACACCAACTGTCACACTCTACTGCAGCCCGAGCAACACTCCCTCACTGAGACACCAACTGTCACACTCTACTGCAGCCCGAGCAACACTCCCTCACTGAGACACCAACTGTCACACTCTACTGCAGCCCGAGCAACACTCCCTCACTGAGACACCAACTGTCACACTCTACTGCAGCCCGAGCAACACTCCCTCACTGAGACACCAACTGTCACACTCTACTGCAGCCCGAGCAACACTCTCTCACTGAGACACCAACTGTCACACTCTCATGCAGCCCGAGCAACACTCTCTCACTGAGACACCAACTGTCACACTCTACTGCAGCCCGAGCAACACTCTCTCACTGAGTCACCAACTGTCACACTCTGCTGCAGCCCGAGCAACACTCTCTCACTGAGACACCAACTGTCACACTCTACTGCAGCCCGAGCAACACTCTCTCACTGAGTCACCAACTGTCACACTCTACTGCAGCCCGAGCAGCACTCCCTCACTGAGACACCAACTGTCGCACTCTACTGCAGCCCGAGCAGCACTCCCTCACTGAGACACCAACTGTCACACTTTACTGCAGCCCGAGCAACACTCCCTCACTGAGACACCAACTGTCACACTCTACTGCAGCCCGAGCAACACTCCCTCACTGAGACACCAACTGTCACATTCTACTGCAGCCCGAGCAGCACTCCCTCACTGAGACACCAACTGTCACACTCTCCTGCAGCCCGAGCAGCACTCCCTCACTGAGACACCAACTGTCACACTCTACTGCAGCCCGAGCAGCACTCCCTCACTGAGACACCAACTGTCACACTCTCCTGCAGCCCGAGTACTCCAGTACAGACAATACAAGCACTGTAAGGTTGCCTGTTTTTACACTCTGAATGTAGCCTCTGGAAATTTGTTGAAGCCAGTTATCTAATTCACTAAGTGCAGTTGCAAGCAGAGCCTGTATCGGCTCTCCCTAAGCTCTGAACTAAAACTCACCCTTTTTCATCCCAAACAGCAAATGTTTGTTAATTTAAAAATTAAAGAAGGACTCGACTTCTGATAGAAATTAACCCTTAAATTCCCTCAGTCACCAGACTCTGACTTAAGCCTAAGTGACACTCCAGTGCAAACACAAATATCTTGAACAAATTTCCGAACCTATTTTCTTCCCGGTTCCTGGTTCTAACCACTTCTGTTCCACAACTTCAAATCTTGACTATCTGCAATCCCTCGGTGCAGGGATCGCTTTCAGACCTCCGGGCCCCCCGCCAACCTCTGTCCAAAGCAGACGGGGAGGGGGTTGGGGCAGGGGGCGTGTTGGGGAGGGAGGAGGGGTGGGGGAGAGGGCAGGGGGAGGGAGGAAGGGGGTGGGGGAGGGAGCAGGGGGAGGGAAATGGGGTGGGGGAGGGGGGAGGGAGATTGGGTGGGGGTGGGGAGGGGGAGGGAAATGGGGTGGGGGTGTGGGAGTGTTGGGGAGGGGGTTGGGGCAGGGTGAGGGATTGGGGAGGGAGGAGGGATAGGGCGTGGGGAGTGTTGGGGTGGGGAAGGGGCTGGGGCAGGGGTGTATTGGGGAGGGTGAGCAATGATGACCCAGGTTCCTGACAACGTCTCTTGTTTCAGTTCATCTTTGAAGCGATTGGTGGAGGAGCGGAAATGTCACACATTGCAATCGATGATGTCACACTTGATCATAAAGAATGTCCTCAAATTGGTGAGTGACCCTGTGACCCCATGGTGAGTGACCCTGTGACCCCTAACCCCATGGTGAGTGATCCTGTGACCCCTAACCCCATAGTGTGTGACCCCTAACCCCATAGTGAATGACCCTGTGACCCCTATCCCCCTGGTGAGTGACCCTGTGACCCCTAACCCCATGGTGAGTGACCCTGTGACCCCTAACCTCCTGGTGAGTTGCCCTGTGACCCCCAACCCCCTGGTGAGTGACCTGTGACCCGTAACTCCTCGTGAGTGACCCAGGAAATCTAACACCTATCCCTCTGAGTGACCATGTTATCAGTAACTCCTAGATCCACAGTGAGTGATCCTGTGACCCCTAACCCCTATCTCCTGGTGTGTGATCCTCTGACCCAAAATCTGTACATCCTCGTGAGTGACCTTGTGACCTCCCCCAACCCTTCCCTGCTAGAGTGACCCTGAAACCCCCAACTTCCATCTCCTAGTGAGTGATCGTGTGTCCCTAACCCCTACTCTCTGGTGAGTGACCCTGTTTTTTTATTCATTTGTGGGACATGGGCGTCACTGGCTGGCCAGCATTTAGTGCCCATCCATAATTACCCTTGAGAAACCAGCTGGCTTCTTGAATCGCTGCAGTCCATGTTCTATGGGTTGACCCACAATGCTGTTAGGGAGGGAATTCCAGTATTTTAACCTCGCGATTGCGAAGGAACAACGACATATTTCTAAGTCAGGATGCTGAGTGGCTTGGAGGGGAACCTCCAGATGGTGGTGTTCCCATGTATCTTCTGCTCTTGTCCTTCTAGATGGAAGTGGTCATGGGTTTGGAAGGTGCTGTCTAAGGATCTTTGGTGAATTGCTGCAGTGACTCTTGTGGACAGTACACACTGCTGCTACTGAGTGGTGGAGGGAGTGGATGTTGTGCCGATCAAGCCGGCTGTTTTGTCCTGGATAGTGCCAAGCTTCTTGAGTGTTGTTGGAGATACACCCATCCAGGCAAGTGGGGAGTATTCCATCACACTCCTGACTTGTGCCTTGCAGATGGTGGACAGGCTTGGGGAGTCAGGAGATGAGTTACTCACTGCAGTATTCCTAGCCTCTGACCTGCTCTTGTAGCCACTGTGTTTATCTGGCGAGTCTAGTTGAGTTTCCGATCAATGGTAACCCCAATGATGTTGACAGTGGGGGATTCAGTGATGGTAACACCATTAAGTGTCATGAGGCAGTGGTTAGAGTGTCTCTTATTGGTGATGGTCATTGCCTGACATTTGTGTGGCGTGACTGTTACTTGCCACTTATCAGC
The DNA here is from genome assembly GCF_964213995.1 of Mustelus asterias. Taxonomy (NCBI): domain Eukaryota; kingdom Metazoa; phylum Chordata; class Chondrichthyes; order Carcharhiniformes; family Triakidae; genus Mustelus; species Mustelus asterias. The sequence goes on along the minus strand of NC_135813.1, from coordinate 48,578,486 downwards.
CCAAGCCTGGATATTGTCCAGATCTTGTTGTATTTGAACATGGACTGATTCAGTATCCGAGGAGTCACGAATGGTGCTGAATATGTGCAATCGTTGGTGAACATCCCCACTTCTGACCTTACAACGGAGGGAAGGTCATTGATGAAGCAGCTGAAGATGGTTGGGCCTAGGACACGACCCTGAGGGACTCCTGCAGAGATATTCTGGAGCTGAGATGACTGACCCTCCACAACCACAATCATCTTTCTGTGTACTAGGTGTGACTCCAACCAGTGGAGAGTTTGCCCCCTGATACCCATTGATTCCAGTTTTGCTAGGGCTCCTTGATGCCACACTCGGTCGAATGAAGCCTTGATGTCAAGGGCTGTCACTCTCACCTCACTTGTGGAATTCAGCTCTTTTGTTCATGTTTGAAGCAAGGCTGTAATGAGGTCAGGAGCTGAGTGACCCTGGCGAAACTCAAACTGTGCGTTTCTGAGCAGGTTATTGCTGAGCAGGTGCTGCTTGATAGCACTGTTGATGACCCCTTCCATCACTTTACTGATGATCGAGAATAGACTGATTGGGCAGTAATTGGCCAGGTTGGATTTGTGCTGCTTTCTGTGTGCAGGACATACCTGGGCAATTTTCCACATTGCCGGGTAGATGCCAGTGTTGTAACTGTACTAGAAGAGGTTGGCTAGGGGAGTGGAAAGTTCTGGAGCACAAGACCCATAACTCCTACGCGTAATGAGTGACCCGGTGATCTCCAACCTCCTCCCACTCCTGGTCCCTGGAGAATGAGCCAGCAATTTAGCCCACAAATAGAGAAGGATTGTAGACAGTGTAAGAGGGAGAATAGACGGGTGATGGAGAAGGGGAGAGCTCAGACCAAAGGTTTGAGATGTGTCTATTTCAACACCAGGAGTGTAGTGAATAAAGTGGATGAGCTTAGAGTGTGGATCAGATGCTTGGAAGTGTGATGTGGTGGCAATTACGGAGACTTGGGAACAGGGACAGGACTGGATACTTCAGGTGCCGGGTTTCAAATGTTTCAGAAAGGACAGAGAGGGAGGCAAAAGAGGGGGGGGAGTGGCACTGCTGATCAGGGATACTGTCACAGCTGTAGAGAAGGTGGAAGCCGTGGAAGGGTTGTCTACGGAGTCTCTGTGGGTGGAAGTCCAGAGCGGGAAGGGATCGATAACTTTGCTGGGTGTTTTCTAAAGGCCGCCCAATAGTAACAGGGATGTTGAGGAGCAGATAGGGAAACAGATCCTGGAGAGATGTAGGAATGATGTGGAGATGCCGGCGTTGGACTGGGGTAAACACAGTAAGAAGTTTAACAACACCAGGTTAAAGTCCAACAGGTTTATTTGGTAGCAAAAGCCACACAAGTGACTCACCTGAAGAAGGGGCTTGGAGCTCCGAAAGCTTGTGTGGCTTTTGCTACCAAATAAACCTGTTGGACTTTAACCTGGTGTTGTTAAACTTCTTACTGTGTTGACCTCCCCTGTAGCCAGTGAGGAAATTGTTTATCTGAAGTAAGGGGAAATATGAAGCCATCAGGCAGGAGATTAGAAGCATAAATTGGAAAGAGGCATTCTCGAGGAAAAGTACTGAAGTAAGGTGGCAGATTTTCAAGGAATGTTTGTCTGGAGTTCTGCATGACAACGTTCTGATGAGACAGGGAGGTTTTGGTAGGTTACGGGAACCGTGGTGCACGAAAGCTGCGCTGAACCTAGTGAGAAAGAAAAGGAAAGTGTACAAAAGGTTCAGAGAGCTAGGCGATGATAGGGATCTAGATGAGTATACGGCTTGTAGGAAGGGACTTAAGAAAGAAATTAGGAGAGCCAGAAGGGGTCACGAGAAGGCCTTGGCAGGTAAGATTAAGGAGAACCTAAGGCGTTCTATAAATGTGTGAAGAGTAAAAGGATGAGATGTGAAGGAATAGGACCTATAAAAGGTGAAGGTGAGAAATTCTGTACAGAACCGGAAGAAATAGCAGAGGTGCTTAATGATTATTTTACCTCAGTATTCACGGTGGAAAAAGACCTGGGTGGTTGTACTACAGGATTGAGACGGACTGAAAAGATTGAGTATGTGGACATTAAGAAAGAGGATGTGTTGGAAACTTTGAATAGCGTCAAGATAGATAAGTCGCCGGGTCCGGATGGGATGTACCCCAGGTTACTGTGGGAGGCGAGGGAAGAAATTGCAGAGCCTCTGGCGATGGAGACGGGAGAGGTTCCGGAGGATTGGAAGATTGCAGATGTGATTCCTATATTCAAGAAAGGGAATAGGGATAGCTCAGGAAGTTACCGACCGGTGAGTCTAACCTCAGTGGTTGGTAAGTTGATGGAGAAGATCCTGAGGGACAGGATTAATGAACATTTAGAGAAGTTTAGTATGCTCAAAAGTAGTCAGCACGGCTTTGTCAAAGGCAAATCGTGCCTTACGAGCCTGGTGGAGTTTTTTGAAAATGTGACTAAACACATTGACGAAGGAAAAGCGGTAGATGTGGTTTACATGGACTTCAGCAAGGCGTTCGATAAGGTCCCCCATGCAAGACTTCTCGAGAAAGTGAGAGGGCATGGGATCCAAGGGGCTGTTGCCTTGTGGATTCAGAACTGGCTTGCCTGCAGAAGGCAGAGAGTGGATGAAGACGGGTCTTTTTCTGAATGGAGGTCGGTCACCAGTGGAGTGCCCCAGGGATCTGCTCTGGGACCCTTGCTGTTTGTCATTTTCATAAATGACCTGGATGAGGAAGTGGAGGGATGGGTTGGTAAGTTTGCTGACGACACGAAGGTTGGTGGGGTTGTGGATAGGTTGGAGGGATGTCAGAAGCTGCAGCGTGACATAGATAGGATGCAAGACTGGGTGGAGAAGTGGCAGATGGACTTCAACCCGGATAAATGTGTAGTGGTCCATTTTGGCAGGTCAAATGGGATGAAGGAGTATAATATCAAGGGTAAGACTCTTAGCAGTGTCGAGGATCAGAAGGACCTTGGGGTCCGGGTCCATAGGACTCTTAAATCAGCCTCGCAGGTAGAGGAGGTGGTTAAGAAGGCGTATGTGTGCTGGCCTTCATCAATCCAGGGATTGAGTTTTGGAGTCAGGAGATAATGATGCAGCTTTATAAGACCCTCGTCAGACCCCACTTGGAGTACTGTGCTCAGTTCTGGTCGCCTCATTACAGGAGGGATGTGGAAATGATTGAAAGGGTGCAGAGAAGATTTACAAGGATGTTGCCTGGATTGGTTGGCATGCCTTATGAAGATAGGCTGAGGGAGCTCGGTCTTTTCTCCTTGGAGAGACGAAGGATGAGAGGTGACCTGATAGAGGTGCACAAGATGTTGAGAGGTATAGATCGGGTGGATTCTCGGAGGCTTTTTCCCAGGGCTGAAATGGCTGCTACGAGAGGACACGGGTTTAAGGTGCTGGGGAGATGGTACAGAGGAGATGTCAGGGGTAAGTTTTTCACTCAGAGGGTGGTGCGTGAGTGGAATCGGCTGCCGTCAATGGTGGTAGAGGCAAACTCGATAGGGTCTTTTAAGAGACTTCTGGATGAGTACATGGGACTTAATAGGATTGAGGGTTATATGTAAGCCTATATATAAGCCTAGGTAGGTAGGGACATGACCGGCGCAACTTGTGGGCCGAAGGGCCTGTTTGTGCTGTATTTTTTCTATGTTCTATGTTCTAATGAGCTTTAATCATACCCATTCCCCATTCCTGTGCCCACTCAGCTCCCTCAGTGTCCAGGAATTGCCCTCTGTGCCAGTCAGGGCCTGCTCCTATGTGACCTAGTGTTCGAGTAGGGAGGGCCCAGACTTTCCCAGGCACTGGGTGACTCTGAACCCTGACACTGACTGGCCCACATCCTGATGAGGAAGCAGGGAGCTCAGTGTTTGGGCTTCTGACAGTGGGTGCCTCCATTGTTGACCGTGTATCTGGTCAGACCCCCAACACCTTCATCCTTAGCAATCCTCCCCATTGAGGCTGCAGGAGGGGCCACCACACTTTTACCTGAACCCAGATAGCCAAGGTCAGAGAGGGTCAGGGGACAGGATGAAGCTATTGCAGATATTTAACATCAGCTCCCCCAGATGGAGGTGGACTCACTTGCTTCACATTGGGGGTATCAGAGTGGGTGCCACTGAAATAGCATCATAAAGGTTCTACTTACTCCTTGACATTCCACACACCACATTCCGCCAACTGGGGGCCAACTAGACTGTACCGGGCTGGACTGGGATGGGTCGGTCTGGTCGGTGGATCGGTGTGGGTGGGTCTGGGTCAGTCTGGTCACTGGATCGGTCTGGGTTGGTCTGGGTAATGCTGACGATCAGGAATTGCAGATATTTACCTGCAAGACAGAGGAATGAATTATCTGACTTTTCATTCCTAGGAACCTGTGACTTTGAGCGGGGCCTGTGTGGCTGGAAGAATGTCCTGAACCCCAAACTTGACTCCAAGGACTGGGACTGGAACAATGGACAAGCTCCCAGCTACTTCAAAGGGCCTGAGGTGGATCACACACTGGGGACCTCACAAGGTGGGTGGCATTGGCAGGCTGCGGTGTGCTGCCTTTCTGAGTATGAAATGGTGTTAATACTGCTGCTGTTAGCCAAAAAGTGTGTGTGTGTGTGTGTGTGTGTGTGCGTGTCTATATGTATGTGCATGTTTATATGTATGTGCGTATGTGTGTGTCTCTATATGTAGGGGTGTGTGTGTGTGTATGTCTATATATATATATATATGTGTGTGTGTGTCTATATGTGTATGTAGCTCTGTGTGTGTTTGTGTCTGCATGTCTGTGTGACTTCCTGGAGTTGTTGATCTACTGTCTAATGTTCTACCACATCAGCGCACTACTGTACAGAATTCAACCAGGATCAAATGCAAACTGGTTGTTCAATGTGGATTGACCAATATTTATGGAATGAAATAGAATGTAATGGCAAGAAGAAAAAGGGGGCACCAGGATTTGAATTAGGGACCTCTTGATCTCCAGTAAAATGCTCAACTACTGAGCTATATCCCCAAACACAGAGTGTATACATGTACCATTCCACATTTTTAGGCGGATTAATTAGTTTTTAGCCACCAGAGACGCAATGATCCAAATGATTTAAATTCTATCTGGAGTTCAAGTTCAAGTTTTCATATTTCTACCTTTTACGATCTCTTTTTCTTCTTTTCCTGCTCTTTTTAAATTTCTATTTACTTTAATCTATCCCTTGTCCTGATGCGGAGGTGACCACTGCCAAAACTCTCCTGTAACACATCTAACAATTCAAATCATGTCGAGATATTCACAATGAATTTGTGGTGTTGTATAATGAAAAGGTGGCATGGCCATTTTCCCTATGATAGACCACTGCTAATCATTAACCCATATTAGATGATAAGACCTTCCTATTGCAATGAGGTTGCCCATTCAATTTCTAAGAAATTTTTATTTGGATTTATTCTTGGAAAATTAGGATTGGATTGTAGTCATGTTAATCGATGTGCTTGGCCAACGTATTAACTGCAAATATTTATAGGCATGGGTGCATCGTGCAGCAACAACATTTGAGCTCCGCTAGTTGCATCCCTCCCTGGATTTCAGGTGTCATTAGGGAGATGTTTCTAATTCAGTGTTACTTTTTTAAAAATGTATTCTATTCCTAAAGTTACAAAGCCAATGCACAAAGTGGACCGGGTGCAGCCGATTTCATCTCCTTGCTTGCTCCAAAATCCAAATTCAAATTGAATCCAATTCACAGTTGCCACAAGAGAGACAAACAAGATCCAAGCTGACAAGATAAGGCATTGCATCCCAACTTGGGCTTGATTTAACGCTTGATCTTACCCAAAAGGTCAGTGTTACATGATTGTGATCAGCATGTGCTGTTAAAGCTTGTTGACAAGGCTTTCCATGCTATGCTGTGCATTACATCTCGACACAACTCTGTCACCACTCATGCAGCTTTTCTGATTAGTGATTGTTATTAGACTTCCCATAAAACTTGGCAGTGCCACCCTGGCACTCCCCTGCCATGTCCCTGACAAACTACCCAGCCTTCAGGAGAACAGTGACCACAACACCACACAACCCTGCCACAGCAACATCTGCAAGACGTGCCGGATCATCGACACGGATGCCATCATCTCACGTGAGAACACCATCTACCAGGTACACGGTACATACACTTGCAACTTGGCCAATGTTGTCTACCTGATACGCTGCAGGAAAGGATGTCCCGAGGAATGGTACATTGAGGAGACCATATAGATGCTACGACAATGGATGAATGAACACCACTCAACAATCACCAGGCAAGACTGTTCTCTTCCTGTGGGGGAGCACTTCAGCGGTCACGGGCATTCAGCCTCTGATCTTCGGGTAAGCGTTCTCCAAGGCGGCCTTCACGACACACGACAATGCAGAGTCGCTGAGCAGAGACTGATAGCCAAGTTCCGCACACATGAGGACGGTCTAAACCGGGATCTTGGGTTCATGTCACACTATCTGTAACCCCCACAACTTGCCTGGGCTTGCAAAATCTCACTAACTGTCCTGTCTGGAGACAATACACATCTCTTTAACCTGTGCTTAACGCTCTCTCCACTCACATTGTCTGTACCTTTAAGACTTGATTAGCTGTAAAGACTCGCATTCCAACCATTATTTTGTAAATTGAGTTTGTGTCTTTATATGCCCTGTTTGTGAACAGAACTCCCACTCACCTGACGAAGGAGCAGCAAGCTCCGAAAGCTAGTGGCATTTGCTACCAAATAAACCTGTTGGACTTTAACCTGGTGTTGTGAGACTTCTTACTGTGTCCCTGACCACTCAGAGGATATTCTGGCCTCCGAGCTCCTCCAGCGGGTTAATAACGTCTGGTCTCCGTCTTTGCGCCAGAGGCTTGGAGAATTCCAGGGGCTGGGTGCGTTCAGCTTAAAACCAATTCTGAATATTTCAATTAGAATTTAAATTTGCTCATTTGTTTCATGCCCAGCAAAGATCTCCGTCCTTAACACGAGCGGGGCTGAAGAATTACTCTCAATATGTGTGTATTTGTGTGTGAGTGAGTATGTATTATTTGTGTGGGTGTTTATATGTGTGTGTGTGGGTGTTTATATGTGTGTGTGTGTGCGTGTTCCAGTGAGTGTGTGTCTATGTGAGTGTGTGTGTGTGTCTGTGTGAGTGTGTGTGTGTCTGTGAGTGTGTGTGAGTGTGCGTCTGTGAGTGTGTGTGTGTGTCTGTCTGTGTATGTGTTTTTGTGACTGTGAGAGTGTTTGTGTATGCGTGTTTGTGAGTGTGTGTGTGTGAGTGTGTGTGTGTGTCTGTGTATGTGTTTTTGTGACTGTGAGAGTGTTTGTGTATGCATGTTTGTGAGTGTGTGTGTATGCATGAGTGGGATTGTCTAATTGAGTAAGGACAGGAGTGGGGAATAGACGAAAGTGAGGAAGAGGTGAAGGAGTGAGAGGGAAGGACTTGGAGAGATATAGGAATAAGATGCAGGTGAGGAACAAGGAAATGGAAATATGAAAATGGCAAATGGGACGCCTACAGGTGTGATGGAAATGAAGCAGTGATATTGGTAAGCGAGTGATGGGGGAGTGAGTAGATTATCCTTCATTTCCCCAGGGAAATGCTAGTTGTTGGTCAAATCCTGATCGTTGATTCATGAAGTGTTTAATTCATACATTTCCATGCAAAGGGCAGCCCTGATATCACAGCACTCAGTGTTGGTGTTTGCATGGGGCTGCAATTTAACCTCTTTGTGTTACATTGTCAGTCTTATCTCAGTTGGTCACAATCCTGACTCAAGACTGGTTCATGGGTTCAAATCTTGAGACACTTGGTCAGGCTGACACTGAGAGAGTGCTGCACTGCCAGAGGTGCTGTCTTTCAGGTGAGACCTTAAACTGTCTCTTGCCTTTCTCCAATGTCTAGACATTGTTGCATTGCCATTGGGGGCAATTCTGTTAATGAGTTGATTGCCACATTTTCTACATTATAACATCTCAAAAGTATTTCATTGGCTGTAAAGAGATTGGAATGTTCTAAGGATGTGACAAGTGCTATGTAAATACAAGTTTTCCTTTTTTGTTCTCCAGGTCACTACATATTTGTGGACACTGAGGCTCTGAGTTTTGGTGACAGAGCCTGGCTCCTGAGTGAACATTTCCCTCTGACCAAGGGCTCCTGTCTCAAATTCTATTACCACATCAATATCTCCGAACAGCTCGGTGAGTCCCTCCGTGAGCTAGTGTCAATTAGAAAACTCAGAAACACTAACCATCACTGAGAGAAAAATCAAACCCAGAGCCCCTGGCAACTCTCAACAGTAAGAAGTCTCACAACACCAGGTTAAAGTCCAACAGGTTTATTTGGTAGCAAATACCATAAGCTTTCGGAGCGCTGCTCCTTCGTCAGATGGAGTGGAAATGTACTCTCAAACAGGGCACAGGGACACAAAATCAAGTTACAGAATACTGATTAGAATGCGAATCCCTCCAACCAGCCAGGTCTTAAAGGTACAGACAATGTGGGTGGAGGGAGCATTAAACACAGGTTAAAGAGATGTGTATTGTCTCCAGACAGAACAGCTAGTGAGATTCTGCAAGTCCAGGAGGCAAGCTGTGGGGGTTACTGATAATGTGACATAAATCCAACATCCCGGTTTAGGCCGTCCTCATGTGTGCGGAACTCTCGACAGCTCAGGGAGAGAGGTTGGGTTAGTGTCTCAGATCAATGACAGTTCCTCAAAATCAGATCTGGAACATGAACTCTGTGATTCACTCTGCACAAACTGACTGTGGGAGCTCAGTATTAACCTGCACAGTAAGGTTGCCAACTGTGGCTGGATATATTCCTGGAGGAGGTGTCACCAGGTGACCTCCAACTGCCCCGACCCCCTGCACCCACACCGGCCAATCAGAAAGCAAATGGAGTCATCATTATCTGATTGGTTGATTTCTGGCTGTCAAGTCAATCACCTTTTTTCCATCTCGGACATTTCTATGATTTATAATCAGAGGTTACAAAGATTTATTCTTGGAAGGATAATTTTTGTTTGCAACAACTCGGCGTGTTTTCTCCTGGGAAGTGACGCTCTGGAGATCCATCTTCAATTATTGGAGACTCCTGGGTAATCCTGGAGAGTGGCAACCTTCCTTTCCAGCCTGGTCCTTGAGTGAAGGTCAATGCGGAGTTTCAGACAGACTTCAGGCTCTGCCACACATACAGGGTAAGAATTCTCACAACACCAGGTTAAAGTCCAACAGGTTTATTTGGTAGCACAAGCCACTAGCTTTCGGAGCGCTGCCCCTTCATTAGGTGAGTGGGAGTTCTGTTCACAAACAGGGCATATAAAGACACAAACTCAATTTATAAAATAATGGTTGGAATGCGAGTCTTTACAGGTAATCAAGTCTTAAAGGTACAGACAATGTGAGTGGAGAGAGGGTTGAGCACAGGTTAAAGAGGTGTGTATTGTCTCCAGACAGGACAGTTAGTGAGATTTTGCAAGCCCAGGCAAGTCGTGGAGGTTACAGATAGTGTGACATGAACCCAAGATCCCAGTTGAGGCCGTCCTCATGTGTGTGGAACTTGGCTATCAGTCTCTGCTCAGCGACTCTGCGTTGTTGAGTGTCGTGAAGGGCGCCTTGGAGAACGCTTACCCGAAGATCAGAGGCCGAATGCCCATGACTGCTGACGTGTTCCCCAACAGGAAGAGAACAGTCTTGCCTGGTGATTATCGAGCGGTGTTCATTCATCCGTTGTCGTAGCGTCTGCATGCTCTCCCCAATGTACCATGCCTCGGGACATCCTTTCCTGCAGCGTATCAGGTAGAGAACATTGGTCGAGTTGCAAATGTATGTACCGTATACCTCATGGGTGGTGTTCTCATGTGAGACGATGGCATCCATGTCGATGATCTGGCACGCCTTGCAGAGCTTACTGTGGCAAGGTTGTGTGGTGTCGTGGTCACTGTTCTCCTGAAGGCTGGGTAGTTTGCTGCGGACAATGGTCTGTTTGAGGTTGTGCGGTTGTTAAAAGGCAAGAAGTAGGGGTGTGGGGATGGCCTTGGCGAGATGTTTGTCTTCATCAATGACATGTTGAAGGCTCCGGAGAAGATGTCATAGCTTCTCCGCTCCGGGGAAGTACTGGACGACGAAGGGTACTCTGTCCGCCATGTCCTGTGCCGATGCGGTTTTTCGCTGTGGCGCGTCGGAACTGTCGATCGATGAGTCGAGTGCCATATCCTGTTCTTATGAGGGCATCTTTCAGCATCTGGAGGTGTTTGTTGCGATCCTCCTCATCCGAGCAGATCCTGTGTATACGGAGGGCTTTTCCGTAGGGGATGGCTTCTTTAACGTGTTTAGGGTGGATGCTGGAGAACTGGAGCATCGTGAGGTTATTCGTGGGCTTGCGGTACAGTGAAGTGCTGAGGTGACCATCCTTGATGAAGATGCGTGTGTCCAAGATTCCGGAGAGTAGTCCATGGTGAGTCTGATGGTGGGATGGAACATGTTGATGTCATCATATAGTTGTTTCAGTGATTGTTCACCATGAGTCCAAAGGAAGAAAAGGTCATCGATGTATCTAGTGTGTAGCATCGGTTGAAGGTCCTGTGCAGTGAAGAGGCCTTGTTCAAACCTGTGCATGAAGATGTTGGCATATTGAGGTGCGAATTTGGTCCCCATGGCTGTTCAGTGTGTCTGGATGAAGAACTGGTTGTTGAAGATGAAAGCATTGTGGTCCAGGATGAAGCAGATGAGTTGTAAAATTGCATCTGGAAACTGGCAGTTGTTGGCGCTGAGCACTGAGGCAGTTGCAGCAATGCCATCGTTGTGGGGGATGCTGGTGTAGAGTGCCGAGCATCCATTGTGACGAGGAGTGCTCCTGGTTCAACTGCTCCATGTGTGCTGGGTTTCTGTAGGAAGTCCGTAGTGTCGCGACAAAAGCTGGGGGTTCTTTGTACAATGGGTTTCAAGATGCCCTCGACATAGCCGGAGAGGTTCTCGCACAGGGTCCCATTGCCCGATACGATGGGACGGCCGGGTGTGTTTGCCTTGTGTATCTTCAGGAGGCAGTCGAGATCTCCAATGCAGGGAGTAAGTGGGATGAGAGCACGGAAGGTGCTTTGAAGGTCCGGATCAAAGGTCTTGATCAGTCTGTTGAGTTGACGGGTATGTTCTTTGGTTGGATCTGCGGGTAACTGTCTGTGGTGTTACTCATTGTTCAGTTGTCGGTACACTTCTTTGCAGTAATCCGTTCTGTTCAGTATGACGATGGCCCCTCCTTTGTCTGCTGGTTTGGTGACAATGTTGCGGTAGGTCATGAGAGTGCAGATGGTGTTGCGTTGTGCTTGGGTGATGTTCGGGGCTGTCTTGTGAGTGCAGCTGATGAATCCGGCATTGACACACCTCCTGATGGCTTGGGCATACATGTCAAGTCGAAGGCAGCGGCCTTCCGGAGGAGTCCAATTCGACTTGTTCCTCTTTCCATGTCCCAAGGCATGGTACACTGGGGAGACCATGCAGACACTACGACAACGGATGAATGAACACCGCTCGACAATCACCAGACAAGAGTATTCTCTTCCTGTTGGGGAACACTTCAGCAGTCATGGGCAGTCGGCCTCTGATCTTCGGATAAGCGTCCTCCAAGGCGTTCTCCAAGGTCTTTTAAGAGAGAGGTTTATAACCTCTTTTAGAACATAGAACATAGAACAGTACAGCACAGAACAGGCCCTTCGGCCCACGATGTTGCGCCGAGCTTTATCTGAAACCAAGATCAAGCTATCCCACTCCCTATCATCCTGGTGTGCTCCATGTGCCTATCCAATAACCGCTTAAATGTTCCTAAAGTGTCTGACTCCACTATCACTGCAGGCAGTCCATTCCACACCCCAACCACTCTCTGCGTAAAGAACCTACCTCTGATATCCTTCCTATATCTCCCACCATGAACCCTATAGTTATGTCCCCTTGTAATAGCTCCATCCACCCGAGGAAATAGTCTTTGAACGTTCACTCTATCTATCCCCTTCAGCATTTTATAAACCTCTATTAAGTCTCCCCTCAGCCTCCTCCGCTCCAGAGAGAACAGCCCAAGCTCCCTCAACCTTTCCTCATAAGATCTACCCTCCAAACCAGGCAGCATCCTGGTAAATCTCCTCTGCACTCTTTCCAGCGCTTCCACATCCTTCTTATAGTGAGGTGACCAGAACTGCACACAATATTCCAAATGTGGTCTCACCAAGGTCCTGTACAGTTGCAGCATAACCCCATGGCTCTTAAACTCCAGCCCCCGTTAATAAAAGCTAACACACTATAGGCCTTCTTCACAGCTCTATCCACTTGAGTGGCAACCTTTAGAGATCTGTGGATATGGACCCCAAGATCTCTCTGTTCCTCCACAGTCTTCAGAACCCTACCTTTGACCCTGTAATCCACATTTAAATTAGTCCTACCAAAATGAATCACCTCACATTTATCAGGGTTAAACTCCATTTGCCATTTTTCAGCCCAGCTTTGCATCCTATCTATGTCTCTTTGCAGCCTACAACAGCCCTCCACCTCATCCACTACTCCACCAATCTTGGTGTCATCAGCAAATTTACTGATCCACCCTTCAGCCCCCTCCTCTAAGTCATTAATAAAAATCACAAAGAGCAGAGGACCAAGCACTGATCCCTGTGGCACTCCGCTAGCAACCTACCTCCAATCCGAAAATTTTCCATCCACCACCACCCTCTGTCTTCGATCAGATAGCCAGTTACCTATCCAATCGGCCAACTTTCCCTCTATCCCACACCTCCTCACTTTCATCATAAGCCGACCATGGGGGACCTTATCAAACGTCTTACTAAAATCCATGTATACGACATCAACTGCCCTACCTTCATCAACACACTTAGTTACCTCCTCAAAAAATTCAATCAAATTTGTGAGGCACGACTTGCCCTTCACGAATCCGTGCTGACTATCCCGGATTAATCCACATCTTTCTAAATGGTCGTAAATCCCATCTCTAAGGACCTTTTCCATCAATTTACCAACCACCGAAGTAAGACTAACCGGTCTATAATTACCAGGGTCATTTCTATTCCCTTTCTTAAACAGAGGAACAACATTCGCCATTCTGCAGTCCTCTGTCACCATCCCCGTGGACAGCGAGGACCCAAAGATCAAAGCCAAAGGCTCTGCAATCTCATCCCTTGCCTCCCAAAGAATCCTAGGATACATTTCATCAGGCCCAGGGGACTTATCGACCTTCAGTTTATTCAAAACTGCCAGGACATCCTCCCTCCGAACATCTATTTCCTCCAGCCTATTAGCCTGTAACACCTCTTCCTCAAAAACATGGCCCCTCTCCTTGGTGAACACTGAAGAAAAGTATTCATTCATCACCTCGCCTATCTCTACTGACTCCATACACAAGTTCCCACTACTGTCCTTGACCGGCCCTAACCTCACCCTGGTCATTCTTTTATTCCTCACATAAGAGTAAAAAGCCTTGGGGTTTTCCTTGATCCGATCCGCCAAGGACTTCTCGTGTCCCCTTCTAGCTCTCCTAAGCCCCTTTTTCAGCTCTTTCCTTGCTAACTTGTAACCCTCAATCCAGCCATCTGAACCTTGTTCCCTCATCCCTACATAAGCTTCCCTCTTCCTTTTCACAAGACATTCCACCTCTTTCGTGAACCATGGTTCCCTCACTCGGCCATTTCCTCCCTGCCTGACAGGGACATACCCAGTATTTGTTCCTTGAAAAAGTTCCACTTTTCATTAGTGCCTTTCCCTGACAGTTTCTGTTCCCAACTTATGCCCCCTAATTCTTGCCTAATCGCATCATAATTACCTCTCCCCCAATTGTAAACCTTGCCCTGCCGTACGGCCCTATCCCTCTCCATTGCAATAACAAAGGACACCGAATTGTGGTCACTATCTCCAAAGTGCTCTCCCACAACCAAATCTAACACTTGGCCCGGTTCATTTCCCAGTACCAAATCCAATGTGGCCTCACCTCTTGTCGGCCTATCCACATATTGTGTCAGGAAACCCTCCTGCACACACTGCACAAAAACTGCCCCATCCGAACTATTCGACCTACAAAGGTTCCAATCAATATTTGGAAAGTTAAAGTCCCCCATGACAACTACCCTGTGACCCCCACACCTATCCATAATCTGCTTAGCAATTTCTTCCTCCACATCTCTATTACTATTTGGGGGCCTATAGTAAACTCCTAACAACGTGACCGCTCCTTTCCTATTTCTAACCTCAGCCCATATTACCTCAGTGTGCAGATCCCCCTCGAAGTGCCTTTCCGCAGCCGTTAAACTATCCTTGATTAACAATGCTACTCCTCCACCTCTTTTACCAGCTTCCCTACACTTACTGAAACATCTATACCCTGGAACGTCCAACAACCATTCCTGTCCTTGTTCTACCCACGTCTCCGTAATGGCCACAACATCGTAGTCCCAAGTACCAATCCACGCCCCAAGTTCATCTACCTTGTTCCGGATGCTCCTTGCATTGAAGTAGACACACTTCAACCCACCTTCCTGTCTACCGGTACCCACCCTTGACCCTGATACCTTCCCCAATACCTCACCACCCTCAACGCTGACTTCTGGACTACAACTCCTTTTCCCACTCCCCTGACAAATTAGTTTAAACCCCCCTGAAGAGCCGTATCAAATTTCCCTCCCAGGATATTGGTGCCCCTCTGGTTCAGGTGCACCCCGTCCTGTTTGTACAGGTCCCACCTTCCCCAGAATGTGTTCCAATTATCCACGTATCTGAAACCCTCCCTCCTACACCATCCCTGCAACCACATGTTTAACTGCACTCTCTCCCTGTTCCTCAACTCGTTATCACGTGGCACCGGCAACGTACCAGAGATGACCACATGTTTTGTCTTGGCTCTCAGCTTCCAGCCCAGCTCCCGAAATTCCTGTTTTAAATCCCCGTCCCTTCTCTTACCTATGTCGTTGGTACCAATGTGTACCACGACTTGTGACTGTTTCCCCTCCCCCTTAAGAATCAGGAAAACACGGTCCGAGACGTCATGGACCTTGGCATCCGGTAGGCAACATACCATCCGTGAGTCTCTTTTGCTGCCACAGAACCTCCTATCTATCCCTCTAACTAACGAGTCCCCAATAACTATTTTAATCGAGGTTTATAAGATGATGAGGGGGATAAATAGAGTGAACATTCAAAGACTATTTCCTCGGGTGAATGGAGCGGTAACTAGGGGGCATAACTATAGGGTTCATGGTGGGAGATATAGAAAGGATGTCCGAGGTAGGTTTTTTACTCAGAGAGTGGTTGGGGTGTGGAATGGACTGCCTGCAGGGATAGTGGAGTCAGAAACTTTAGGAACATTTAAGAAGCTATTGGATAGGCACATGGAGCACTTTGGGATGATAGGGAGAAAATAGCTTGATCTGGGTTTCAGACAAAGCTCATACAGAACATAGAACATAGAAACTCTACAGTGCAGAAAGAGACCATTTGGCCCATCGAGTCTGCACCGACCACAATCCCACCCAGGCCCTACCCCCTTATCCCTACATATTTACCCGCTAATCCCTCTAACCTACGCATCTCAGGAAACTAAGGGGCAATTTTTAGCATGGCCAATCGACCTAACCCTCACATCTTTGGACTTTGGGAGGAAACCGGAGCACCCGGAGGAAACCCACGCAGACAAGAGGAGAATGTGCAAACTCCACACAGACAGTGACCCAAGCCGGGAATCGAACCCAGGTCCCTGGAGCTGTGAAGCAACAGTGCTAACCACTGTGCTACCGTGCCGCCCCAAGCTCGGCACAACATCGTGGGTCAAAGGGCCTGTTCTGTGCTGTACTATTCTATGTTCTATGTTCTTAAGAGACTTTCGGATAAGTTCATGGAAGTTAGTAAGATAGAGGGTTATAGGTAAGCCTAGGAGGTAGGGACATGTTTGGCGCAACTTGTGGGCCAAGGGCCTGTTTGTGCTGTAGCTTTTCTATGTTCTATGTTCTTCATGACACATGACAACGCAGAGTCGCTGAGCAGAGACTGATAGCCAAGTTCCACACACATGAGGACGGCCTCAACCGGGATCTTGGGTTCATGTCACACTATCTGTAACCCCCACAACTTGCCTGGGCTTGCAAAATCTCACTAACTGTCCTGGCTGGAGACAATACACATCTCTTTAACCTGTGCTTAACCCGCTCTCGACTCACATTGTCTGTACCTTTAAGACTTGATTACCTGTAAAGACTCGCATTCCAACCATTATTTTGTAAATTGAGTTTGTGTCTTTATATGCCCTGTTTGTGAACAGAACTCCCACTCACCTGACGAAGGAGCAGCGCTCCGAAAGCTAGTGGCTTTTGCTACCAAATAAACCCGTTGGACTTTAACCTGGTGTTGTGAGACTTCTTACTGTGTTCACCCCAGCCCAACGCCGGCATCGCCACATCACATATACAGGGTACAGTGTGTGAGATTCCCTCTCCTTACCCTATTCCCCCCCAGAGCTCATTGTGCCAAACTGAAAAAGGTCAACGTGAATGTTTGCAAAATGGTCAGAAACAGAGGAAATTTGGAGCATTGTGGGGTTTCAGGTCTTTGGGTACATCAACTACTAAGAGCCAGTGTATACCTTCAGAATGACACCTAAACTGTGAAGGAACATTGCAGACAGAAGCAAAATACTGCAGATGCTGGAAATCTGAAATAAAAGCAGATAATGCTGGAAATATTCAGCAAGTCTGGCAGCATCTGTGGAGAGAGAAACTGAGTTAACATGTCAGGTCAATCACCTGTCATCGGAATGGGGAAAAGTTGGAGTTGGAAGAGGTTTGAGCAAATGAAAGGGAGCAGGATGGGTAAAAGAACAAAATGGAAAGTCTGTAATGGGTGAAATCATCAAAATGTTACTGCGCAGAATAGGGCCATTTGGCCCATCTTATCCATGCCAGCTCAAGGACACCCTTTCGAGGACATCCTTTCTAATCCCCCCCTTCCTGCACCTGGCCCATAGCTTAAGGTGCAGATCCAGGTACGTTTTAAACGAGTTTAGAGTCTCTGCCTCCACCACCAACTCGGGCAGCGAATTCCAGACACCCACCATCCTCTGCGTAAAGAAATTCTTTCTCATGTCCCCTCTACACCATCTGCCACTTATCTTAGATCTATTCCCCTGGTTCTAGAACTCTCCAGCAAGGGAAACAATTTTATTCTGCCCACTCTATCTCTCCCCCTCATCATTTTGTACATCTTTATCAAGACACCCCTCAGTCTTCTTTGTTCGGGAAGTGAGGAGAGATTAAAGAAGGAAAATGTTGCAGGTTGAAGGTGAAAAGGAATGGTGGAGAGTCGGGAAAGATGGTTCTAGAGCAGATGTGAATGGCAGAGTGAGGAACAGCTGACATCTGAAACAAACAGAGAAAAACTAGAGTGAAACCAAAACGTGGAAACAAAATGAAACAAGTTGGGGGCAGAGGTTGTGATGTGAAACAGGTGAACTCAATGTTGAGTCCAGAAGCTTTAAAGTGACTAGTTAAAAGGTGAAGGCCGGAATTCTCCAGCCGGTCACGCTGGCGGGATTCTCCTGTCCCGCCGGCAGTGTATCCCCGCCCACTGGTTTCCTGCCGGCGTGGGGTGACATCAATGGGAATTCCCATTGACAGCGGTGGGACCGGAGAATCCCACCACTAACAAACATTGTGCCACTTCCCGCAGGCGGGAAACACGCAGCTGGGAAGCCAGAGAATCTCACCCGAGGTGCTGCTCCTCGGGTTTGTGTTGAGTTTGACTGGAACAGTGTAGCAGGCCCTGGACAGAGAGCTCAAGAGTCGGATTGTAAGAGGAATTTTCTGAGGTGTCCCACTGGGGTGCCCTGTAGTTAGTTGATCTCACTCAACCAATACATATACTGCGAAAGGCAGTGTATAGTTAAAGAATGAAAAGGAATTTATTTGCTAATGCATGCATCAGGAGAAAGACACAGTCAATGAGGATTGACTGTCCTCTCTGAGCTAATCTCGCAATTGTAAAATTGTTACATTATTCTGAACATTTCAATATCCCGCCCAGCCTCGTCAATCAGACTGGAGAGTCCAATCACAATATTACACATTATTACCTTAGCCAACATTCCACCTGTCAACAGGAATAGGAGATCATTAGCTCATTGCCCCTGTAGGTTCCTCCCCAGTTAGTCAGGAAACCTAACCCACGTCAATTCTTGTAACGAAGGCCACTGCTTGCAGCTGCGAATTTTAATTGGCAAAAGGAATCATCCTCTGCCTGAATCTGGCCTATCCTTATCAGATTGCGAGACTTCTCCAGCCTCGCTACTCATGAACAAATCCACTCTCTTACATACCTATTAAACTTGCCTTTTGCATATCCAAAAACAGATAACAGAAGCTGCCTTACTGTGCTCAATTGTGTTAAAAGAATTCAGCCTGTCTATTACTGTGTTTCCCATCATGCTGTATCCAGAACAAAGTTGGCCAAGGCACACTTTATGTATTGAAATTACAGTTCAAGCTCATAATACTTGGTTAATTTGTGGTGGTACAGTTTATAATACCTTTGCAGTTTATAATACCTTTTCATATTTTGTTTCAGGCACATTGTGAATTCTCACTATATATAAAGCACTTTATAATTACCTTAACCGAGTCTACTTATTATAGTAAAACTAAAATGAAGGGCCTCATACTAAGAATTCTATACTACCCCCCATTAGGGAGCAAGCTGGAGAATTCAAACAAGGGACAGAAGCTGAGGGTCACACTTACTGACTCCATAGATGACCCCGTCTGTGTGTAGTCTTCCCGGTGTGGAGGAGAGCCACATTGTGAGCAGCAAATACAGGAAATTAGACTGAAAGACACAGGAATAAATCACTGCTTCACCCGGAGGGAGTGTTTGGGGTCTTGGGCAGTCAGGAGGGTGGCGATCAAAGGGCGGCTGTTGAACTCCTATGCATGCACTGGGAAGGTGCCAGAGGGCAGGGAGAGGGTGTTGGGGGTGACTGAGGAATGGGCCAGGAACTCACGGAGGGAATGGTCTCTTTGGAGTTCTGAAAGAAGAGGGGAGGGAACAGTATGTTTGATGGTGGAATCAAACTAGAGGCATCGGGAATGGCGGGAATGAGAGAGTCATTCAATGCGGAGGCTGGTGGATGGAGGATGAGGAGAAGTGGAACAAGATCAGGACTCTGGGGGGGGAAGAAGGGATGAGAGACGCAAGATTTAGAGAAGCAAGGAGTGATTAGGGATAGTCAGTATGGCTTTGTGAGTGGAAAATCATGTCTCACAAATTTGATTGAGGTTTTTGAAGGGGTAACCAAGAAGGTAGATGAGGGCAGTGCAGTTGATGTTGTCTACATGGACTTTAGCAAGGCCTTTGACAAGGTGCTGCATGGTAGGATGTTGCATAAGGTTAAATCTCACGGGATCCAGGGTGAGGTAGCTAAATGGATACAAAATTGGCTTGATGACAGAACATAAGAACATAAGAAATAGGAGCAGGAGTAGGCCATCTAGCCCCTCGAGCCTGCCCCGCCATTCAATAAGATCATGGCTGATCTGAAGTGGATCAGTTCCACTTACCCGCCTGATCCCTATAACCCCTAATTCCCTTACCGATCAGGAATCTATCTATCCGTGATTTAAACATATTCAACGAGGTAGCCTCCACCACTTCAGTGGGCAGAGAATTCCAGAGATTCACCACCCTCTGAGAGAAGAAGTTCCTCCTCAACTCTGTCCCAAACTGACCCCCCTTTATTTTGAGGCTGTGCCCTCTAGTTCTAGCTTCCTTTCTAAGTGGAAAAATCTCTCCACCTCTACCCTATCCAGCCCCTTCATTATCCTATAGGTCTCAATAAGATCCCCCCTCAGCCTTCTAAATTCCAACAAGTACAAACCCAATCTGTTCAGTCTCTCTTCATAATCAACACCCCTCATCTCTGGTATCAACCTGGTGAACCTTCTCTGCACTCCCTCCAAGGCCAATATATCCTTCCGCAAATAAGGGGACCAATACTGCACACAGTATTCCAGCTGCGGCCTCACCAATGCCCTGTATAGATGCAGCAAGACATCTCTACTTTTATATTCTATCCCCCTTGCAATGTAGGCCAACATCCTATTTGCCTTCTTGATCACCTGTTGCACCTGCAGACTGGGTCTTTGCGTCTCACGCACAAGGACCCCCAGGTCCCTTTGCACAGTAGCATGTTGTAATTTCTTTCCATTTAGATAATAATCCAATTTGCTATTATTTCCTCCAAAGTGAATAACCTCGCATTTGTCAACGTTATACTCCATCTGCCAGATCCCCGCCCACCCACTCAGCCTGTCCAAATCTCTCTGCAGACCTTCTACGTCCTCCACACGATTCACTTTTCCACTTATCTTTGTGTCATCTGCAAACTTTGTTACCCTACACTCAGTCCCCTCCTCCAGATCGTCTATATAAATAGTAAATAGTTGAGGCCCCAGTACCGATCCCTGCGGCACGCCACTAGTTACCATCTGCCAACCAGAAAAGCACCCATTTATTCCGACTCTCTGCTTCCTGTTGGATAGTAAGAAGTCTCACAACAACAGGTTAAAGTCCAACAGGTTTATTTGGTAGCAAATACCATAAGCTTTCGGAGCAATGCTCCTTCGTCAGATGGAGTGGTCTCTGTTCTCAAACAGGGCACCTGTGCCCTGTTTGAGAACAGAGACCACTCCATCTGATGAAGGAGCATTGCTCCGAAAGCTTATGGTATTTGCTACCAAATAAACCTGTTGGACTTTAACCTGGTGTTGTGAGACTTCTTACTGTGCTTACCCCAGTCCAACGCCGGCATCTCCACATCCTGTTGGATAGCCAATCCCCAATCCACGCTAACACCCTACCCCCAATTCCATGTGACCCAATCTTCTTCAGCAACCTTTTGTGAGGCACCTTATCAAACGCCTTTTGGAAATCCAAAAACACCGCATCCACCGGTTCCCCTCCGTCAACCGCACTAGTCACATCTTCATAAAAATCCAACAAGTTCGTCAAGCACGACATTCCCCTCATGAATCCATGCTGCGTCTGCTTAATCGAACCATTCTTATCCAGATGGCCTGCTATTTCTTCTTTAATGATGGATTCCAGCATTTTCCCAACTACAGACGTTAAGCTAACCGGCCTGTAGTTACCCGCCTTTTGTCTATTTCATTTTTTAAACAGCAGCGTAACATTAGCCATTTTCCAATCCGCCGGCACTACCCCAGAATCCAACGAATTTTGATAAATAACCACTAACGCATCCGCTATTACCTCTGACATTTCTTTCAGTACCCTGGGATGCATTCCATCCGGGCCCGGGGACTTGTCCACCTTCAGTCCCGTTAGTCTACCAAGCACTGCCTCCCTGGTAACATTAATTGTATTGAGTACCTCTCCTCCTACCAACCCTCTATCGTTAATATTCGGTAAACTATTTGTGTCTTCCACCGTGAAGACCGACACAAAAAACTTATTTAAAGTTTCAGCCATTTCCTCATTTCCCATTATTAAATCCCCCCTCTCGTCCTCCAAGGGTCCAACATTCACTCTTGCCACTCTATTCCTTTTTATATATTTGTAAAAGCTTTTACTATCATTTTTATATTTAGAGCTAGCCTAGCTTCATAACCTATCTTTCCTTTCTTTATCGCTTTCTTAGTCTCTCTTTGTTGTTTCTTAAAGTTTTCCCAATCTTCCGATTCTCCACTATTTTTGAACACTCTGTACGCATCGGTCTTTAATTTAATACTCTCCTTAATTTCCTTCGTTATCCACGGCTAGTTATCCCTTTTCTTACAGTCCTTCTTTATCACCGGAATATATTGTTGCTGAGTACTGAAAAAGATCTCCTTAAAAATCCTTCACTGTTCCTCAGCTGTCCTACCTACCAGTCTGCTCTCCCAGTCCACCTTAGCCAATTCAGCCCTCAACCTATCGTACTTCCCTCTGTTCAAACAGAGGACACTGGTATGGGACCCTACTTTCTCCTCTTCCATTTGTATCAGAAATTCGACCATATTGTGATCACTTGACCCAAGAGGGTCCTTCACAAGAACATCCTTAATTCTACCTACCTCGTTACACATTACCAGATCTAAGATAACTTGTTCCCTCGTCAGTTCTGTAACATACTGTTCAAGGTAACTATCCCGACAGCATTCTAAGAACTCTTCCTCCATCCCACCCCTTCCAACTTGAGTCACCCAATCAATATGCAGGTTGAAGTCCCCCATGATTATTGCCGTTCCGTTTTTGCACGCATCCATTATTTGCTTGTTTATAGCCCTCCCCACCTCAACATTATTATTTGGGGGCCTATAGACCACGCCTACTAGTGTCTTTCTCCCCCTACTATTCCTTATGTCTACCCATAACGATTCCACGTTTTGTTCCTTAGAGCCTATGTCATCCCTCACTACTACCCTGATATTATCTTTTATTAACAGAGCTACCCCACCACCTTTCCCTTGCTGTCTATTCTTCCTAAATGCCTGATACCCCTGGATATTCATCTCCCAGTCCTGGTCTCCCTGCAGCCACGTTTCTGTAATGGCCACTAGATCATGTCCATTTGTGCTGATTTGCACCATCAACTCATTAACTTTGTTCCGAATGCTTCGTGCATTCAGGCAAAGTGTCTTTATTCCAGCTTTTATCTGGACCCGATTTGATGAAACGCCATCAACCTCTCCCTCACCCTTTACTCCTTTAACTACTTGAATGCTCTCATTCACTTGCACTCGCTCCCTCTCCTCTACCATTGATTTCGTAATTCCTCTTACCTCTGCACCTTCCCCCCCCATAAATTAGTTTAAAGCCCTATCTACAGCCCTAGTGATACAATTCGCTAGGACTCTGGTCCCAGCACGGTTCAAACAGAGACCATCCCATCTATACAGGTCCCATCTGCCCAAATACTGGTGCCAATGCCCCATGAATTCGAACCCATTCCTCCCACACCAATCCTTGAGCCACACATTCGTCTCCTTAATCCTATTAACCCTGCGCCAATTCGCAGATGTGGAGATGCCGGCGTTGGACTGGGGTAAGAAGTAGGAAGTCTCACAACACCAGGTTAAAGTCCAACAGGTGTATTTGATAGCACAAGCTTAGTGCTCCGAAAGCTTGTGTTACCAAATAAACCTGTTGGACTTTAACCTGGTGTTGATGACAGAATAAGAAGTTTAACAACACCAGGTTAAAGTCCAACAGGTTTATTTGGTAGCAAAAGCCACTAGGTTTCGGAACAGGCTGTTCCTTCGTCAGGTGGGTGGGACCCAACTTAGAAACTTAGAAACCCTACAGCACAGAAAGAGGCCATTCGGCCCATCGAGTCTGCACTGACCACAATCCCACCCAGGCCCTACCCCCATATCCCCCCACTAATCCCTCTAACCAACGCATCCCGGGACACTAAGGGCAATTTTAGCATGGCCAATCAACCTAACCCGCACATCTTTGGACTGTGGGAGGAAACCGGAGCACCCGGAGGAAACTCACGCAGACACGAGGAGAATGTGCAAACTCCACACAGACAGTGACCCAAGCCGGGAATCGAACCCAGGTCCCTGGAGCTGTGAAGCAGCAGTGCTAACCGCTGTGCTACCGTGCCGCCCTAACCAGTGTGCTACCGTGCCGCCCTGACGAAGGAACAGCCTGTTCCAAAAGCTAGTGGTTTTTGCTACCAAATAAACCTGTTGGACTTTAACCTGGTGTTGTTAGACTTCTTACTGTGTTTACCCCAGTCCAACGCCAGCATCTCCACATGTTGATGACAGAAGCCGGAGGGTGGTTGTAGAGGGTTGTTTTTCAAACTGGAGGCCTGTGACCAGCAGTGTGCCTCAGGGATTGGTGCTGGGTCCGCTGTTATTTATCATTTATATGAATGATTTAGATGAGAACATAGGAGGCATGGTTAGTAAGTTTGCAGATGACACCAAGATTGGTGGCACAGTGGACAGTGAAGAAGGTTATCTCCGATTGGATCTTGACCAGTTGGGTCAGTGTACTGACGAATGGTAGGTGGAGTTTAATTTAGATAAATGCGAGGTAATGCATTTTGGCAGATTGAACCAGAGCAGGACTTACTCAGTTAATGGTCGGGCGTTGGGGAGAGTTACAGAACAAAGAGATCGAGGGGTACAGGTTCTTAGCTCCTTGAAAGTGGAGTCACAGGCGGACAGAGTGGTGAAGACGGCATTCAGCATGCTTGGTTTCATTGGCAAGAACATTGAATACAGGAGTTGGGACGTCTTGTTGAAGTTGCACAAGATATTGGTACGGCTGCACTTGGAATACTGTGTACAGTTCTGGTCACCCTATTATAGAAAGGATATCATTAAACGAGAAAAAGTGCAGAAGAGATTTACTAGGATGCTCCTGGGACTTGATGGATTGAGTTATAAGGAGAGACTGGATAGACCGAGACTTTTTTCTCTGAAGCGTAGAAGGCTGAGGGGTGACCTTATAGAGGTCTATAAAATAATGAGGGGCATAGATCAACCAGATAGTCAATATCTTTTCCCAGAGATAGGGGAGTCTAAAACTAGAGGGCATAAGTTTAAGGTGAGAGGGGAGAGATACAAAAGTGTCCAGAGGAGCAATTTTTTCACACAGAGGGTGGTGAGTGTCTGGAACAAGCTGCCAGAGGTAGTAGTAGAGGCGGGTACAATTTTGTCTTTTAAAAAGCATTTAGATGTGACGTGGGTAAGATGAGTACAGAGGGATATGGGCCAAATGCGGGCAATTGGGATTAGTTTAGGGGTTTAACAAAAGGGTGGCATGGACAAGTTAGGCCAAAGGGCCTGTTTCCATGCTGTAAACCTCTATGACTCTGTGAGAGGAAGAATGGATCAGACAGACCGAAAGGAGGGGGCTGGCCAGAATCCTCAGTTCAGGAACAGGAGGATCTAGCAGAAGTGCTGGGATAGAATGTTGAGACATCAGAACAGAAACGGTGGTGAATGGAATAAAGTCCATTCAGCAAACAAACTGTGAGCAGGTGTGGTCAAAGTGCAGTGAGAGTCAGTGCATGTGGAACTGTCCCCCAGTGAGAGTCAGTGTGTGTGGAACTGTACCCCAGTGAGAGTCAGTGTGTGTGGAACTGTCCCCCAGTGAGAGTCAGTGTGTGTGGAACTGTCCCCCAGTGAGAGTCAGTGTGTGTGGAACTGTCCCCCAGTGAGAGTCAGTGTGTGTGGAACAGTCCCCCAGTGAGAGTCAGTGCGTGTGGAACTGTACCCCAGTGAGAATCAGTGTGTGTGGAACTGTCCCCCAGTGAGAGTCACTGTGTGTGGAACTGTACCCCAGTGAGAGTCAGTGCGTGTGGAACTGTACCCCAGTGAGAGTCAGTGTGTGTGGAACTGTACCCCATGAGAGTCGGTGCGTGTGGAACTGTACCCCAGTGAGAGTCAGTGTGTGTGGAACTGTACCCCATGAGAGTCAGTGCGTGTGGAACTGTACCCCATGAGAATCAGTGTGTGTGGAACTGTACCCCATGAGAGTCAGTGCGTGTGGAACTGTACCCCAGTGAGAGTCAGTGTGTGGGGAACTGTACCCCATGAGAGTCAGTGTGTGTGGAACTGTCTCCCAGTGAGAGTCAGTGTGTGTGGAACTGTCTCCCAGTGAGAGTCAGTGTGTGTGGAACTGTCTCCCAGTGAGAGTCAGTGCGTGTGGAACTGTACCCCAGTGAGAGTCCGTGTGTGGGGAACTGTACCCCATGAGAGTCAGTGTGTGTGGAACTGTCTCCCAGTGAGAGTCAGTGTGTGTGGAAGATCAGAAGTCCGATCTGGGCTGTAGGCTTGGATAGATGCTGACAGTGATTGCTGCTTCCTGAGTTTGTGCGTGTGTTTATTCTGCAGTGCATGGAGTCCTGAAGGCTTTTCGATATCAGACTAACCAGGAGATTGTGATCTGGGAAGCCAAAGGTTCGCAAAGTACCGAATGGCAATCTGTGAATATCACTGTGGAAAGTTCTGTTCGCTTCCAGGTGGGTCACACTTTCCGGGGATTTTATCCGAACATCCAGCACTGGGAAACCTGTTTAATTAGCTGCTTTCAAAGCCTGAGATTGTGCCTGGAAGCAGGCTTACACAGACACCAGTGTGAAACACAAATAATACCAGACAAAAGAGTAAAAAAACAAAGCCTCTCATATTGACAGAATAGCCTCACCATTCCCATGGCGACCAATCCCACCAACAGCTGCTTTCCAACAACAGGAACGGCACTTCGAACATTGTGTCACCGTGTGTGCAACTGTACTCCAATAACCCTTCATACGCTGCAGCACTCCCTCAGTACTGACCCTCTGACAATGCAGGACTCTCTCAGACTTACCCTCTGACAGTGCAGCACTCCCCCAGCACTGACGCTCTGACAGTGCGGCACTCCCTCAGCACTGACACTCTGACAGTGCAGCACTCTCTCAGTACTGACCCTCTGACAGTGCAGCACTCCCTCAGCACTGACGCTCTGACAGTGCGGCACTCCCTCAGCACTGACACTCTGACAGTGCAGCACTCTCTCAGTACTGACCCTCTGACAGTGCGGCACTCCCTCAGTACTGACCCTCTGACAGTGCAGCACTCTCTCAGTACTGACCCTCTGACAGTGCAGCATTCCCTCAGTACTGACCCTCGGACAGTGCGGCCCTCCCTCAGTACTGATCCTCTGACAGTGCAGCACTCCCTCAGTACTGACCCTCTGACACTGCAGCACTCCCTCAGTACTGACCCTCTGACAGTGCAGCACTCCCTCAGTACTGACCCTCGGACAGTGCAGCACTCCCTCAGTACTGACCCTCTGACAGTACAGCACTCCCTCATCACTGACCCTCTGACAGTGCAGCACTCCCTCAGTACTGATCCTCGGACAGTGCGGCACTCCTTTATTACTGACCCTCTGATAGTGCGGCACTCCCTCAGTACTGACCCTCTGAAAGTGCGGCACTCCCTCACTACTGACCCTCTGACAGTGCGGCACTCCCTCAGTACTGACGCTCTGACAGTGCAGCATCCCTCAGTACTGACCCTCTGACAGTGCAGCACTCCCTCAGTACTGACCCTCTGACAGTGCGGCACTCCCTCAGCACTGACCCTCTGACAGTGCGGCCCTCCCTCAGTATTGACCCTGTGACAGTGCAGCACTCCCTCAGTACTGACGCTCTGACAGTGCAGCATCCCTCAGTATTGACCCTGTGACAGTGCGGCACTCCCTCAGTACTGACGCTCTGACAGTGCAGCATCCCTCAGTATTGACCCTGTGACAGTGCGGCACTCCCTCAAAGAACAAACAAAGAACAATACAGCACAGGAACAGGCCCTTCGGTCCTCCAAGCCCGCCCCGCTCCGCGGTCCAGGATTGAATCCTGAATCCAGGATCCCCGCCCAATTTTCCAGCCTATCTACATCCTAATATCCTATCCACCGAGCTGTCCCTCACAGCTACGATGCTTTGTTCATCACAACCTATTAACTCACCCCCACCCCCCCATTCCAGACCATGTGATCTCCAGGGAGAGGCGAAAACCCAGAGTGAAAACCCCAGGGCCAATATGGGGAAAACAAAATCTGGGAAATTCCTCTCCGACCCCCTGAGGCGATCGAAACGAGTCCAGGAGATCACACTGGCCCTGATCAGAAAATGCTTCCCAACCCTATTCATTTCCACTTCTGCTCTACGAACACCATCTGAATTCCCTGCCCCCGAGACAGGTTCCCAACTATCCGCAGTCTCGCTCTGTACTGGCACCAGCAAGATGATCATAGAATGAAGCCTGCTACGCTCCTTGCATTGAAGTATAAGCACTCCAGACCTCCAGGCCCAGTGAGGTCGTCCTCCCCCAGAGTGCTCTTCTTCTTTGCCAGCCTTGTCCCAGCCCCAAGCTCGTCCCCAGCCTCCACACCTGTAGACCTAATATTTTGATCCCCACCCCCCTGCCATACTAGTTTAAACCCCCCCGAACTGCACGAGCAAAACTCCCAGCCAGGATATTCGTGCCCTTCCAACTTAGTTGTGACCCCTCCCTCTTGTACAGGTGCCAACCTCTCCTGAAAACTTCCCATTGATCTATGAAAATGAAGCCCTCCCTCCTGGACCAGTCCTTTAGCCAGGCATTCATTTGTACCAACTCCCTATTCTTAGCCTCACTGGCACGAGGCATTGGGAGCAGCCCAGAGATGGCCACCCTAGTGACCCTACTTTTTAACCTATTTCCCAACTCCCTGAATTGCTCTCTTAGGATCCCCCTACTCTTCCTATCTACATTAGGCTGAAAGGGCGAGGCAAGGCTAGTTATTTTTTATCCAACCCTATAAAGGATAAGGGCAGGTATGAGTGATCGGCCAGTTCAGTGCTTCCGATGTGGGATGTGGGAGTTCCTGCAAACACCTAGCTTCCCAGAGGTTCACATATGTGCCAGGTGCGTGGAACTGCAGCTCTTGAGGGACCGCGTCAGGGAACTGGAGCTGCAGATCGCTGACCTTAGTCTAGTCAGGGAGAATGAGAGAATAATTGACATGAGTTATAGGCAACTAGTTACACCGGGGCATCGGGAGGAAGACACGTGGGTCACAGTTAGGAGGAGTAAAGGGCAGAAGGGTAAAGTACCAGGGAGTACTCCAGTGGCTGTCCACCAATGTGTATAATGACATCCGTTTCTTTATCTTCCCCTTTTAATATGCCTCCTATCCTCTCGGAGACATCCGTGACCCCAGCACCAGGTAGGCAGACTACCATCCTGGAGTCCCGTTCGCACCCACAGAATCGCCTGTCTGTGCCTCTAACTGATGCATCCCCCACCACTATCGCTCTCCTAACCCCTCTCTTCCCTTTCCGGGCCACAGAGCCTGACTGTGTGCCAGTGACCTGGTCACTGTGTCTTACCCCTGGAGAGGCACACTCCTCCACACTATCTAAAACAATATACCTGTTTTGGAGTGGGACAACCAGAGGTGACCCCTCTTCTAACTGTTCACTCCCTTCCCCTCTCACACCTGTCACCAAGCCCTTCCTATTTTGAGAGACCGCCACTGGAGTACTCCCTGGTACTTTACCCTTCTGCCCTTTACTCCTCCTAACTGTGACCCACGTGTCTTCCTCCCGATGCCCCGGTGTAACTAGTTGCCTATAACTCCTGTCAATTTTTCTCCCATTTTCCCTGACGAGACTAAGGTCAGCGATCTGCAGCTCCAGTTCCCTGACACGGTCCCTCAAGAGCTGCAGTTCC
This sequence comes from Mustelus asterias, assembly GCF_964213995.1. Classification (NCBI taxonomy): domain Eukaryota; kingdom Metazoa; phylum Chordata; class Chondrichthyes; order Carcharhiniformes; family Triakidae; genus Mustelus; species Mustelus asterias. Next base: position 48,549,208 of record NC_135813.1, on the reverse strand, counting down.
ACGCACCTGGCACATATGTGAACCTCTGGGAAGCTAGGTGTTTGCAGGAACTCCCACATCCCACATCGGAAGCACTGAACTGGCCGATCACTCATACCTGCCCTTATCCTTTATAGGGTTGGATAAAAAATAACTAGCCTTGCCTCGCCCTTTCAGCCTAAGCCCTGTGAGCCAAAGCCCTTATAGTTCACACACTGCTACCCACTCACTCAAGCCCTGTGAGCCAAAGCCCTTATAGTTCACACTCTGCTTCCCACTCACTCCACTGCCCGCTCCCGACGCCGCCCGCTGTATAGTGCAGCCGGCTTTTTATGCTCCCGGCGAACGCCCCAGGTAACTGCTTTTTATACTAAAACTCAACCTCCCAGAATCCCCTTCAGCTGACCTCACTTCCTCAATTCAAAACCCTGAAAAAAGCCCGCGAAATATACTAGGAATACCCCTAAATGAATAAATGAATAATTAAATCACATCTTTGCTAACTCTCAGCACTCCTGCTAAGACTCTCTCCCCCAGTCTCACTACAGTCAAACAAAGAGGTCGAACCCCCAGGTAACTGCCTTTTATACTAAGACTCAACCTCCCAGAATCCCCTGTACTGACTCAGTACTGACCCTCTGACAGTGCTGCACTCCCTCAGTACTGACGCTCTGACAGTGCGGCACTCCCTCAGTACTGACGCTCTGACAGTGCAGCACTCGCTCAGTACTGACCCTCTGATAGTGCGGCACTCTCTCAGCACTGACCCTCTGATAGTGCAGCACTCCCTCAGTAATACACTCTGACAATGAAGCACTCACTCAGTACTGACCGGCTGACAGTGCGGCACTCCCTCAGTACTGACCCTCTGACAGTGCAGCACTCCCTCAGCACTGACACGCTGACAGTGCAGCACTCCCTCAGTACTGACATTCTGACAGTGCGGCACTCCCTCAGTACAGACCCTCTGACAGCGCAGCACTCCCTCATCACTGACACTCTGACAGTGCAGCACTCCCTCAGCACTGAGCCTCTGATAGTGCGGCACTCCCTCACTACTGACCCTCTGACAGTGCGGCACTCCCTCAATACTGACGCTCTGACAGTGCAGCACTCCCTCAGTACAGACCCTCTGACAGTGCAGCACTCCCTCAGTACTGACGCTCTGACAGTGCGGCACTCCCTCAGTACTGACGCTCTGACAGTGCAGCACTCCCTCAGTACTGACCCTCTGACAGTGCAGCACTCCCTCAGTACTGACCCTCTGACAGTGCTGCACTCCCTCAGTACTGACGCTCTGACAGTGCGGCACTCCCTCAGTACTGATGATCTGACAGTGCAGCACTCCCTCAGTACTGACCCTCTGACAGTGCAGCACTCCCTCAGTACTGACCCTCGGACAGTGCGGCCCTCCCTCAGTACTGATCCTCTGACAGTGCAGCACTCCCTCAGTACTGATCCTCTGACAGTGCAGCACTCCCTCTGTACTGACTCTCTGACAGTGCGGCCCTCCCTCAGTACTGATCCTCTGACAGTGCAGCTCTTCCTCAGTACTGACGCTCTGACAGTGCGGCACTCCCTCAGTACTGACCCTCTGACAGTGCGGCACTCCCTCAGTACTGACGCTCTGACAGTTCGGCACTCCCTCAGTACTGACGCTCTGACAGTGCAGCACTCCCTCAGTACTGACCCACTGACACTGCAGCACTCCCTCAGTACTGACCCTCTGACAGTGCAGCACTCCCTCAGTACTGACCCTCTGATAGTGCAGCACTCCCTCCGTACTGACCCTCTGACAGTGCAGCACTCCCTCAGTACTGACCCTCTGACAGTGCAGCACTCCCTCAGTACTGACCCTCTGACAATGCAGCACTCCCTCAGCACTGAGCCTCTGATAGTGCGGCACTCCCTCAGCACTGACACTCTGACAGTGCCGCACTCCCTCAGTACTGACCCTCTGACAGTGCAGCACTCCCTCAGTAATGACCCTCGGACAGTGCGGCCCTCCCTCAGTACTGATGCTCTGACAGTGCAGCACTCCCTCAGTACTGACCCTCTGACAGTGCAGCACTCCCTCAGTACTGACCCTCTGACAGTGCAGCACTCCCTCCGTACTGACCCTCTGACAGTGCAGCACTCCCTCAGCACTGACCCTCTGACAGTGCAGCATTCCCTCAGTACTGACCCTCGGACAGTGCGGCACTCCCTCAGTACTGATCCTCTGACAGTGCAGCACTCCCTCAGTACTGATCCTCTGACAGTGCAGCAGTCCCTCAGTACTGACCCTCTGACAGTGCAGCACTCCCTCAGTACTGACTCTCTGACAGTGCAGCACTCCCTCAGTACTGATCCTCTGACAGTGCGGCACTCCTTTAGTACTGACCCTCTGACAGTGCAGCACTCCCTCAGTACTGACCCTCTGACAGTGCGGCACTCCCTCAGTACTGACCCTCTGACAGTGCTGCACTCCCTCTGTACTGACCCTCTGACAGTGCGGCACTCCCTCAGTACTGACGCTCTGACAGTGCAGCACTCCCTTAGTACTGACCCTCTGACAGTGCAGCACTCCCTCAGTATTGACCCTCTGACAGTGCGGCACTCCCTCAGTACTGACGCTCTGACAGTGCGGCACTCCCTCAGTACTGACCCTCTGACAGTGCGGCACTCCCTCAGTACTGACGCTCTGACAGTGCAGCACTCCCTCAGTACTGACTCTCTGACAGTGCAGCACTCCCTCAGTACTGACCCTCTGACAGTGCAGCACTCCGTCAGTACTGACCCTCTGACAGTGCGGCACTCCCTCAATACTGATCCTCTGACTGTGCGGCACTCCCTCAGCACTGACGCTCTGACAGTGTGATGCTTCCTCAGTACATTGTCGTTTGGGTGGGATTTCTGGGGTGTTAATTGACTCCTTACCTAGTGACTGCGATATGAGTGGCAGCCTTGAGGCACCGAGAGGTGGGTGAGATTTGCCTCATGGTGACGATAATGCCTTTGAATGTCCTCTTCAATGGGTTGTGGGCCTGGTCTTACTGAGACTGCTTCTGTGCCTTGTTGCTGATAGATTGTTTTCTAACTGTAGGTGGGTTTTACAGCTGTGAAAGCAAACAGTGCGGAGGTTGGTTACGTTGCCATTGACGATGTTGTTTATTCTCCTGGAGTGAATTGTCATGGAGTTGTAACGGATGTTGCACGTTCAGGTGAGACAGTTCAAATATCACAAGAACAGCTCCTGCTTGGACATTCCATTGTATGTTAGCAGTCACCTCACTGCAATAGAGAGCAGGAACATCACAGCTTGGCCAACTCCCACCTCAGAGCAAGAAAGACCAACAGCTCATCAACCGACAGTGTAGATATGGGTTAGATGTAGATTAAAGCTCCCTCTACACTATCCCCATCAAACACTCTGAGGACAGGTACAGTGCGGGGTTAGATACAGAGTAAAGTCCCTCTAAAGTGTCACAATCAAACACTTCCAGGACACGTACAGCACGGGGTTAGATACAGAGTAAAGCTCCCTCTACACTGTCCCCATCAAACACTCCCAGGACAGGTACAGCACGGGGTTAGATACAGAGTAAAGCTCCCTCTACACTGTCCCCCATCAAACACTCCCAGGACAGGTACAGCACGGGGGTTAGATACAGAGTAAAGCTCCCTCTGCACTATCCCCATCAAACACTCCGAGGACAGGTGCAGTGCGGGGTTAGATACAGAGTAAAGTCCCTCTAAAGTGTCACAATCAAACACTCCAAAAACAGGTACAGCATAGGGTTAGACACAGAGTAATGCTCCCTCCACACTGTCCCCATCAAGCAGTCCCAGGACAGGTACAGCATGGGGTTCGATATAGAGTAAAGCTCCCTCTACACTGGATTGATGGAGTATGGTACATGGTGCTGGTACTTAATTTGATATACTTGATTACAGGTTCCAGTCACACTGCTGGGATTGCTGCTGGTGTGATGATTGTCCTGGCTATGATGGGATTTTTAATTGTGGGAATTATTTACTGGCTGAGGAAGAGGAGGATCCCAGGAAGCAGCAGTGGACCGAACAGACAGTTTGGTTTCGATAACTTGTTCTACCGAAACCATAGCTAGGTAATGGTGTAAACTGTTTGACTGTATCACACAATGGCAGGAAGAGATAGAGCAATTGTACTCTGAACTTAATTACGAATAAAAATTTATGAATGAAAAATAATTCTATCTGAGTGGTATTTCTCGAGGTGCTGAGGGGTTTGATCGAGTGAATAAGGAGCCATGCTTCCAATGGCAGGAGAGTCAGAGATTGAAGGTGATTGGCAAAAAGACCCAAAGAGGTCAAATCTTTCACATCTGGACAAATCTGGCACATCTGGAAAGTGCTGCCAGAAAAGCGGGTGAAAACAGATTAATTAATTCTTGTAATAAATAAATAGATTGGGGGGCTTGTGGGAAATAACCTCAGGACAGGAGATGGCCATTCAGCCCCTTAATCTCCTGTTCTACCATTCAATGATATCATGTTTTGTCTGTATCTCAATGTCAATCACCTACTTTGTCTCCATCCCCTTTTATACGTTGGTTAAACATCCATCAATCCAAGATTTAAAATGATGAATCCACTGCTTTCTCTTTTGCAGGAGGATCTTTTTCTTATCTTCTCTCTGTCTCTGATTTGAACTTCATGCTCACTCTCATGAGGCTACCTCATAGCTTCTTTCTATCAGAATTCCTACAGTGCAGAACAAGACGATTCAGCCCAGTGAGTGTGTACCGACTCTCCAGCAGAGAATCTTACCAAGCCCCCCGCCCACTCTGTGTCGCCTCTATATACCCCGAACCATGATCTTACTGGATAACAGAGCGAGCTCAAAGAGCAAAATGTCCAACCCCTATTTCCCATTTTCTCATGAATAAAGTTGAGTTTATAGAATATCTCCTCATAATTTGGGTATCACTCTGTGAATCTGTTCTGTTCTCCTTTCAAATCCAATCTTCCTAAGGTGAGGTGTCTACAACAGTGCTCTAGAACCAGGCATGATGGCACAGTGATTAGCACTGCTGCCACGCAGCACCAGGGACCTGGCTTCAATTCTGGCCTTTTGGAATTGACAAACAAGCTGCAGTTGACGTTACCTGAAGGAGCGAGGAATGCAGAAATAATTGCAGTGACAGCTCAGCATTTAAACTTGCCAGAAATATAATCTGCATTGGAATTGGCTAGAATTCAATTACAAATGAAACAACTTGAATCAGAGACAATGGCCAGGGAAAAGAAGGAGAGAGAGAAGAAAGGAAAAGGGAGAGAGTTTTGAACTTTGGAAACTCGACTGAAAAGGAAACGTCAACTTAAACTGACAGAGGCAAAGGTAAAAGCTGGGAGCAGAGATGAGGACAGTGAGGAAGAATCAACCCATCATATTCAATGGCCTGGTGAGGATCAGTTTAAATATATCCAAGCATTGCCGAGGTTTGACGAGGAGAATGTAGAAGCCTTTTTCACTTCATTTGAGAAAGCAGCGAAACAAGTAGAATGACCACAGTCCATGTGGGTATTACTGATCAAATAAAGTTGGTAGGTAGAGATAGTGAGGTGTTTGCATCAGAGGAAGTATCTGGAGATTATGATGAGGTGAAAAAAGCCATTGTAAATGAATATGAATTAGTGCCAGAAGCCTACAGCCAATGGCTTAGACATCTTAGGAAAGAAACTGGTCAAACATACATAGAATTTGAAAGGATCAAACAAAGTAATTTTGATAGGTGGATAAGGACTTTGAAAATCGACCAGACGTATGAAGCTCTTAAAGAAACTATTATTTTGGAGGAGTTTAAAAATTCATTTCCTGAAGCAGTGAGAACTCGAGTAGAAGAGCAGAGGGTTAAAACTGCAAGGTTAGCAACAGAGATGGCAGATTATTATGAATTAGTTCATAGCTAAAAGTTTGTTTTCTGGCATCAGTTTCAGTCTGCAAGGGATAGAAACCAGGGGAAATGAGAAATCCTCAGGAGGTAAAAGTAAAGGGGATCTCGTGGGAGATAATAAAGACGGTGTACCTCAGGTTAAAAAGGAAACAAATGAGGGTGGAAGAGAAACAAAAGGACCTCAGATGATTTCACTGTAATAAAGTAGGAAAGGCAAAATTGCAGCGTTACTAGGTTAAGAAAAGCACTGGGAAGACAGACATGGCAAAACAGGATAAACCAGTGGAGTATGGTGAACCATAGATGGTTACCACTATGGGTACTTGTACATATGTTACTCTTGTTACTGTTGGGGTTAGGGTTTGGGTGTTCCACCTGTTATCATTGTTTATGTGGTACACTTCGTTCGGCTCTGCCTTCTTACAGGAGTATAAAGGTCACTGCTACTTCCTAGTAGCCCTTAGTCTGGGATAGTATTGTTAAGTAGAGTGCTCCAATCTTGTTGTGAATAAAAGCCTTTATTCCCGGGTACGTCCTAGCCTCCCGTGTGAATCAATCGCGCATCATGGAGTTTGTAAAAGTGGTAAAGGAGACCCAATTAAAGCTAAAAAGGTGCAAAAGAAAGTACAACCTAGTCAGGGGCTGATTGATAAGAAAGTGCTAGATCTTTTTAAAGAATTTACTTGTGTGGGTAAAGTTTACTCGTGTACCAGGAGGGATCGGTAAAGAAGGTAAGACTTTAAGAGATATAGGAACAAGTCAATCTTTGATGGTAAGAGATATATTCAAGAGGCAGCTGGATATAGCACTTGGGGCGAATGGAGAAAAAGCAGAATTATTGAGTTGGATGATCAGCCATGATCATAATGAATGGTGGAATAGGCTTGAAGGGCCAAATGGCCTCTTCCTGCTCCTATCTTCTATGTTTCTATGAGGAGTTATGTAGTTTGGAAGGAGTATTGCCAAAAAAGTGGTAATATGTGGAATTCAGGGTGAAAAGAGTAGAGTTCCATTGTATAAGGTGAGGTTGGAGAACCCAGTGAAAAGTGAAGTGGTGGTAAGAATAATAGAGAATTACCTTTTACAGGGGTACAGTTTATCCTGGGTAACGATATAGGGGATGATTCTCCCCAAAAAATTCTAAGTGCTGAATTCACAAGAAAATTGGTGTAATTCACGATTGTTTTTTCAGTGGGAGTTCAGATTCGAATCTCCCCACTCTGTGCAATGCAGAGGTCACAGTCGTGGATATCATTAAAACCTCTGGGCCAGGGCCTATTCATTCCGAAGTCTGACAATTCCGGAACTCTGCGCATGGCCCTAAACTGTCAGCCTGAAGTTTGCTGCCCAGTTCAATCACTGGCCAGCCCAAGACCCCTGCAGTGTTGCCCCCACTCCCCCATGGCCCGATCGCAGCCCCCACAAGCATTTTGGGCCAATCCCAACCTCCCCCCAGGCCTAGAGCAACCCCATCGATCGCCCTAGCACCATGCCCAATTGGCCTGCCCCCAGTTGGCCCCATCCCCTAGGCCCCTCCCCATTGGCACTGCAATCAGACCATGGGGGTGGGGAGCAGCACTGCGGAGGTCAGGGCTCGCCAGCGATCGAGCTCACCAGCAAACTGCAGGCTGACAGTTCGGGGCCAATGCGCAGAGTTCCGGAACTGTCAAACTCTGGCGTGAATAGGCCCCACACCCTGAGCTTTTAATGATATTCACGATTGTGACCTGGGCATGGGCACTTTGCCCCTTGGCCAGTGCCGGGGGCACAGACTGGCACTGCCAGGATGCCTATGCCCAGGAGACACTACCCCCTGCTGCCCCGACCCCCTGGGGGGCCCTGATTGCGCCCTTCACTCCATTGGGGTCTCCCGCTAGTTTCCCGAAAGTGGGGAGCTACTCTAAACCCCGCCGGAGTGAATTTGTACTCGCGGGGTGGAAGATGCTATCAGACCGGAGAATTCAGTCCCGGGCCTGATAATCACATTTAAATAACATTCAAATGAGATTTAAATCACTTACCTGCTGGTCCCGACTGCGCCCGATATCCGTCGCTGGGAGATACGCGCACGTCGGGAACATATACGTGAATCCCGCGAATCGGTGCGCGCTCAATTCTCCTGGCCTGCCACTTAAAAAAATTTCCAGAGGCCATTCCATCATGTACTATTACAGCTAACAGTTAATTACATTTTTTATTAGATAATACAATCAGAAATGCAATCAGATCAAGTATCAAATTTTACATCAAAGTTATTCAAGGAGGTTAAGGATAGCTTAAGGTGTAAAGCACTTTAAATCAACTGCGTACCATCCAGAATCGCAGGGAGCGCTAGAGCGGTGGCATCAAACTATAAAGACAATGTTGAGGGCTTATTGCCAGGTTTATGTGAAGGATTGGGATACAGGAATTCCATTTGTACTTTTTGCAATTAGGAGTGCACCTAATGTGTCCACTAAATTCAGTCCATTTGAATTGATTTTTGGTGATGAAGTAAAGGGACCACTTAAATAGACCAAGGAGAAATTGGTGAGTCAGCGTTCTGAGACTCCATTGTTGGACTCTGTGTTAAACATTAGGTAGAGATTAACTAGGCCGGTAGGTTGGCTGGTCAGCATTTAAAAATGGCACAGCATGTGATGAAAAAAGAAACGGATAAGAAATCAAAAATTTGCAGTTTTGCTCGTGGGATAAAGTATTAGTATTACTACCAGTGGTTGGTGAACATTTAAAAGCAAGGTTTAGTGTGCCTTATAAAATTGAATGAAAATATTGTGAGGTGAATTATTTGATAAGAACACCAGATAGGAGGAAAACTCACCACATGTGTTGTGTTAATATGCTCAATTTTGACAGGGAAGGAAAGCAGAAGCAGGATGTGTTAGTTGTTACAACTCAGAGTGAAGAACCAAATCCAGATGATTCTGAATTTGACATTCCGCACGTTAGATTGGACAATGAGGAAGTTATCAGAAATTAGAATAAATTACTGAGTTACCTTCCAGAGGAAAATCAAAATGATCTGAAAGAGTTATTACAATCATGGAAATAAACTGGGAAATGCTGAAGTAATTGTGCATGATGTATATGGAGGAAATGCTGTTCCAATTAAGCATAGACTTGATCCACTCAACTTGGCACAAGTTCAGGAGGCGAAGCTGACACTTATTCAGTCTGAGATGCAGCAGCCGAAAATCTCAACCAAACACTACGAAGGGCTGGTGGATAGTTACAAATCTCAGATAATGAAGATGCGAATTGGAGGCAGATGAGTGCAATGTGGAATTGGTGAAGGCAGAGGAGAAAAATGTAGATCAATCAGCAGTCATATGTGATTGCAAGTTGGAGATTGAGGAGCAGAAGTATTTTACTACTGCAGACAAAAGTGTAAGGGGAAAAATACAAGGGAGCACACTTTAAAATGGCTGCCTGGCACATAAAGGGTTAACTGGGAAAGAAGCCAAAAAAGCAGACACAGGCTCCCGCTGTTCAGAAATCACTTTAAATCAAAACCTAACAGACAAGCCATTTCCAAATCACAGACAGCGACTCATAGTAAACAAACACCTCAGGAAGCCAAGCCAAGGGTCAAGACATCTTTTAAGATAAGGAAACCCCGAAACAAAGAGCTTAAATTAACGTTAGGGAAGCGCGGGAAAATATGAATGCGAGGAAACCAATTAGCACCTGAATGAGACGAAACTGACCATTGACAGATACAGACATGAGGAAATGTACCCATTCATATTATGTTAAATGTCGATACCTGCTTGTACTCACTTAAATGATGTGATAATGTTCGAATCACCGGTTTACCTATTGTGTAAAGGGTATAAAAATGAACCGCTCCCGACATACTAGTGAGAGAAGGTTTGCTACAGACATGTGCCTTGTCTCCACAGAGCTCCGTTTAATAAATCGTATTTTCTGAATCTCGAAGTCTGACTACTAGTGGATTTTTCCCACAACAAATGGCGTAGGATCCTATTGCTGGTGAGATCGATTGGCCACGGTCGCAACCGGGGTAGAGATCGCGGAATCTGTGACAGTCAGACTGGATCAGAAAATACAGTTTATAAGGGGAAATATTTGTACTGTGTATCTGTGATAGTATTTTGTTATAGTGATAAGTACTAACTGCTGATAGTAATAAGTAACTGTGATTTGTGCTGATCGACAAAAGGACAAGGTAGTGCCTGTCTCAAAACCTCTGCCTTAGACTGGCTATTAAGAGCAGAAATCTGCCACGTGAAGGTCAGGAATTGAAGTGAGTGAGAGACACCAAGGGCACTAAAGGATTGTGAAGCACAAAAGGGCAGAAGTCGGTTTAACATCAAACTCTGTAGTGGTGAACAGACGCAGAGGTGCCAGCTGATTGCATGAAAGTATTGAAAAGTTGGGAATTGTACTGTCAATGTTGTGAAAAGCGGAACAGGAGTTTGATCAACTCTGACCTGAACCGGACTCCGGTGGAGAAGCACATTGCCGAAGTGGTAATCGTGGAAGCCGTGAGTATAACTTGAAACCCTGTAACAGCAGTGAAACACGGTGTGAGAATAGCAATAGTGGCCGGGGGTAGTGAAGTCCCTACGGTAGAGAGCACACTTTGCTAAGAGTAGTAATAGTGGCCGGGGGTAGTGAAGTCCCTACGGTAGAGAGCACACTTTGCTAAGAGTAGTAATAGTGGCCGGGGGTAGTGAAGTCCCTACGGTAGAGAGCACACTTTACTAAAGAATAATCGTGGCCGGGGTTAGTGAAGTCTGCGAAATGGCAGACAGTGAAGTTAAAAGGGGATCTGCAGGTTCCCTGATTGAAATCTACATGACAGACAGGAAGGAGTTAATAAAGAGAATGCAAAAGGATGGCTGGGATACTTCTCAAACCTTAGAGCAGCAGAGAAAGTGGATAGATAAAGAAAAAAGAAACAGAACGAAGAAAATAGGAATAATGTTAACACATCAGTTAGCAGGTCTAATTGAACAAATAGTTTCCTCTACGAGGAAATGGAGGGAAGATAAAGAAAGAATTAGAGAATTAGAATCCCGAGTGAGGGAACTGGAAAAACCAAATCAGGTTTTAGAAAGGCAAGGGGGAGGAGAAACTGATCTTCTACCTTCTTATGAGTCTACCCAGCAAGGACCAACCGCTCCCTCAGAAGAATGGGAACAGCTGGAACACAACTTAGCGCCCATAACTAGAGGGGGGACAGCAGCGCGACCAAAGGCAAATTATAAACCCTTTACCCCAGGGGAGAGACAGCAGATAATGGCTTCCCTGGGCAAATTACAAACCAGAAGCACGAACACTACATTCTGGGAAGAATTAGACACAATCTGGGTAGGACATCAATTACACCTAAGAGACGTACACCAGCTGGTCAGGGCAGCCTGTCCAGCGGATAAGTGGAGGCAGGTAGCAGGGGGACCCGTTGCCCCTATAGCACAGGATTATAATGGGGGATGGTGGACACATGTAATTCCCCTAACAGCAGAGTTAGATGCCCAACAGGCACCCTTCTTACAGTTTAAAAAAGAAATTCAGAGGGTCTTAGGGAATGCTCCCACTAACTGGAGCAGAATTACCACCACAAGGCAGCTAAAAGGAGAAGGAGCCTCTGAGTACGGGGAACGGTTGTTCCGAATATACCAAGAGTGCTCAGGACAAGGGGATCCAGGGCGAGGAGATCGGGCGTTCATCCAGGCTTTTAAGGATGGACTCTCTAGTTCTCACCAGGTCATCCTAAAAATGGGAGTGATTATGTCCCAAGATTACGATGAATTGGTAGAATGGGCTAGTGGCATACCTGCAGATGGATAGGAGAGATCTTAGTTTTTGTATTTCAGTGTGTTTGTGAGATCTGGTAGCTTGTCGAATGTAGGTGGTTGTTGTTGTAATTAGATTGAGAGCAGGGAGCTCTTTGTTCCTGTGGAATGTTTGCTACAGGCAGTGGGTGCAGTACATTGCACCTTGGTTTAGCCTCAGGGGGCTGGGAGAGTGTTAAAACTGTTAAAGATTAAAGTGATAGGATTTCTTGAATTTACTTCTGTTTTGAGTTAATTACAGTTTGGAAGAAAGAAGAATAAAAGCGATTGTCTTAATCAATGTTCTGTATTCTCTTTGAATGTTTTACACTCATCCCAGTTTGAAATGATTAAGTTTGAATGAAAAAGGATGTGCTGTGGAATGACTTTTGGAAGCTTCCATGTGTGTGTGTGTGTTTAAACAAAGTGGTTGCGTGGATGTTTTGTTGTTTGCTTTAATGTTTTAATGTTAAGAAAGAATTTAAACCTTGGAAGGAAGCATGTGCTCTTTCCTTTGTCTTGAAGTAGAAATTATAAGAGTTAGTTGAGGAGTTAAGAGAAGAAAATAAGTTATTTTGTGGAAAGGTAGAAAAGCAGGAACAAAAGACTGAGGTCTATGAATTAGTTTAAAGTATATCAAGTCAGTGAAATACAGTATTAATCGCAGAATATCGCGATTTACGAACGTCAGATAGTTTAATATTCTGAACTAGTTAAAATTATGTACTGCCGTCGGAATTTCATGTGCCATTTATTGTTCAAGGTTTGCCAAATATAAAAACACTGCAAAGCTTAAAATCTAGCCAGTTAAGAAACCAAAATGTTCCTAATCAAATAACTGGTATGTATTGTACCTGCTTTGATTTTGATTCGGTGCCTGTTATTTTCCCTAGAGTGCGGGGGTTTCGATCTGGAGCTCAGTTTAAAAATGGAAACGGCTTAAATTAAAAGGGTTTGGATATCACGGTTACGATGTGTAAAGTGGTATGATACAACTGCCGCTTGATTATTTTTATTATACAGTATAGCACTGCCATATAGACACAAGAATAACATCAAATCCTGAAAAGCCTTAACCAACTTTGTATGATATATTCATATACTATATTGTGTATTGATAAAAACATAATTATTTTGTGAAGTACTGTGGTGTAGCGCTTGCACGCAAACAAATGATCAAATTAGAGATAATGTAAGAGTACATCATATAAAGATCGGAACTGTATGGCATGTGATTTTAATGGGGAAAGCGATGTCTTTTGATAAGATTACATACAAATGAATGGATGTCCAATTGCAGCCAAGAAAGGCCAGTACAAAGTGTTATTTAATTCACACTAAGCTTTCTATGGAAGGGGGATATATAGTTAAAATGTATAATGCACTAGCTAAAGCCATACGAACATCAGGGAGAAGGTGGACAGAGGTATTGCCCACTATTTTAAAGAAATTAAGAGCTACCACAAACCGGACAACCGGATTAACCCCTTATGAACTAATGACAGGACGGGCGATGCAGTTACCAGAAAGCATCATAACAGGTGGAACCGATGTCGGTCCACTAAAAGATAAAATCAAGAGATACGCTCTGGACCTGAGCACCCAGCTAAAAGGGATGCGCAAATTGGTAAGAGATAATCCGGAAATAAAAGACGCAGAGAGAGAGCTGGAAATGCTCCCTGACGTCCCAACAGTGGGAAGTCGCGTCCTAGTGAAAACACTACCCGACAAACCAGGGTTTGCACCAAAGTGGAATGGGCCATATGAAATTATAATTAGTGGGGACACCTGTGCCTGTATAGACATAAGAGGGAAAGGTGTCTGGAAGCACTGGACGCAGCTGAAATTACACAAAGGAGATAAGTAGCTAAATTGATGGACTAACAGAACTGCTTTCCTCAACACAGGCAAAGACTGCAAGCAAGAGCCGGCGTGCGTGGGTTAATAAATAAAATAATTTGTAAAAAATTGAATTATAGTGTTAAGTTTTATGACTGTTGCGGATATGTATGTAATCGCGTATGTAATTGTATTATTTTGCATTGTGGCAACAGTAAATTTGACTGGGCTGGAAGATAACTCGTTTTACAAAGCTCACATACTTTACATGGGAATCGAATTGTATGTTACCCGTTAACACAATCTGTAGAAGCCCTATTTATAGCCACCCCTGGGTGGACCCCTCATGACTTATATACTATAGATGCATCAGAGACACCCTGTAAGGGACAAATTGGCAAATATAAAAGAGGTTTACAGGGGAGATGTGTGGGACTTGTAAACCCCACAGATCCTACATGCGGGGGGTCCCAACAGGAGGGAGGAAAAGCTTGTTCAGATACTGCAAGCTATCCGCTTTGTTTCACGGGACAGGGATGGGGATGTGCCTATGCTCTAGTCCCTAAGAATGATTCTTGTGTACAGACACAGTGTGCCCGTCAACATTGTCAGAGAATGATTCTTGTGTACAGACACAGTGTGCCCGTCAACATTGTCAGATTAACAAGGGACAGATTACTTGTATTTGTGATGAACGGAAATGTTTAAATATAACCGCGGGAAGACAGCTTATTTGCGGGCAATGTAATGGAACTCACGTAAGCTCAGCCAAATGGACATACCCCTTTGATACTTACCAGGTGGTGGGATCAAACGGGAAGCCAAATAAACTGAACAATTGGCAGTATGAGCAAACTCATAATCAGGACACTAAATGTTACCGGGCTAAGAAGAGGTATGTATTCCTCTTCAATGGTACCTACATGACAGAAACACCAAACCTCCCAGACCGTTTTGCGGTAGGAACAATCGGGCCACTGACTGCTCCATGCCCTCAGAAGGGGTACATTCGGAGGAGAATAGTAACCCGGGCTATTAGCAGGGAATTCTGCGCTGACTGGGAAGCCCCGGCTACACTGGGATCCTCACTGGGGTATGGGTTCCTCGGAGCTTTATCTCTCGGGGGGTCAGCCGGGGTAATTGGAGCAAAGAATAGAAACCATATTGTTTGTGGACTAACAATCCTGGGAAACAGCACTTCAAAAGCATTGGAGGCTGTTAACCAAGAAATGGCTGAACTAAGATTGTATGCTCAGCAGACACGATACGCAGTGGACTACCAGTTAGCACAAAAAGGGGGAGTATGTGTAATCAGAGGCAACAAATGCATAACCCATGTCACAGCTGAGTCTTACAATATTACACAGGTCATCAATGACATCAGGACACAACTTGATAACTTTAGACAGGGACCCAAGAGAGGAAGTAGTTGGCTGGCATGGCTGGTGGGAGAATCCTGGGAGTCGTACCTGTTACATGGATTGGTCATACTCATGGTCATTATAATTGTCTGTTGTCTGACTATTGGATGCCTTAAAGTCTGTTTTAAGATAATGTTGACAAGAATTGTGCCCGGAGCCAGTGTGTACATCGAAGAAGAACCCCTAATGAAGATCCCCGAAGACGTCAGAAGAAATGAAGATACTGGAAGAAATGAAGACATCAAAAGAAGCAAAGAAGGAGAGAAGAACGAAGACCTGTATATGTGAATGTATGATTGTTGGTCTGGGGATTGTTCAAGCTATAATCCGACCAAAAAGAGGGACTGCAAGGGGAAAAATACAAGGGAGCACACTTTAAAATGGCAATACAAGAAAGCACACTTTAAAATGGCTGCCTGGCACATAAAGGGTTAACTGGGAAAGAAGCCAAAAAAGCAGACACAGGCTCCCGCTGTTCAGAAATCACTTTAAATCAAAACCTAACAGACAAGCCATTTCCAAATTACAGACAGCGACTCATAGCAAACAAACACCTCAGGAAGCCAAGCCAAGGGTCAAGACATCTTTTAAGATAAGGAAACCCCGAAACAAAGAGCTTAGATTAACGTTAGGGAAACGCGGGAAAATATGAATGCGAGGAAACCAATTAGCACCTGAATGAGACGAAACTGACCATTGACAGATACAGACATGAGGAAATGTACCCATTCATATTATGTTAAATGTCTATATCTGCTTGTACTCACTTAAACGATGTGATAATGTTCGAATCACCGGTTTACCCATTGTGTAAAGGGTATAAAAATGAACCGCTCCCGACATACTAGGGAGAGAAGGTTTGCTACAGACATGTGCCTTGTCTCCACGGAGCTCCGTTTAATAAATCGTATTTTCTGAATCTCGAAGCCTGACTACTAGTGGATTTTTCCCACAACAAAAGAAAAGGACAATGATGTGAAGTAAGACTGTTTGATGAAATAGTAAGAGTTTTAACAACACCAGGTTAAAGTCCAACAGGTTTATTTGGTAGCAAATACCATTAGCTTTCGGAGCGCTGCTCCTTCGTCAGATGGAGTGGAAATCTGCTCTCAAACAGGGCACAGAGACACAAAATCAAGTTACAGAATACCGATTAGAATGCGAATCCCTACAGCCAACCAGGTCTTAAAGATACAGACAATGCGAATCCCTACAGCCAACCAGATCTTAAAGACACAGATAAGATACAGACATTGTCTGTATCTTTAAGATCTGGTTGGTTGTAGGGATTCGCATTCTAATCAGTATTCTGTAACTTGATTTTGTGTCTCTGTGCCCTGTTTGAGAGCACATTTCCACTCCATCTGACGAAGAAGCAGCGCTCCAAAAGCGAATGGTATTTGCTACCAAATAAACCTGTTGGACTTTAACCTGGTGTTGTTAAAACTCTTACTGTGTTCACCCCAGTCCAACGCCGGCATCTCCACGTGATGAAATAGTACCAGCATTCCAAATGAACTGCTGGGATAATGAATCCAAGCAGCTGGACATGAATACCCAGAGAAACAGTACTGTTCAGAGCTGATGTTTGAGTAAATTACAATAGTTTTCACAACAGTATACCTGCCACAATGATCAATAAAACCATAATTACAACAAATCCCAACACCAAAGAGGACAATCTGCTATATGTCTTTGCCAAAAAATATGCAGAAAATAATGATGAAGATCTAGAACAAGTGAAGCAATTGATAAACTACCTTGGAACAGGCATTAACGATAGAGGGTTGGCAGCAGGAGAAATACTTAATACAATTAATGTTACCAGAGAGGCAGTGCTGGGTAGACTAATGGGACTGAAGGTGGACAAGTCCCCGGGTCCGGATGGAATGCATCCCAGGGTATTGAAAGAAATGTCAGAGGTAATAGTGGATGCGTTAGTGATTATTTATCAAAACTCGTTGCATTCTGGGGTAGTGCCGGTTGATTGGAAAATGGCTAATGTTACGCCGCTGTTTAAAAAAGGAAGGAGACAAAAGGCAGGTAACTATAGGCCGGTCAGCTTAACGTCTGTAGTAGGGAAAATGCTGGAATCCATTATTAAAGAGGAGATAGCAGGGCATCTGGATAGAAATGGTTCGATCAATCAGACACAGCATGGATTCATGAGGGGAAAGTCGTGCTTGACGAACATGTTGGATTTTTATGAAGATGTGACTAGGGCGGTTGATGGAGGAGAACCGGTGGATGCGGTGTTTTTGGATTTCCAAAAGGCGTTTGATAAGGTGCCCCATAAAAGGCTGCTGAAGAAGATTAGGGCACACGGAGTTGGGGGTAGTGTGTTAAAGTGGATTGGGGACTGGCTATCCGACAGGAAGCAAAGAGTCAGAATAAATGGGTGTTTTTCCGGTTGGAGGAAGGTAACTAGTGGCGTGCCGCAGGGATCGGTACTCGGGCCGCAACTATTTACCATTTATATAGATGATCTGGAGGAGGGGACGGAGTGTAGGGTAACGAAGTTTGCAGACGACACAAAGATAAGTGGAAAAGTGAATCGTGTGGAGGACGGAGAAGATCTGCAGAGAGATTTGGACAGGCTGAGTGAGTGGGCGAGGATATGGCAAATGGAGTATAACATTGATAAATGCGAGGTTATACACTTTGGAGGAAATAATAACAAATGGGATTACTATCTCAATGGAAACAAATTAAAACATGCTACCGTGCAAAGGGACCTGGGGGTCCTTGTGCATGAGACGCAAAAGCCCAGTCTGCAGGTACAACAGGTGATCAAGAAGGCAAATGGGATGTTGGCCTATATTGCGAGGGAGATAGAATATAAAAGCAGGGATGTCTTGATGCACCTGTACAGGGCATTGGTGAGGCCGCAGCTGGAATACTGTGTGCAGTATTGGTCCCCTTATATGAGGAAGGATATATTGGCATTGGAGGGAGTGCAGAGAAGGTTCACCAGGTTGATACCGGAGATGAGGGGTTTGGATTATGAGGAGAGGCTGAGGAGATAGGGTTTGTACTCGTTGGAGTTTAGAAGGATGAGGGGGGATCTTATGGAGACTTATAAGATAATGCGGGGGCTGGATAGGGTGGAGGCGGAGAGATTCTTTCCACTTAGTAAGGAAGTTAAAACTAGAGAACACAGCCTCAAAATAAAGGGGGGTCGGTTTAAGACAGAGTTGAGGAGGAACTTCTTCTCCCAGAGGGTGGTGAATCTCTGGAATTCTCTGCCCACTGAGGTGGTGGAGGCTACCTCGCTGAATATGTTTAAAGCGCGGATGGATGGATTCCTGATCGGTAAGGGAATTAAGAGTTATGGGGATCAGGCGGGTAAGTGGTACTGATCCACGTCAGATCAGCCATGATCTTATTGAATGGCGGGGCAGGCTCGAGGGGCTAGATGGCCTACTCCTGCTCCTATTTCTTATGTTCTTATGTTCTAACAGAAAGATATATAATTGGAGACGTGGGAAAGAATTTTGAGCGTACCATTTTACAACAGGAGGTGGCGTTGGACTGCCTGACAGAGGAACAAAGGTCAGTTACCAAGAAAGGGACAGTGATAAAAGGTGGGATTTTCCGGCTGCACTTGCCCTGAAACCGGAAAATCCTGCCCGAGGTCAATGGACCTTTCCATAGTCTGCCCCTCGCCCACTCCGATTGCCATGGCAGGGGGAACGGGAAAATTTGCCCAAAAGTGTCCTTTCTGAATGGCCCTGATCTCACATATGGGAGGTTGAGAAAGCTAGTCAGCCTTCATCTCCATGGAGATGAGTCTGGAGCAGCTGCCAGACGCAATCATCCGCCTCTCACTTGAGGATGTTCAGTAGTTTATTTATTTCTTGTCCATTCAAGGGGACATGGGCATTGATGAGCCAGGTCAATATTTATTGCCCATCCCTGATTGCCCTTGAACTGAGTGGCTTGTTAGGCAATTTCAGAGGGCAGTTCAGAGTCAACCACATTGCTGTGGGTCAGCAAGGAGGTGAAGCAGATGGGGTTTGATGAGAATTGAGGATAGTTAAGTGCATTGACCCAAACAGGTGCCGGAGTGTGGCGACTAGGGGACTTTCACAGTAACTTCATTGCAGTGTTAATGTAAGCCTACTTGTGACAAGAATAAATAAACTTTAAAAATTTTAACTTTAGTTGTGGCTAGTCCGAGCTTTCACCCCCATTTTAATTGAAGTTACATTGCACCAAAGGTAAGATTTGAAGTTGTGTACTCACTGCATTAACCTCGGTCATTAGGTTTCAAGTCCAGTGACATTTCCACTACAACACTCTCCTCAAAGACACTGAGCTGCACTTGTTCCAGACATCTGGTTCTTGTGGTTATGAACACTCTGGAGAATTCCTATTGCCAAATCCACGTGTGGAAGGGAAGAGGAAGTTAGCAGAGCGACGCAGAAAGCTAATTCACAGTAACTGGCTCAATCATACCTCAAAGGCAATCAGCAGAGAATAATAAAATAGAAATTGCCCAAAGCTGCTGAAATGTTTAACCAAAGCACAGCTTCCTCCTGCCCAGTCTCCCAATCCATTTTAGACTTGGTACCAGCACAAATGGGAAATATTAAGTCGAGCTTCATCCATCCCCAACCCAGAGTAAATAGAAAGTTCTCCAAATGAAGGGCGATAGATTACCTGAACTGGGTACAGTTGGCAGTGGGGGTGCGGGAAAGGAGTCTGGGGCAATAAGGAGTTCAGAAGTTGGAGTCTTGTCGCAGTTTGCTCGCGATATGTTTGACGTTTTAGTGGGTGGCACGGTGGCACAGTGGTTAGCACTGCTGCCTCACAACGCCAGAGACCCGGGTTCAATTCCCAGCTTGGGTCACTGTGTGGAGTTTGCACGTTCTCCTCGTGTCTGCATGGGTTTCCTCCGGGTGCTCCAGTTTCCGCCCACACTCTAAAGATGTGCGGGTTAGATGGATTGGCCATGCTAAATTGCCCTTTAGCTGCCAAGGTGTGTAGGTTATGGGGTGATTAGTCATGGTAAATAAGTGGGGTTACAGGGGTAGGGCCTGCGTAAGATGCTCAATTGGAGAGTCAGTGCATACTCGATGGGCCGAATGGTCTCCTTCTGCATTGTAGGGATTCTATGAAAGCTGCATTCTATTAGCTTGGCAGAATATGAAATGAAGAACCAAGAGACTCACTCGCAACAACGACACAAAGTTTATTGTCAAATATCAGTGACATCTTTTCAAATCCAGAAAGTTTCAGGATTGTTTCCAGCAACATTGAAGGAGTTGGAGTCATTATCTATTTGAGCACAGCAAGATCCCACAGACAGTAATGTGATAATGAAGACAATCTACTTTAGACTTTTGGTTGAGGGACTAAAGTTGGCTGGAGAGTGGGGGGCGGGGGCGGCAACTCCCCTGCTCTTCATACAGTGAGAGTCTTAACAACACCAGGTTAAAGTCCAACAGGTTTATTTGGTAGCAAATACCATTAGCTTTCGGAGCGCTGCCCCTTCGTCAGATGGAGTGGAAATGTGTCCAGGGATCCTCCTGAGGGAGCCTCTCATCTAGAACACAGCGCTGTGGGCAGTGCAGCACTCTCTCAATACCACAGCCGAGTGTCAGCCTGAAATATGGGCTCAAGTTGGGGGGGTAGGATCCAATGTATAGGGAGACAGAAGAGAAGGTTGAGGACAGCATGGAAGTTAAAGAGAGCACATTAAATGGTAAAGGCAGTGTCAGTAACCCTAGTACTAGACAGATCAGGCAAAAGCAGGCAGAGAGCAAAGGAAGTCTGGATTAAACTACATTTATTTCAATGCAAGATGTCTGATGGGCTAGGGAGATGAACTCAGGGCACGGATGGGTACATGGGATTGGGATATTATAGCTAATACTGAAACATGGCTAAGGGAGGGGCAGGACTGGCAGCTCTATGTTCCAGGGTACAGATGCTATAGGAAAGATAGAACAGGAGGTAAGAGAGGAGGGAGAGTTGCACTTTTGATTAGGGAAAACCTCATGGCAGTACTGAGAGGGGATATATCCGAGGGTTCGCCCACTGAGTGGGTACTATACTTTTACTATATGGATGAATACTTTTACTATCTGGGTAAAACTGAGAAACAAGAATTTGATAGGGTTGTACTATAGGCCCGCAAATAGTCAGCGGGAAATTGAGGAGCAAATATGTAAGGAGATGACAGATAGCTCCAAGAAAAATAGGGTGGTAATAGTCGGGGACTTTAACTTTCCCAACATTGACTGGGACAGCCATAGTATTAGAGAGTTGGATGGAGAGAAATTTGTTGAGTGTATTCAGGAGGAATTTCTCATTCAGTATGTGGATGGCCCGACTAGAGAGGGGGCAAAACTTGACCTCCTCTTGGCAAATAAGGAAGGGCAGGTGACAGAAGTGTTAGTGAAGGATCACTTTGGGACCAGTGACCATAATTCTATTAGTTTTAAGATAGCTATGAAGAATAATAGGTCTGGCCCAAAAGTTAAAATTCTAAATTGGGGCAAGGCCAATTCTGATGGTATCAGGCAGGAACTTTCAAATGTTGATTGGGGGAGTCTATTGGCAGGCAAAGGGACGTCTGGTAAGTGGGAGGCTTTCAAAAGTGTGTTAACCAGGGTTCAGGGTAAACACATTCCTCTGAGAGTGAAGGGCAAGGCTGGCAGAAGTAGGGAACCCTGGATGTCTCAGGATATTGAGGCCGTGGTCAAAAAGGAGGCATGTGACATGCATCGGCAGCTGGGATCAAGTGGATCTCTTAAAGAGTATAGGGGGTGTAGAGTTAAGAGGGATATCAGGAGGGCAAAAAAGGGATATGAGATTGTTTTGGCAGATAAGAAGTTTCACAACACCAGGTTAAAGTCCAATAGGTTTATTTGGAATCACGAGCTTTCGAAGCACTGCTCCGTCATCAGGTGAGTGGAGAGATAAGTTCACAAAAGCTTTCCACTTACCTGATGATGGAGCAGCTCTTCGAAAGCTCGTGATTCCAAATAAACCTGATTTGGTTTGGTTTGCTTTGATTTATTATTGTCACATGTATTAACATACAGTGAAAGGTATTGTTTCTTGTGCGCTATACAGACAAAGCATACCGTTCATAGAGAAGGAAATGAGAGAGTGCAGAATGTAGTGTTACAGTCAATGCTAGGGTGGAGGGAAAGATCAACTTAATGCAAGGTAAGTCCATTCAAAAGTCTGACAGCAGCAGGGAAGAAGCTGTTCTTGAGTCGGTTGGTACGTCACCTCAGACCTTTGTATTTGTTGGAGTTTAACCTGGTGTTATGAGACTTCTTTTTGTGCCCACCCCAGTCCAACGCCGGCATCTCCACCTTTTAAGAGATAAGGCAAAGGAGAATCCAAAGAGCTTCTACAAAACCATCAAGGGCAAAAGAGAAACTGGGGAGAGAGTAGGACCTCTTGAGGATCAACAGGGTCATCTATGTGCAGATTCAAAGAGCTGGGTGAAATGCTAAATGAATATTTCTCATCAGTATTTACTGTTGAGAAAGGCATGGATGTTAGGGAACTTGGGGAGATAAATAGTGATATCTTGAGGAGTGTGCATATTACAGAGAAGGAGTCTTAAAGCGCATCAGGGTAGATTAATTCCTGGGACCTGATGCAGTGTATCCCAGGGCATTGTGGGAGGCTAGGGAGGAAATCACGGGTCCCCTAGCAGAGATATTTGATTCATTGACAGCCACAGATGAGGTGCCTGAAGATTGGGGGGTGGCAAATGTTGTGCCTTTGTTTAAGAAGGGCTATAGGGAAAAGCCTTGGAACTACAGGCCGGTGAGCCTCACATCTGCAGTGGGTAAATTATTAGAAAATATTCTGAGAGACAGGATCAACAGGCATTGAGAGATGCAAGGACTGATTAGGGACAGTCAGCATAGCTTTCTGAGTGGAAAATCATGTCTCACAAATTTGATTGAGTTTTTTGAAGGGGTAACCAAGAAGGTAGATGAGGGCAGTGCAGTTGATGTTGTCTACATGGACTTTAGCAAGGCCTTTGACAAGGTACCGCATGGTAGGTTATTGCATAAGGTTAATTCTTATGGAATCCACGGTGAGGTAGCTAATTGGATACAAAATTGGTTTGATGACAGAAGACAGAGGGTGGTTGTCGAGGGTTGTTTTTCAAACTGGAGACCTGTGACCAGCGGTGTGCCTCAGGGATCGATGCTGGGTCCACTGTTATTTGTCATTTCTATTAATGATTTGGATGAGAATATAGGAGGCATGGTTAGTAAGTTTGCAGATGACACTAAGATTGGTGGCATAGTGGACAGTGAAGAAGGTTATCTAGGATTGCAACGGGATCTTGATCAATTGGGCCAGTGGGCTAACGAATGGCAGATGGAGTTTAATTTAGATAAATGTGAGGTGATGCATTTTGGTAGATTGAACCAGAGCAGGACTTACTCAGTTAATGGTAGGGTGTTGGAGAGAGTTATAGAACAAACAGATTTCGGGGTACAGGTTCATAGCTCCTTGAAAGTGGAGTCACACGTGGACAGAGTGGTGAAGAAGGCAGTCGGCATGCTTGGTTTCATCGATCAGAACATTGAATGCCGGAGATGGGATGTCTTGTTGAAGTTGTACAAGACATTCATAAGGCCACACTTGGAACACTGTGTACAGTTCTGGTCACCCTATTATAGAAAGGATATTATTAAACTAAAAGAATGCAGAAAAGATTTACTAGCGTGCTACCGGGACTTGATGGTTTGAGTTTTAAGGAAAGACTGGATAGACCAGGACTTTTTCCCCTGGAGCGTAGGAGGCTGAGGGGTGATCTTATAGAGGTCTACAAAATAATGAAGAGCATAGATCAGCTAGATAGTCAATAACTTTTCCCAAAGGTGGGGGAGTCTAAAATTAGAACACAAGTTAGGAACAAAAGAGTTGTCAGGGAGAAAATCGGACCTCTCAGGGAAAAAGGAGGGGAATTATGCTTAGAACCCAAGGGAATAGGGGAGATCCTAAACGAATACTTTGCATCGGTATTCACGAAGGAGAGGGGCGTGTTAACTGGGAGTGTCTCGGAGGGAGGTGTTGACCCGTTAGAGAAAATCTCCATTACAAGAGAGAAAGTGTTAGGTTTTTTAGGGAACATTAAAACTGACAAAGCCCCAGGGCCTGATGGCATCTATTCTCGACTGCTCAGGGAGACGAGAGATGAAATTGCTGGGCCTCTGACGGAAATCTTTGTCGCTTCTTTGGACACGGGTGAGGTCCCTGAGGATTGGAGGATAGCGAATGTGGTCCCGTTGTTTAAGAAGGGTAGCAGGGATAACCCAGGAAATTATAGGCCGGTGAGCTTGACGTCCGTGGTAGGGAAGTTGTTGGAGAGGATTCTTAGAGACAGGATGTATGTGCATTTAGAACGGAACAATCTCATTAGTGACAGACAGCATGGTTTTGTAAGAGGGAGGTCATGCCTTACAAATTTGGTGGAGTCTTTTGAGGAAGTGACAAAAACGGTTGATGAAGGAAGGGCCGTGGATGTCGTCTATATGGATTTCAGTAAGGCATTTGACAAAGTCCCACATGGCAGGTTGGTTAAGAAGGTTAAGGCTCATGGGATACAAGGGGAAGTGGCTAGATGGGTGGAGAACTGGCTTGGCCATAGGAGACAGAGGGTAGTGGTCAAAGGGTCTTTTTCCGGCTGGAGGTCTGTGACCAGTGGTGTTCCACAGGGCTCTGTACTGGGACCTCTGCTATTTGTGATATATATAAATGATTTGGAAGAAGGTGTAACTGGTGTAATCAGCAGGTTTGCGGATGACACGAAGATGGCTGGACTTGCGGATAGCGAAGAGCATTGTCGGGCAATACAGCAGGATATAGATAGGCTGGAAAATTGGGCG
This sequence comes from Mustelus asterias, assembly GCF_964213995.1. Lineage (NCBI taxonomy): Eukaryota > Metazoa > Chordata > Chondrichthyes > Carcharhiniformes > Triakidae > Mustelus > Mustelus asterias. Next base: position 48,524,375 of record NC_135813.1, on the reverse strand, counting down.
GAGAGGTGGCAGATGGAGTTTAATCCGGATAAATGCGAAGTGATGCATTTTGGAAGAAATAATGTCGGGAGGAGTTATACAATAAATGGCAGAGTCATCAGGAGTATAGAAACACAGAGGGACCTAGGTGTGCAAGTCCACAAATCCTTGAAGGTGGCAACACAGGTGGAGAAGGTGGTGAAGAAGGCATATGGTATGCTTGCCTTTATAGGACGGTGTATAGAGTATAAAAGCTGGAGTCTGATGATGCAGCTGTATAGAACGCTGGTTAGGCCACATTTGGAGTACTGCATCCAGTTCTGGTCGCCGCACTACCAGAAGGACGTGGAGGCGTTAGAGAGAGTGCAGAGAAGGTTTACCAGGATGTTGCCTGGTATGGAGGGTCTTAGCTCTGAGGAGAGATTGGGTAAACTGGGGTTGTTCTCCCTGGAAAGACGGAGAATGAGGGGAGATCTAATAGAGGTGTACAAGATTATGAAGGGTATAGATAGGGTGAACAGTGGGAAGCTTTTTCCCAGGTCGGAGGTGACGATCAAAAGGGGTCACGGGCTCAAGGTGAGAGGGGCGAAGTATAACTCAGATATCAGAGGGATGTTTTTTACACAGAGGGTGGTGGGGGCCTGGAATGCGCTGCCAAGTCGGGTGGTGGAGGCAGGCACGCTGACATCGTTTAAGACTTACCTGGATAGTCACATGAGCAGCCTGGGAATGGAGGGATACAAACGATTGGTCTAGTTGGACCAAGGAGCGGCGCAGGCTTGGAGGGCCGTAGGGCCTGTTTCCTGTGCTGTACTGTTCTTTGTTCTTAGAGGGCATAGGTTTCAGGTGAGAGGGGAGAGATAGGAAAGGGTCCAGAGGGGCAATTTCTTCACACAGAGGGTGGTGAGTGTCTGGAACATGCTGCCAGAGGTAGTAGTAGAGGCGGGTACAATTTGTCTTTTAAAAAGCATTTAGACAGTTACATGGGTAAGAGGGATTTATAGGAATATGGGCCAAATGCAGGCAATTGGGACTAGCTTAGTGTCTTTAAACTGGGTGGCATGAAAAGGTTGGGCCGAAGGGCCTGTTTCCATGCTGTAAACCATAAGACCATAAGACATAGGAGCAGAATTAGGCCACTCGGCCCATCGAGTCTGCTCCACCATTCAATCATGCTTGATATTTTCTCATCCCCATTCACCTGCCTTTTCCCCATAACCCCTGATCCCCTTATTAATCAAGAACATATCTATCTCTGTCTTAAAGACACTCAATGACCTGGCCTCCACAGCCTGCTGCAGCAAAGAGTTCCACAGAGTCACCACTCTCTGCCTGAAGAAATTCCTCCTTATCTTACAAGGGGGCATAACTATAGGTAGGGCAGTTGATGTCGTATACATGGATTTTAGTAAGGCGTTTGATAAGGTCCCCCATGGTCGGCTTATGATGAAAGTGAGGAGTTGTGGGATAGAGGGAAAGTTGGCCGATTGGATAGGCAACTGGCTATCTGATCGAAGACAGAGGGTGGTGGTGGATGGAAAATTTTCAGACTGGAAGCAGGTTGCTAGCGGAGTGCCACAGGGATCAGTGCTTGGTCCTCTGCTCTTTGTGATTTTTATTAATGACTTAGAGGAGGGGGCTGAAGGGCGGATCAGTAAATTTGCTGATGACACCAAGATTGGTGGAGTAGTGGATGAGGTGGAGGGCTGTTGTAGGCTGCAAAGAGACATAGATAGGATGCAAAGCTGGGCTGAAAAATGGCAAATGGAGTTTAACCCTGATAAATGTGAGGTGATTCATTTTGGTAGGACTAATTTAAATGTGGATTACAGGGTCAAAGGTAGGGTTCTGAAGACTGTGGAGGAACAGAGAGATCTTGGGGTTCATATCCACAGATCTCTAAAGGTTGCCACTCAAGTGGATAGAGCTGTGAAGAAGGCCTACAGTGTGTTAGCTTTTATTAACAGGGGGTTGGAGTTTAAGAGCCGTGGGGTTATGCTGCAACTGTACAGGACCTTGGTGAGACCACATTTGGAATATTGTGTGCAGTTCTGGTCACCTCACTATAAGAAGGATGTGGAAGCGCTGGAAAGAGTGCAGAGGAGATTTACCAGGATGCTGCCTGGTTTGGAGGATAGGTCTTATGAGGAAAGGTTGAGGGAGCTAGGGCTGTTCTCTCTGGAGCGGAGGAGGCTGAGGGGAGACTTAATAGAGGTTTATAAAATGATGAAGGGGATAGATAGAGTGAACGTTCAAAGACTATTTCCTCGGGTGGATGGAGCTATTACAAGGGGGCATAACTATAGGGTTCATGGTGGGAGGTATAGGAAGGATATCAGAGGTAGGTTCTTTACGCAGAGAGTGGCTGGGGTGTGGAATGGACTGCCGGCAGTGATAGTGGAGTCAGACACTTTAGGAACATTTAGGCGGTTATTGGATAGGCACATGGAGCACACCAGGATGATAGGGAGTGGGATAGCTTGATCCTGGTTTCAGATAAAGCTCGGCACAACATCGTGGGCCGAAGGGCCTGTTCTGTGCTGTACTGTTCTATGTTCTATGTTCTATCTCTGTTTTAAAGGATCGTCCCTTTAGCCTGAGGTTGTGCGCGCTGGTTCTAGTTTTTCCCACTGGTGGAAACACCCTCTCCACTTCTACTTTATTCAGGCCTCGCAATATCTTGTAAGTTTCAATAAGATTCCCCCTCACCCTTCTGAACTCCAATGAGTACAGACCCAGAGTCCTCAACTGTTCCTCATACAACAAGCTTTTCATTCCAGGGATCATTCTTGTGAACCAAGGCCAGCAATTCCTTCCTTAGAATTGGCCCAAAACTGCTCACAATACTCCAAATGGGGTCTGACCAGAGCCTTATGTAGCCTCAGAAGTACATCCCTGCTCTTGTATTTTAGCCCTCTCGACATGAATGCTAACATTGCATTTGCCTTCCTAACTGCCGACTGAGCCTGCACATTAACCTTAAGAGAATCTTGAACAATGACTCCCAAGTCCCTTTGTGTTTCTGATTTCCTGAGCATTTCCCCATTTAGAAAATAGTTATGCCTCCATTCTTCCTTCCAAAATGCATTACTTCACACTTTTCCACATTGTATTCCATCTGCCATTTCTTTGCCCACTCTCCTAACCTGTCCAAGTCCTTCTGCAGCCCCCCTGCTTCCTCAATACTACCAGTCCCTCTACATATCTTTGTATCATCTGCAAACTTAGCAACAAAGAACAAAGAGAACAAAGAACAAAGAACAATACAGCACAGGAACAGGCCCTTCGGCCCTCCAAGCCCGTGCCGCTCCCTGGTCCAAACTAGACCATTCTTTTGTATCCCTCCATTCCCACTCCGTTCATATGGCTGTCTAGATAAGTCTTAAACGTTCCCAGTGTGTCCACCTCCACCACCTTGCCTGGCAGCGCATTCCAGGCCCCCACCACCCTCTGTGTAAAATATGTCCGTCTGATATCTGTGTTAAACCTCCCCCCCTTCACCTTGAACCTATGACCCCTCGTGAACGTCACCACCGACCTGGGGAAAAGCTTCCCACCGTTCACCCTATCTATGCCTTTCATAATTTTATACACCTCTATTAAGTCTCCCCTCATCCTCCGTCTTTCCAGGGAGAACAACCCCAGTTTACCCAATCTCTCCTCATAACTAAGCCCCTCCATACCAGGCAACATCCTGGTAAACCTCCTCTGTACTCTCTCCAAAGCCTCCACGTCCTTCTGGTAGTGTGGCGACCAGAACTGGACGCAGTATTCCAAATGCGGCCGAACCAACGTTCTATACATCTGCAACATCAGACCCCAACTTTTATACTCTATGCCCCATCCTATAAAGGCAAGCATGCCATATGCCTTCTTCACCACCTTCTCCACCTGTGACGTCACCTTCAAGGATCTGTGGACTTGCACACCCAGGTCCCTCTGCGTATCTACACCCTTTATGGTTCTGCCATTTATCGTATAGCTCCTCCCTACATTATTTCTACCAAAATGCATCACTTCGCATTCATCTGGATTGAACTCCATCTGCCATTTCTTTGCCCAAATTTCCAGCCTATCTATATCCTTCTGTAGCTTCTGACAATGCTCCTCACTATCTGCAAGTCCTGCCAATTTTGTGTCGTCCGCAAACTTACTGATCACCCCAGTTACACCTTCTTCCAGATCGTTTATATAAATCACAAACAGCAGAGGTCCCAATACAGAGCCCTGCGGAACACCACTAGTCACAGGCCTCCAGCCGGAAAAAGACCATTCCACTACCACCCTCTGTCTTCTGTGACCAAGCTAGTTCTCCACCCATCTAGCCACCTCCCCCTTTATCCCATGAGATCCTACCCTTTTCACCAGCCTACCATGAGGGACTTTGTCAAACGCTTTACTGAAGTCCATATAGCTGACATCCACAGCCCTTCCCTCGTCAACCATTCTGGTCACTTCTTCAAAAAACTCCACCAGGTTAGTGAGGCATGACCTCCCTCTCACAAAACCATGCTATCGTTAATGAGATTATTCCTTTCTAAATGCGCATACATCCTATCTCTAAGAATCTTCTCCAACAACTTCCCCACCACGGACGTCAAGCTCACAGGCCTATAATTACCTGGGTTATCCTTCCCGACCTTCTTAAATAACGGGACCACATTAGCTATCCTCCAATCCTCTGGGACCTCACCTGCATCCAGTGACGAGACAAAGATTTGCGTCAGAGGCCCAGCGATTTCATCTCTTGTCTCCCTGAGCAGCCTTGGATAGATTCCATCAGGCCCTGGGGATTTGTCAGTCTTTATCATAGAAATCATAGAAACCCTACAATACAGAAAGAGGCCATTCGGCCCATCGAGTCTGCACCGACCACAATCCCACCCAGGCCCTACCCCCATATCCCTACATATTTTACCCGCTAATCCACGCATCCCAGGACACTAAGGGGCAATTTTAGCATGGCCAATCAACCTAACCCGCACATCTTTGGACTGTGGGAGGAAACCGGAGTACCCGGAGGAAACCCACGCAGACACGAGGAGAATGTGCAAACTCCACACAGACAGTGACCCAAGCCGGGAATCGAACCCAGGTCCCTGGAGCTGTGGAGCAGCAGTGCTAACCACTGTGCTACCGTGCCGCCCGTTATATTCTCTAACAAACCTAACACTTCCTCCCTTGTAATGGAGATTTTCTCCAACGGTTCAACACTCCCCTCCGAGACACTCCCAGTCAACACATCCCTCTCCTTTGCGAATACCGACGCAAAGTATTCATTTAGGATCTCCCCTACTTCTTTGGGCTCCAAGCATAATTCCCCACTTTTGACCCTGAGAGGTCCGATTTTTTCCCTGACAACCCTTTTGTTCCTAACATATGAATACAATGCCTTGGGATTCTCCTTAATCCTGTCTGCCAAGGACATTTCGTGACCCCTTTTTGCCCTTCTAATTCCCCGTTTGAGTTCTTTGTACTCCTCCAGAGCTCCCTCCGTTTTTAGCTGCCTGGACCTAACATACGCCTCTCTTTTCTTTTTGACCAGTCCCTCAATTTCCCTGGTTATCCACGGTTCACGAACCCTACCTTTCCTATCCTTTTTTACAGGCACATGCCTGTCCTGTAGCCCTAACAACTGTTCCTTAAAAGACTCCCACATGCCAGATGTGGATTTACCCTCAAACAGCCTCTCCCAATCAAGAGCTGCCAATTTCTGCCTAATGCCACTAAAGTTAGCCTTCCCCCAATCCAACACCTTACCCTTGGGACACCACTCATCCTTTTCCATCACTATCCTAAAGCTAACAGAATTGTGGTCACTATTTGCCACATGTTCCCCTACCGAAACTTTGAAGACCTGACCGGGCTCATTCCCCAGTACGAGGTCCAGTATAGCCCCCTCTCTAGTCAGGCTATCTACATATTGTTCCAAAGAACCCTCCTGTACGCATTTTACAAATTCCTCCCCATTCAGAGTCCCAGCTCTCAGCGATTTCCAGTCTATACCAGGGAAATTGAAGTCTCCCACTACAGCAACCCTATTTTTCCTGCACCTATCCAGTATCTCCTGACATATCCGTTCTTCCACTTCCCTTGGGCTGTTGGGGGGCAGCCCCAACTGAAGGCCCAAAAGTGCCTTCAGTTCCTTCTTCTAAATCGTTAATGTATATTGTGAAAAAACCTTATAAACCTCTATGACGATGACTCTAAATCTTCCGAGTGTGACTTAGACGCACGGTGTCCTGACGCTGAGCTGTCCATTGAACTATAATCACTGGTTTATAAAGGAGCTCGTGTGGCGCAGTGGGTCACAGCCCGACTCTGGGGTTCAAGTCCAGTAAGAAGTCTCACAACACCAGGTTAAAGAGCAACAGGTTTATTTGGCAGCACAAGCCACAAGCTTTCAGAGCACTGCTCCTTCATCAGGTAAGTGGGAGTTCTGTTCACAAACAGGGCATATAAAGACACAAACTCAATTTACAAAATAATGGTTGGAATGTGAGTCTTTACAGGTAATCAAGTCTTAAAGTTACAGACAATGTGAGTGGAGAGAGGGTTAAGCACAGGTTAAAGAGTGTGTGTTGTCTCCAGCCGGGACAGCCAGTCCAACGCCGGCATCTCCACTTCAAGTCCAGCGCCAGGAAACAGCACTCAATGCAGTTCGACAGGCTGATAATCAGCTCGCAAATCCTTCCAGCAACTCCTCAATATTCCTCAAGGGATAAAAAATAGTCTGGGTGTAAAAATACCCTTAAAACATTGATTTATGACAGGGTCCCTAATTGAACTATCAGCATAACCGCCGGGGCGGCAGGGGGCGCTGTGGGGGGAGGTCAGTGATTCCGCCGGGGCGGCAGGGGCCGCTGTGGGGGGAGGTAAGTGATTCTGCCTGGGCGACAGGGGGCGCTGTGGGGGGAGGTAAGTGATTCCGCCTGGGCGACAGGGGGCGCTGTGGGGGGGAGGTCAGTGATTCCGCCGGGGCGGCAGGGGCCGCTGTGGGGGGGAGGTCAGTGATTCCGCCGGGGCGGCAGGGGCCTCTGTGGGGGGAGGTAAGTGATTCCGCCTGGGCGGCAGGGGGCGCTGTGGGGGGAGGTCAGTGATTCTGCCGGGGCGGCAGGGGGCGCTGTGGGGGGAGGTCAGTGATTCTGCCGGGTCGGCAGGGGGCGCTGTGGAAGGAGGTCAGTGATTCCGCCGGGGCGACAGGGGGCGCTGTGGGGGGAGGTCAGTGATTCTGCCTGGGTGACAGGGGGCGCTGTGGGGGGAGATCAGTGAATCCGCTGGGGCTGCAGGGGCCGCTGTGGGGGGAGGTAAGTGATTCTGCCAGGGCGGCAGGGGGCGCTGTGGGGGGAGGTCAGTGATTCCGCCAGGGCGGCAGGGGGCGCTGTGGGAGAGGTCAGTGATTCCGCCAGGGCGGCAGGGGGCGCTGTGGAAGGAGGTCAGTGATTCTGCCTGTGCGACAGGGGGCGCTGTGGGGGGCGGTAAGTGATTCTGCCGGGGCGGCAGGGGGCGCTGTGGGGGGAGGTCAGTGATTCTGCCGGGGCGACAGGGGGCGCTGTGGGGGCAGGTCAGTGATTCTGCCGGGGCGGCAGGGGGCGCTGTGGGGGGAGGTCAGTGATTCCACTGGTTCGGCAGGGGGCACTGTGGGGGGAGGTCAGTGATACTGCCAGGGCAGCAGGGGGCGCTGTGGGGGGAGGTCAGTGATTCTGCCAGGCGGCAGGGGGCGCTGTGGGGGGAGGTCAGTGATTCCACTGGTTCGGCAGGGGGCGCTGTGGGGGGAGGTCAGTGATTCTGCCGGGGCGGCAGGGGGCGCTGCGGGGGGAGGTCAGTGATTCTGCCGGGGCGGCAGGGGGCGCTGTGGGGGGAGGTCAGTGATTCTGCTGGGGCGGCAGGGGGCGCTGTGGGGGCAGGTCAGTGATTCTGCCGGGGCGGCAGGGGGCGCTGTGGGGGCAGGTCAGTGATTCCACTGGTTCGGCAGGGGGCGCTGTGGGGGGAGGTCAGTGATTCTGCCGGGGCAGCAGGGGGCGCTGTGGGGGGAGGTCAGTGATTCCACTGGTTCGGCAGGGGGCGCTGTGGGGGGAGGTCAGTGATTCTGCCAGGGCTGCAGGGGGCGCTGTGGGGGGAGGTCAGTGATTCCGCCGGGGCGGCAGGGGGCGCTGTGGGGGGAGGTCAGTGATTCTGCCGGGGCGGCAGGGGCGCTGTGGGGGCAGGTCAGTGATTCTGCCGGGGCGACAGGGGGCGCTGTGGGGGCAGGTCAGTGATTCCACTGGTTCGGCAGGGGGCGCTGTGGGGGGAGGTCAGTGATTCTGCCGGGGCAGCAGGGGGCGCTGTGGGGGGAGGTCAGTGATTCCACTGGTTCGGCAGGGGGCGCTGTGGGGGGAGGTCAGTGATTCTGCCGGGGCAGCAGGGGGCGCTGTGGGGGCAGGTCAGTGATTCCACTGGTTCGGCAGGGGGCGCTGTGGGGGGAGGTCAGTGATTCTGCCGGGGCAGCAGGGGGCGCTGTGGGGGGAGGTCAGTGATTCCACTGGTTCGGCAGGGGGCGCTGTGGGGGGAGGTCAGTGATTCTGCCGGGGCAGCAGGGGGCGCTGTGGGGGGAGGTCAGTGATTCCACTGGTTCGGCAGGGGGCGCTGTGGGGGGAGGTCAGTGATTCTGCCGGGGCAGCAGGGGGCGCTGTGGGGGGAGGTCAGTGATTCTGCCGGGGCGACAGGGGGCGCTGTGGGGGGAGGTCAGTGATTCCACTGGTTCGGCAGGGGGCGCTGTGGGGGGAGGTCAGTGATTCTGCCGGGGCAGCAGGGGGCGCTGTGGGGGGAGGTCAGTGATTCCACTGGTTCGGCAGGGGGCGCTGTGGGGGGAGGTCAGTGATTCTGCCGGGGCAGCAGGGGGCGCTGTGGGGGGAGGTCAGTGATTCCACTGGTTCGGCAGGGGGCGCTGTGGGGGGAGGTCAGTGATTCTGCCGGGGCAGCAGGGGGCGCTGTGGGGGGAGGTCAGTGATTCCACTGGTTCGGCAGGGGGCGCTGTGGGGGGAGGTCAGTGATTCTGCCGGGGCAGCAGGGGGCGCTGTGGGGGGAGGTCAGTGATTCCACTGGTTCGGCAGGGGGCGCTGTGGGGGGAGGTCAGTGATTCTGCCGGGGCAGCAGGGGGCGCTGTGGGGGGAGGTCAGTGATTCCACTGGTTCGGCAGGGGGCGCTGTGGGGGGTGGTCAGTGATTCTGCCGGGGCAGCAGGGGGCGCTGTGGGGGGAGGTCAGTGATTCCACTGGTTCGGCAGGGGGCGCTGTGGGGGGAGGTCAGTGATTCTGCCGGGGCAGCAGGGGGCGCTGTGGGGGGAGGTCAGTGATTCCACTGGTTCGGCAGGGGGCGCTGTGGGGGGAGGTCAGTGATTCTGCCGGGGCAGCAGGGGGCGCTGTGGGGGGAGGTCAGTGATTCCACTGGTTCGGCAGGGGGCGCTGTGGGGGGAGGTCAGTGATTCTGCCGGGGCAGCAGGGGGCGCTGTGGGGGGAGGTCAGTGATTCCACTGGTTCGGCAGGGGGCGCTGTGGGGGGAGGTCAGTGATTCTGCCGGGGCAGCAGGGGGCGCTGTGGGGGGAGGTCAGTGATTCCACTGGTTCGGCAGGGGGCGCTGTGGGGGGAGGTCAGTGATTCTGCCGGGGCAGCAGGGGGCGCTGTGGGGGGAGGTCAGTGATTCCACTGGTTCGGCAGGGGGCGCTGTGGGGGGAGGTCAGTGATTCCACTGGTTCGGCAGGGGGCGCTGTGGGGGGAGGTCAGTGATTCTGCCGGGGCAGCAGGGGGCGCTGTGCGGGGGAGGTCTCTGATTTTTACGCCGTTTTGATTGGAGAGAAACAGCCAATCCCCGGGAACGGAGATTTACCGACCAATGAGCAGGGATAGGAATTCACGCAGGCGCACTATGTCTTCAGCAAGAGATTAGTAGTGCCCCCCCGTGTCCCCACCCGGAACCCGCCAGTCGCTGTCAGGGTCTCTGTCCCGGCCCGGGACCCTGTCGGTTGTGAGCGGACGGGATGGTGAGACTGGCATGGTCACTTTCCCGGACTCTGCGCGGTCTTTTCGCTGTTTACAAACCGCCAGGAATTCACTGGAAGCGGCTTCGAGACACTGTGGAAAACAAACTGTTGAAAGGTGAGACACTGACCCTTAACCCTGGCTGCTGACCATTGACACTGACCTTTAAACCTGGCTGCTGACCCCTGACACTGGCTCTTATTCCAAGTTGGTGACGCCTGAAACTGACCCTTAGTCCCCCCCACTTTCTGATGACATCTGACTCTTACCGCTGTCTGGTGACCTCTCACATTGATCTACTCTCCTCCCCCTCCTTGGCAAATTTGGACACAGCCTTTTTCCCCTTAACCAATACAATGTTCCTCTGACGTTAATGTGGACAGTGTGGATGGTGATTTGAACTCTCACTTACTGTGTGTCCTCCCATCCCTGGAGCAGAACTCAATTCTTCGGAGCAACTAGTTCTTCAGCAGCAAATCCGGTTTCTGCCGAGCTTCACTAAGGGTGAGAACGGGATTGAAACTAGTCTGACTGTGGCCCAGCTGCCTGTACTGGCTGATCACCCCCGAGGTAAGGGGCACAGGGCAGACTGCACTGGGTGTGATGTACTCTCTGAAGGGTGGAGGTTGAGGCAATAGGAGTGGGACTGAGTGCATTCCTTTGTCACCTTGAGTGTTTCATTCACAAGTCGTGTTCAACATGGAGGAGTACTGATTCATCAGCTGAGGGAGGGCAGTAGGTGATAATCAGGAGGAGCTTTCCTTGTTCATCTTGCAACTGACGCAGTGAGAAAGCTGGAGTCTGTGGGATTCAGAGTTTAACTTGGGGAGGGGAGGTATGTGGGACTGCAGGGTATAACGTGGAGGGAGTTTGGGGGGTCTGTGGGACTGCATAGTATAACATGGGGGGTTTGTGGAATGGTGTTGGGGGCTTGCAGAGTTTAATGCTGATGGTCACTAATTGCTGGATGATCTGTTCCAGTTAAAGGCCCCAGGTTTCTCAGTCTGAAAGTGGGCATTGGTCATCGCCTGGATTTGAAATCGTCCGGCGTTCTGGGTGAGTGTGTGTTACTCAGTCTCTGGGTGTCCCAGGTGAGTGTGCGTTACTCAGTCTCGTTCTGGGTTCTCCCCTCTGAAGGAAATACTTTCTCTTTCCTTACACAGTCCAATCCTGGAATTATCTCAGACGTGCAATCGAACAAATTGAACACAGTCGAGCAAGTTCACCTTCAGCTCATTGATGACAGGAACATTTGGCAGCTCATTCAGTGAGAAGATCTTGGGGTCAATGTTTCAGATTGGATGCTGATGAAGTGGCATTGATCTGAAACATTACCCCTCTCGCTTTGCAGAGACTGCCTGAATCTGTCCAGTGTCTCTGGGCTTTAATTCAGCTCGAGCAGCTGTGGGATTTTGCTTTTTACAAAACAAGGTGATTAGTGTAACCTGCTCAAAGGCAATATGAGGAAGAGCGCTCCTTCACACACAGATTGAGACCTGCTACCAGCTCTCGAGGGGAGGGTGGCAAAACCTCCAGCGTCATTCAGAGGAGACTAGATGCCCAGTTGGTTCCACAGCTCCCAATATTGTGTGCTATTGAGAGAACTGTACAGGTTAGACCTGCAGCCTACAGTGTGGAAAAGCACTGAGAGGCAGGGCTAAATATCTAACACAAAATACTACTTTTTCTCTACAGTGCTGGGTCTTGGAAATGGAAACCAGCAGCTCACCCATCTCTACAACCAACACCTGACTAAGGTAAGACCACATGGGCCACCGGGAGAACACACTGGATACTTGCATCTATACACAGCCTTGTGACCCTCAAAACCAACCATTCAACCAGCTTCCAGTTTACCCATAATAGCTACTCACTGTTTATAGTGAGGCTTAGTAGTTGCAGGGGGAGGAATCAACAAATCGACAAACCCCTTTCCCGAGCTCTCAACTCATTAAGTAGCCTGACAGTCAGTACTGAGGCAATGCTGCACTGTCAGAGGGTCAGTGCTGAGGGAGTGCTGCACTGTCAGAGGGTCAGTGCTGAGGCAGTGCTGCACTGTCAGAGGGTCAGTGCTGAGGGAGTGCTGCACTGTCAGAGGGTCAGTGCTGAGGGAGTGCTGCACTGTCAGAGGGTCAGTGCTGAGGGAGTGCTGCACTGTCAGAGGGTCAGTGCTGAGGGAGTGCTGCACTGTCAGAGGGTCAGTGCTGAGGGAGTGCTGCACTGTCAGAGGGTCAGTGCTGAGGGAGTGCTGCACTGTCAGAGGGTCAGTACTGAGGCAGTGCTGCACTGTCAGAGGGTCAGTACTGAGGGAGTGCTGCACTGTCAGAGGGTCAGTGCTGAGGGAGTGCTGCACTGTCAGAGGGTCAGTACTGAGGCAGTGCTGCACTGTCAGAGGGTCAGTGCTGAGGGAGTGCTGCACTGTCAGAGGGTCAGTGCTGAGGGAGTGCTGCACTGTCACAGGGTCAACTTATTGGATGGAAGTTTTGACAGACTAGTTTCAATCCCGTTCTCACCCTCAGTGAAGCTCGGCAGAAACCAGATTTGCTGCTGAAGAACTAGTTGCTGCCCCCTTGAGTCAGTATTAAAGCTGCAACAACACTTTTTGAAGAACAGAGGGGATCTCCCACACGTTCTGACCATTATTCTCTCTGCTAACATGAATGTCATTCACCTGTTCGAAGCCGTGTTTAAAATGTTTGCTCTAGTCTGGAACACTAAACACAGGATAAGGAAATGAACCGCTTGTGAACAGTTGTTTGAGAAGTGGATCTGTAAATTATGTGTTTTATTTGGTATATTTATGGTTGCTAACTGTATATAAAGTGTTTTTTGTGTAAGAAAAATGTTGCTTATTTGGAACTGAAACGATATGTTGTTCTTTTCATTTTGGAATATTGTTTAACCGGTAATAGTTAAGCTGCTTCATTTGTTAGACTTATAGTTAAACTGTGTATTAAATTTTGTTTTACTATAAAGGGCTCCTAATTTGTCAGTGGAATCACTCCAGGAGTGAAGCTTCCTATCCTCGCATTAGTGCCAAAATAAGAAATTTGTTGGGATTTAGTCTGGGATCCTAATGTAACTTGGGATTCTGATCCAGCACCCTAACATCCTGCTTCACTGGGGGAAAGAATTCCAAACACTAACGATGCTCTGAGAGGAACTTCTTCCTCAACCCCATCTTAAATGGAAATCCCTCAGGTTGAAACTGTGCCCCTGAATTCTAGATTCCCCCAGAGGGGGCACATCTACTCAGCACCCACTCTGTGAAGACCCCACATAATCTTGTATCTTTCAAAAACAACATCTCTCATTTTCCTAAACTCCAGTGAGTGCTGGCCCAACTTGTTCAACCTTTCCCCAAAAGACATCCCTTCGTCCCAGGAATCAGCATAGTGAAGCTCCTCTGAACTGTTTCCCATATCCCTCCTGAGGAGACCAGAAGTATACATAGTGCTTGAGGTTTGGGCTCACCAATGTCCTGTACAGTTGGAGCAAGATTTCCCAACTTTTACACTGCATTCTGCCTTGCAAAAAGGGCTGCCATTCATTTGCCTTGCTAATCAGTTGTTGTACCTACATGCTAACTTTGAGGCACCATATTTCTCTATGAATGACCTGTTGTGAAATGAGTCCCCTCGCTCTGTTGCAGTGGGGAATGTTATTCAGTTGTTTTGGTTTTAATTTCTCAGGAATACACCGTTCGAGGCAGCTTTGGAACAGCAACCGAGGATTTCTCAGACACAGGCAGACTGATTGAGAAAACAACATATGGTGAGGATTGTGGATTGGGGTACATAGATAGTCACTGTGTATTTATACAGCAACTGAGTGAATGATGGGGCTCTGTAACCTTACACTCTCACTGGAAAACGAATTGGTGGGTCGGGCAGGGTCTTTGAGGAACACATCATCCCCATGGTCTCACTGAATTCCATAACCTTACACACCATATCCTCAATCCCACCCACCCACCCTCTCCACGTGTCCCTCAATCCCACCCACCCTCTCCACGTGTCCCTAAATCTCACCCACCCACCCTCTCCACGTGTCCCTAAATCTCACCCACCCACCCTCTCCACGTGTCCCTCAATCCCACCCACCCACCCACCCACCCTCTCCACGTGTCCCTCAATCCCACCCACCCACCACCCACCCTCTCCACGTGTCCCTCAATCTCACCCACCCACCCTCTCCACGTGTCCCTAAATCCCACCCACCCACCCACTCCACGTGTCCCTCAATCCCACCCACCCACCCACTCCACGTGTCCCTCAATCCCACCCACCCTCTCCACGTGTCCCTCAATCCCACCCACCCTCTCCACGTGTCCCTCAATCCCACCCACCCTCTCCACGTGTCCCTCAATCCCACCCACCCTCTCCACGTGTCCCTCAATCCCACCCACCCACCCTCTCCACGTGTCCCTAAATCTCACCCACCCACCCTCTCCACGTGTCCCTAAATCCCACCCACCCACCCTCTCCACGTGTCCCTAAATCTCACCCACCCACCCACCCACCCTCTCCACGTGTCCCTAAATCCCACCCACCCACCACCCACCCTCTCCACGTGTCCCTAAATCCCACCCACCCACCACCCATCCTCTCCACGTGTCCCTAAATCTCACCCACCCACCCTCTCCACGTGTCCCTAAATCCCACCCACCCACCACCCACCCTCTCCACGTGTCCCTAAATCCCACCCACCCACCACCCATCCTCTCCACGTGTCCCTAAATCTCACCCACCCACCCTCTCCACGTGTCCCTAAATCCCACCCACCCTCTCCACGTGTCCCTAAATCCCACCCACCCTCTCCACGTGTCCCTAAATCCCACCCACCCTCTCCACGTGTCCCTAAATCCCACCCACCCTCTCCACGTGTCCCTAAATCCCACCCACCCACTCCACATATCCCTAAATCTCACCCACCCACCCTCTCCACGTATCCCTAAATCCCACCCACCCACCCACCCTCTCCACGTATCCCTAAATCCCACCCACCCACCACCCACCCTCTCCACGTGTCCCTAAATCCCACCCACCCACCACCCACCCTCTCCACGTGTCCCTAAATCTCACCCACCCACCCTCTCCACGTGTCCCTAAATCTCACCCACCCACCCTCTCCACGTGTCCCTAAATCTCACCCACCCACCCTCTCCACGTGTCCCTAAATCTCACCCACCCACCCTCTCCACGTGTCCCTAAATCTCACCCACCCACCCTCTCCACGTATCCCTCTCCCCATATCTCCCATTATGTGTCAGCCTCAGTTCTGCAGCTTGATACTTTTTTCCCTGATATAATTACCTTGCCCTCTCATCCATTTTCATGTTAGTGTTTGAGGGTCTGCCTCTGTTCTGAATGATTGAAGTTGCTGTCCCTGGTCTGATTGAACTGTTTTTTGTGGTTTTCTGTGTGAGGAGCCCTATGTTCCTCTGGCATTCATTGCATTGATTAGCTTTGCAACTCTGCTGCTGAATGATCCAGTCCAATGATAGGATCCTGCTGCCAGTTATTGAACATGCAGAGTGTTGCAGCATTTCACACTGCCTGCTCCCGCTCCTGCCCACACCATGCACCTTTAGCCCTTTGTCCATGGAGAGTGTGAACACAGGTATCCCTCCCCAATCCAGGGGTACTGGCTGCCACAGCTACCCAACCCCTGGCACAAGTGGGGGTGACCAGCACAACCCATAGCCAGGGTCCGACTGGCACTTTACCACTCACCCCCTGAACCCCCGGGGGTATTCCTAATGGAACAAGTTGCTGGCATTCCTAACTGTTGGAAGAGTGGGTGCTGGTCCTTTTGGGAGCCTCTTCTTTAGCTTGTACTGAGACTGGATCATTTTGTGTTACAGATCACATCACACTGGATAGGCTGGAGCGCATCATCGCAGTGATTCAGGGAGTCCACCAGAGAGCACTGCTAACGTACGTATGTGAGCCAGAGGGTGGTGAGGGCTCCTGTCAGCCTCCCACTCACCTCTCAATGTGATGATGTCTCCCAATGAAGGAAGCTCCTCTGACCATAACAGTGGAAATAATAGAATTCCTGAAGGAAGTCATTCAGTCCATCTTCCATCGTGTCTGTGCTAGCCCTTTGAAAGGGCTATCCGATTCGTCCAGCACCCGTTCTCTCCCCATAGCTGTGCAGATTTCTCCAATTCTATTTTACAATGTACGAGTGAATCTGCTCCTCACTCTGTCAATTCTCATCACTCCTCTTCACCATTCAATCTGTGTTCTCTGGCTGCTCCTTACCTTCCTGTCAATGGAAATAGTTTCTCCTTTGTTACTCTGTCAAACCCTTTTCTCATTTAAACACCTATTAACTCTCTCCTTTGCTTTTCTGGTGTAAGCACAATCCCAGCTTCTCCCTTGGATAAACATATGGATGATATTGGAATAGTGTAGGTTAGATGGGCTTTAGATTGGTTTCACAGGTCGGCGCAACATCGAGGGCCGAAGGGCCTGTACTGCGCTCTAATGTTCTATGTTCTATCCCTGTTGGTGGAGTACTGGCTGTAGGATATGCTCGGTGCTGTCAGGTTCCTCGTGTGGGATCAAGCAGCCCTCCCCTCCCCCCTCGTTCTCCAGAGACACTGAGCCCTGCTGTCCTGATGTATCACTCCCTGTGACCCAGCAGGGGATGTCAGGCTGGGGCCTGCTCCTGAGTGAATTTGCTAGTCAGCAGGAAAGATAGAGATGATACAGTGGGTTGTGTCGAAGACACCTCATGCCCTCACTGAGAGACTTCTGTGCTTGGTGCTGGGGTGTGTACCAGTGTTCTGGTGCCAGTGTACAGTGGCATTGTGTGGCAGTATAATGAGCTGGTTAGATTAATGATTGTTCTCTAATTGCAGTAACTCTCATTTCTGTTCCAGGTATTCTGGCATCGATTTGAAAAGCCAAGAGGCCTATGAGCTGGCGTCCCGCGGATTGTTACGGCCAATGCACAAATCCCCTCCCATCATCACTGCCATTCGATGTATACACTTCTCTCCGCCAAACTTCACACTGGGTAAGTCAGTCTACTGAGGCAGGGGATTGAGGTGACTCCTGATGGTGTCTGTTATTTTGCATATTGTTTAAAGTTTTTCCCTCCTGTCCTCAGGGAACAGCTCATTTCCACATTACAGTACTATCAGCCATAAGATTCAACCATACTCCCTCACTGACCAATCATTAGCTCTCTATTGCCAGCCGGATCTATGAGCTGCTTAGCACTGCCACCCTATCCTGGAGAGGAGAGAGTGTTTGGATAGGGCTCTGTTCCAACCCTTATGTAAAAAGCCAAACAAGGGAAGGTTCACTATTGGATCGAGTAATAGGGAATAAACCAGAGCCGATAAGAGGAGTAACAGTAGGGGAACTTCGTAGAATCCCTATAGTGCAGAAGGAGGCCATTCGGCCCATTGAGTCTGCACCAACTCTCTGACAAAGTACCTTACCCGGGCCTCCCTCCCTCGCCCTATCCCTGTAACCCCACACCTTTAGCATGGCCAATCCATCTAACCAGCACGTCTTTCAGACTGTGGGAGGAAACCGGAGGAAACCCACGCAGACACAGGGAGAATGTGCAGACTCCACACACTGACCCAAGGCCAGAATTGAATCAGGCTCCCTGGTGCTGTGAGGCAGCAGTGCTAACCACTGTGCCACCTCTTCTAGGTCTTAGTGATCACTTTGTGATGAATGAGAAATATAATGATGAATGATGAGTCAGCATGGATTTTCAAAGGAAAATCTTGTTTAACTGACAATATTTTGAGGAGGTAATTGAGGGGGTGGACAATGATAATGCATTAGACTAACATCAGCCACTTTTGTCCCTTGCCCTGCGCACTAGCCCAAACTGTCTCCAGTGCTCCCTGAACCCCATCTTTCTCTAGTTTCTCTCCTATCTCTCCTCTTTGAGTTCATCTTGTCCATGCGACACCCCCCCCCCCCCCCCCCTTGACCATATTCCCACCAAACTGCTGATCACCCAACTTCCCCTCCTTGCCCCCATGTTAGCCAATAATGTTATACGTTATATCTTCAGGCATCATCTCTGCTCCTTAAAATTATCCACTGTCACTCTTCAAAAAAATCAACGTGACTTTACCCTCTTTCAACCACCCTCCTTCCAATTACCATCCCATCTCCAACCTCCCTAATCCTTTTGTTTGAATCACAGTACCAAAATAGCTCGTAACATCACAATGCCCTGTGTGACTGACAAAGGTAAACTTTCCCTCCTTATCCTTCTTGACCTGTCTGCAGTCTGTGACAGGGTTAACCACACCATTCTCATCGTCCAGCTGGGTGGGACTGCTCGCTGCAGGTTCCATGCTTTGCCATGGAATTGTTGCCATGGAATTGTAGCCACAGAATTACTTGCAGTGTCGTCTCTTCCCATTCCCACACCATTAACCTTGGTGTGAGTGCCTGTCCTCGGGGTCTCGCCTAATTCTCTATCTGAGATTGCCCTTGTCACCGCCAGATTCTTATTACAGTAGACTCCTGGCTGCTCTCCCATTCGACCCTTTGTAAACTTGATTTGCACCAAATCCTGTCCACGCACACCCCTGTATCATTGATCTACATTGGCACTAGGTTGAACAATGCCTCAGATTTTAAATTCTCATCTTTGTTTCCAGATCTTTCCATGGCCTCACCCCTCCCTATTTCTGCAATCTCCTCCAACTCCACAACCCCCTGCGATATCTGTACTCCTCTAATGCTGGCCTGCTTTGGCATCTCCACCAATCTATCTGCTGCCCCTCACTTTAGGAAGTCACACAGCACCAGGTTAAAGTCCAACAGGTTTATTTGGTAGCTAAAGCCACTAGCTTTCAGAGCGCTCGCTGCTCCTTCGTCAGGTGAGTGGGATTTCAGTTCACAAACAGGGCATATAAAGACACAATTTACAAAATAATGATTGGAATTCAGACCCCACTTGCAGTACTGTGCTCAGTTCTGGTCGCCTCATTACAGGAAGGATGTGGAAATGATTGAAAGTGTGCAGAGGAGATTTACAAGGATGTTGCCTGGTTTGAGTGGCATGCCTTATGAGGATAGGCTGAGGGAGCTCGGTCTTTTCTCCTTGGAGAGACATAGGATGAGAGGAGACCTAATAGAGGTATATAAGATGTTGAGAGGCATAGATCAGGTGGACTCTGAGGCTTTTTCCCAGGGTGGAAATGGCTGCTACGAGAGGACACAGGTTTAAGGTGCTGGGGGGGTAAGTACAGGGGAAATGTTAGGGGGAAGTTTTTCACACAGAGGGTGGTGGGTGAGTAGAATCGGCTGCCGTCAGTGGTGGTGGAGGCAAACTCAATAGGGTCTTTTAAGAGACTCCTGGATGAGTACATGGGACTTAATAGGATGGAAGGTTATAGGTAGGCCTAGACGGTAGGGATATGTTCGGCACAACTTGTGGGGCCGAAGGGCCTGTTTTGTGCTGTAGTTTTTCTATGTGAATGCAAGTCTTTACAGGTAATCACGTCTTAAAGGTACAGACAATGTGAGTGGAGAGAGGGTTAAGCACAGGTTAAAGAGATGTGTCTTGTCTCCAGCCAGGACAGTTAGTGAGATTTGGCAAGCCGTGGGGGTTACAGATAGTGTGACATGAACCCAACATCCTGGTTTAGGCCGTCCTCGTGTGCGGAACTTGGCTATCAGTTTCTGCTCAGCGACTCTGCGCTGTCGTGGCATCAGAGTGCAGAATAATTCATGAGAATGGTTCCAGGGATGAGGAACATCAGTTATCTCAAATTTGGAGAGGTTGGGACTGTTTTCCTGGAAGAGAAGGCTGAGAGGAGATTTGACAGAGGGATTCAAAATCATGGGGCTGGTCAAAGTAAATAGGGAGAAACTGTTCCCATTCCATTGGTAGAAGGATCGAGAATTAGAGGGCAGATTTAAGGTGAATGGAAAACGAAAACAGTGGAGACACGAGGAGAATACCCCAGCTGAGGGTGAACATAACCTCCTTGTACTCGATGCCCAGGATTGTGACTGATTTATTCACTGCTCTTTCCACCTGTCCTGTCACTGATTTGGGAAGATACACCCCTAGCTCCCTCTGCTCCTGAACCCCTTTCAGAATTGTACCTTTTATGTCTCATCCGACTAAAATGAATCCCTTCACGTTTCTCTGCAGTAAAGTTAATCTGTCACTTGTCCACTTTTTCCGAGTTGTCTATGTCCTCTTGAACTTTGTGTGGAACTCCTGCTCAGTTTATTACTTCCAAATATCATTTCAGCTGCAAACTTTGATATTGCGTTGTGTACACCAAAATCTAAATCATTAATCTATATCAGGAAAAGCAAAGGTCCCAACATTCGTCCCTGGGGAACCCCACCGCCCCCTGGGCACCTCCAGTACAAACCCCACTCCAAACCTTCCTCCAGCCCAAAAAAACATCTATTAACCAGAACTGTTTCCTGTAACTCAGCCAGTTTTGTATCGATGTTGCTACTGGGCAGGAATTTACGGCTCATTCGAGTGAGACTGGAAATTCGTGCTCAAGGTCAATGAACATTTCTGTTGTCGGCCCCGATTTTGTGTCGTAATCTACGACACACGAGGGCGCAGAGTTGCTGAGCAGAAACTGATAGCCAAGTTCCACACACATGAGGACGGCCTCAACCAGGATATTGGGTTCATGTCACACTATCTGTAATCCCCACAGCTTGTCTGGACCTGCAGAGTCTCACTGGCTGTCCTGTCTAGAGACAGTACACATCTCTTTAGCCTGTCTTAATGCTCTCTCCACTCAAATTGTTTGTACCTTTAAGACTTGATTAGCTGTAAGTATTCGCATTCCAAACATTATTCTGTAAATTGAGTTTGTGTCTTTATATGCCCTGTTTGTGAACAGAATTCCCACTCACCTGAAGAAGGGGCTTAAGGCTCCAAAAGCTTGTGTGGCTTTTGCTACCAAATAAATCTGTTGGACTTTAACCTGGTGTTGTTAAACTTCTTACTGTGTTTACCCCAGTCCAATCCCGGCATCTCCACATCATAACACATCAACAGCATTACCTTCATCAACCCTCTGTCGTTTCTTCAAAACGCTCCAAGTTGATTAGATACTAACAGTGCTGGCTTTCCTTAATTAATCCAAGTGACTGTTAATTTTGTCCCAAATTATCATCTGTAACCTTGCCCACCACCAAGTTTAAAACTCTCTCCCTTTACATCCTTTTTTAAACAAGCGTTGTAACATTTGCAATTCTCCAGTCCTCTGGAACCACCGAGTCGAAAGTGTGGAGGATTATGGCCAGTGTCTCTGCAATTCCATCATTGCTTTTCTCAGTATCCTTGGATGCATCTCATCTGATCCTGGTGCCTTAACTTTTAATTACAGCCAGACTATCTAATAGCTCCTCTATTTGTTTTAACCCCTTCCAGTGCCTGAATTACCCCCTTTCACCACAGCCTCAGCAGCATCATCTTCCTTGATAAAGATATGCTAAATATTCCTGCCTCATGCATAAATCTGCTTTTTGGTTGTTAATCCACCCGCTCCTTTTACCAGTTGACACAGTTCATGTTATCCTTTTCCCTCCTCAGAGATCCAGTGCCTACATGAGACCCAGCAGTATTTGCGAAAGATCGTTCATGAAATAGGTTTGGAGCTGAAGTCATCAGCAGTTTGTACCCACGTGCGACGAACACGTGATGGGATTTTCAGCGTGGAAGATGCATTGATCAGGACACGGTGGGACCTGCACAATATACAGGCTGCAATCCAAGCCAGCCACTCAACAGTGAAAGCCAAACTCCAAGAGAACAGTGACATCTCGGTGGAAGACATGTCCACTGGGGTCAAAGGCCAGGAGAGGAGGAGGGTTGGCTGTTCAGAACCCACACCAGTGGGAGACGATCAAGAGCCCCTTCCTGGGTTGCTGTATTGAATGTGACTCTTTGCTTGAAGAAATTGGGCGGTTGAGCGGATTTTAAATGGGAACAGCAGGATTTGAGAAACTGGATTCCAGGATCATGTTTCAAAATGCTTTTACAAAGCAGCAGTTGTGTAAATCTGTTACTTATTATGTTGAAGCAATAAAAAGACACTGGTAACAAGTGCAGTCCATCAGTAAACCCTGTAGATGACAGTCAGCAGTAACCAGCCCTGAAACAAACTTTATCATCCAGCAGTTCCTAAGAGAGGTGTGAATGTTAATGTTTATTCTTCCAATAATTCTAGAAGATGGAGCTGCCTGACAGATACAGAACACTATCCCCCAGGGAACCAATCAATTCACATAGCCAGCCCAAAGTATCATTCCTGGACAGGGGGCACTGGGTCTGCACGTATCAGTTTCATATTCACACTCAGTCCCCTCTGCTCCAACACGACCCCCCCCCCCCCCCCCCATTGACTGCTGAAGGATTCATATTTAATAAAAGCACAAGGCTGTTGCCATTCAATTTATCCTCCAGCAGTGAAAGGCACCTTGCTGTTATGTTTGAACGGTGGGTGAGGGGACAATGCCAATCTCTTCTCTCAGTGACTCGAGGCTCTGCTCCCATCGTTTCTCATAGTAGAAATTCATCATACATTGGGCAGCTCTGCCACACCGCACAGCCCATGGGATTAAATCTGTGGCTAAAACCTGCATCTTCCTGTTGGGGAGACAAGAAAGAGCAAGTTATCATCAGTCAAGTATCTCCTCCCCTCGAACCCCTGCCAGACCCTATCAGTCCTGTCAGGGTAAAGCAGATGTTCAAACACTTGGCCTAATGGGAGGTGTTTAATGTGGTCACAACACAGGCAAAGTGCTCATTGTTACTTTATAGCTGACATCTGTGTGTTTAGTTGTACATGGCTGTGTTAGTGGAATACACATCCAGGTTGAGCATTCAAATTCCACCACTTTTAAAAACCTGGAAATAGTTAATATAGAAAACCCAACTAGTTCACTAGCATCCTTTCGAAAAGGTATGTTGCTGAACCTTAGTCTTTTTTTTTAATAGAAACCCTACAGTGCAGAAGGAGGCCATTCGGCCCATCGAGTCTGCACCGACCACAATCCCACCCAGGCCCTACCCCCACATATTTACCCGCTAATCCCTCTAACCTACACATCCCAGGACTCTAAGGGGCAATTTTTAACCTGACCAATCAACCTAACCCGCACATCTTTGGACTGTGGGAGGAAACCGGAGCACCCGGAGGAAACCCACGCAGACACGAGGAGAATGTGCAAACTCCACACAGACAGTGACCCGAGCCGGGAATCGAACCCGGGACCCTGGAGCTGTGAAGCAGCAGTGCTAACCACTGCGCCACCGTGTCTGCTCATATGCACAATGTAGCTGACTCCTAACAGCCCAAAGAGACCAAGCAAGTCAATCAATTTAAATAACCCCTCACCAACTTCTCAGGATATAAAAGCTGAGCTTAACAGTGACACATTGAGAAAATATTTACCAGACCAGTCTCTATATCCAGTAATAACCAGGTCATTATCCACTAGACAAGTATAGCAGCAAGGCCAGGACAAAACAAGTGAGCTGTGGAGTATCCCCACGGTCAGAGAGAGAATGGTTAATAGTGGAGGCGTTCTGTGTAACTAGAGCAAAGCTTCTTCAGTTAACAGGAATGCAGCTGGATGTCTCAGCAGGAATGTCAATGACTGGCACAACAGCATGGAAATGCCAAGCCCTCCCTTCAGGGGGCAGCTCCAATTTTGTCTCAAATCAAAATAAATTCTCAGAGCAAAAAAATACTCACCTGCCAGAGAGGAGCAGAGGGCCAAACACAGCTCCTAGAATGCACATAGGCAGACCAGTCTGCACCGCCTCAAACCATTTCACTGCCACCTCACCTGTTAAGTACAGCAAAACAACAGTGTTAGGGACAACCTGGAAATTGTAGAGAACAGAACCCCAGGCAAGCCAGTTTTGGTACAGCCCATCTTAAATCAGCTAGCAAACATGAGGGACAATTTTGCACTTTGCTGAAGGTAAATTGATATTCATTTCCCAAATGAGTGACAGCTCAAAGGCAGATTGCTATTTACCTGACGAGTGTGGAACAGCTTTCTGCTCTCTGCCCAGGCACACTGTAAAATGGCCACATTTGTTGTACCAAGCTGCAATCGATGAGGGTGGTTAATTGACTTGCATTAATTTATCGATCCCTCTCTCTCCCATAGTTACAATTGTTTCTTTCAATAACTCCAGGGATTTTGGCTCCATCACAATGAGGAATGTGTGTTAGTTGTTCAGGGAGCCTGAAAGACGTTCCTGAAGTCAGGTCCTAAATTTGTTATTAGTTTGAACTTTAATCTTTAAACTTTAATCCCTTCACAATCTCCGATCTCCAGCAAATCACCCTTCAGCAAGCAAAGAGTCCCAAAATGAATAATTGCTTTTGCAGCAATATCATAGAGGTTTACAGCATGGAAACAGGCCCTTCGGCCCAACTTGCCCATGCCGCCCTTTTTTTTAAACCCCTAAGCTAATTCCAATTGCCCGCATTTGGTCCATATCCCTCTGTACACATCGTACCCATGTAACTGTCTAAATGCTTCTTAAAAGACAAAATTGTACCCGCCTCTACTATGACCTCTGGCTGCTTGTTCCAGACACTCACCACCCTCTGTGTGAAGAAATTGCCCCTCTGGACACTTTTGTATCTCTCCCCTCTCACCTCAAACTATGCCCTTAGTTTTAGACTCCCCTACCTTTGGGAAAAGATATTGACTATCTGGCTGATCTGTGCCCCTCATTATTTTATAGACCTCTATATGATCACCCCTCAGCCTCCTACGCTCCAGAAAAAAAAGTCCTAGTCTATCCAGCCTCTCCTTATAACTCAATCCATCAAGTCCCGGTAGCATCCTAGTAAATCTTTTCTGCACTCTTTCTAGTTTAATAATATCCTTTCTATAATAGGGTGACCAGAACTGTACACAGTATTCCAAGTGCGGCCTTACCAATGTCTTGTACAACTTCAACAAGACCTCCCAACTCCTGTATTCAATGTTCTGACCGATGAAACCAAGCATGCTGAATGCCTTCTTCACCACTCTGTCCACCTGTGACTCCACTTTCAAGGAGCTATGAACATGTACCCCGAGGTCTCTTTGTTCTGTAACTCTCCCCAATTCCCTACCATTAACTGAGTAAGTCCTGCCCTGGTTCAATCTACCAAAATGCATCACCTCGCATTTTTCTAAATTAAACTCCATCTGCCATTCGTCAGCCCACTGGCCCAATCGATCAAGATCCCGTTGCAATCCAAGATAACTTTCTTCACTGTCCACTATGCCACCAATCTTGTCATTTGCAAACTTACTAACCATGCCTCCCATATTCTCATCCAAATCATTAATATAAATGACAAATAACAGTGGACCCAGCACTGATCCCTGAGGCACACCGCTGGTCACAGGCCCCCAGTTTGAAAAACAACCCTCTACAACCACCCTCCAGCTTCTGTCAAGAAGCCAATTTTGTATCCATTTGGATACCTCACCCTGAACCTCGTGAGATTTTACCTTATGCAACAACCTACCATGCAGTCCCTTGTCAAAGGCCTTGCGAATGTCCATGTAGATATCAACTGCACTGCCGTCATCCACCTTCTTGGTTACCCCTTCAAAAAACTCAATTAAATTCGAGAGACATGATTTTCCACTCACAAAGCCATGCTGACTGTCCCTAATCAGTCCTTGCGTCTCTAAATGCCTGTAGATCCTGTCTCTCAAAATACCTTCCAACAACTTACCCACCACAGATGTGAGGCTAACTGGCCTGCAGTTCCCAGGCTTTTCCCTGCAGCCCTTTTTAAACGAAGGCACAACATTTGCCACTCTCCAATCTTCAGGCACCTCACCTGTGACTATCGATGATTCAAATATCTCGGCTTGGGGACCCGCAATTTCCTCCCTAGCCTCCCACAATGTCCTGGGATATACCTCATCAGGTCCCGCAGATTTATCTACCTTGTTGCGCTTTAAGACTTCCAGCACCTTCTTCTCTGTGATATGGACACTCTTCAAGATATCACTATTTATTTCCCCAAGTTCCCTAACATCCATGCTTTTCTCAACAGTAAATACTGGTGAGAAATATTCATTTAGGATCTCACCCATCTCTTGTGGATCCGCACATAGATAACCTTGTTGATCCTTAAGAGGCCCTACTCTCTCCTTTGTTACTCTTTTGCTCTTTTATGTATTTGTAGAAGCTCTTTGGATTCTCCTTTGCCTTATCTGCCAAAACAATCTCGTGTCCCCTTTTTGCCCTCCTGATTTCTCTCTTAACTCTACTCCGGCACCCCCTAATACCCTTCAAGGGATTCGCTTGATCCCAGCTGTCTATAACCAGGGCCTCAATATCCCGAGTTATCCAGAGTTCCCTACTTCTGCCTTGCCCTTCACTCGAAGATGAATGTGTTTACCCTGAACCCTGGTTAACACACTTTTGAAAGCGTGCCACTTACCAGATGTCCCATTGCCTTCCCACAGACTCCCCCAATTAACTTTTGAAAGTTCCTGCCTATTACCATTAAAATTGGCCTTGCCCCAATTTAGAATTTTAACTTTTGGGCCACACCCATCATTCTCCATAGCTATCTTAAAACTAATAGAATTATGATCACTGGTCCCAAAGTGATCCCTCACTAACACTTCTGTCACCTGCCCTTCCTTATTTCCCAAGAGGAGGTCAAGTTTTGCCCCCTCTTCAGTCGGGCCATCCACATACTGAATGATAAATTCCTCCTGAATACATTCAACAAATATCTCTCCATCCAACCCTCTAATACTATGGCTGTCCCAGCCAATGTTGGGAAAATTAAAATCTTCGACTATTACCACCCTATTTTTCTTGGAGCTATCTGTCATCTCCTTACATATTTGCTCCTCAATTTCCCGCCAACTATTTGGGGGCCGAGAGTACAACCCGATCAAAATGATTTCCCCCTTCTTATTTCTCAGTTCTACCCATATAGACTCAGTGGCCGAACCCTTGGATATATCCCCTCTCAGTACTGCCGTATGTTTTCCCTCATCAAAAGTGCAACTCCCCCTCCTCGCTTACCTCCTGTTCTATCTTTCCTATAGCATCTGTACCCTGGAACATTGAGCTTCCAGTCCTGTCCCTCCCTTAGCCATGTTTCAGTTATTGCAATAATATCCCAGTCCCACATACCCATCCATGCCCTGAGTTCATCTGCCTCCTATTCATGTATTTGTCCAGACGCCCCTTAAAAGTCATCATCATATCTGCTTCTACTACCTCCCCCGGCAGCAAGTTCCAGGCACCCACTACTCTCTGTGTAAAAAAACTTGCCTCGTAATCATCATAGAAATCATAGAAACCCTACAGTGCAGAAGGAGGCCATTCGGCCCATCGAGTCTGCACCGACCACAATCCCACCCAGGCCCTACCCCCACATATTTTGCTCACTAATCCCTCTAACCTATGCATCTCAGGACTCTAAGGGGCAATTTTTAACCTGGCCAATCAACCTAACCCGCACATCTTTGGACATCTCCTTTAAACCTTGCCCCTCGCACCTTAAACCTGTGCCCCCTAGTAATTGACTTCCACCCTGGGAAAAAGCTTCTGACTATCCACTCTGTCCATGCCCCTCATAATCTTGTAGACTTCTATCAGGTCTCCCCTCAACCTCCGTCGTTCCGGTGAGAACAAACCAACTTTCTCCAGCCTCTCCTTTTTTTCTTCAACCGATCTATATCCTGCTGTATCCTCTGATGGTCCTCATTGCTTTCCGCAAATCCACCAACCTTTGAGTCGTCCACAAACTTATTAATCAAACCAGTTACATTTACAAAGAACAAAGAAAACTACAGCACAGGAACAGGCCCTTCGGCCCTCCAAGCCTGCACTGACCATGCTGCCCGACTTAACTAAAACTCCCTACCCTTCCGGGGACCATACCCCTCTATTCCCATCCTATTCCTGTATTTGTCAAGATGCCCCTTAGTAGTCACTACCGTATCCACTTCCACTACATTCCCCGGAAATGAGTTCCAGACACCCACTACTCTCTGTGTAAAACATCTGCCTCGTACATCTCCTTGAAACCTGTGCCCCCTAATAATTGACTCTTCCACCCTGGGAAAAAGCTTCTGACTATCCACTCTGTCCATGCCTCTCATAATCTTGTAGACTTCTATCAGGTCTCCCCTCAATCTCTGTCTTTCCAGTGAGAACAAACCAAGTTTCTCCAACGTCTCCTCATAGCTAATGCCCTCCCTCCAACCAGGCAACATCCTGGGAAATATTTTCTGTACCCTCTACAAAGCCTCCACATCCTTCTGGTAGTGTGGCGACCAGAATTGAACACTATATTCCAAGTGCGGTCTAACTAAGGTTCTATAAAGTTGCAACATGATTTGCCAATTTTTAAACTCAATGCCCCGGCCGATGAAGGCAAGCATGCCGTATGCCTTCTTGACTACCTTCTCCACCTGCATTGCCGCTTTCAGTGACCTGTGTACCTGTACACCCAGATCCCTTTGCCTATCAATACTCTGAAGGGTTCTGCCATTTACTGTATATTTCCTATCTGTATTAGGCCTCCCAAAATGCATTACCTCACATTTGCCCAGATTAAACTCCATCTGCCATCTCTCCGCCCAAGTCTCTAACCGATCTATAGCCTGCTGTATTCTCTGATGGTCCTCATCGCTATCCGCAAATCCACCAACCTTTGTGTCGTCCGCAGACTTACTAATCAAACCAGTTACATTGACTTCCACCCTGGGAAAAAGCTTCTGACTATCCACTCTGTCCATGCCCCTCATAATCTTGTAGACTTCTATCAGGTCGCATCTACGTTACCCCCAGTTACCTCCCCCCCCCCCCCCCCCTCCCCGCCCCGGCGTCTGCTCCCCGTCCCGCCCCGGCGTCTGCTCCCCGTCCCGCCCCGGCGTCTGCTCCCCGTCCCGCCCCGGCGTCTGCTCCCCGTCCCGCCCCGGCGTCTGCTCCCCGCCCCGCCCCGGTGTCTGCTCCCCGCCCCGCCCCGGCGTCTGCTCCCCGCCCCGCCCCGGCCTCTGCTCCCCGCCCCGCCCCGGCCTCTGCTCCCCGCCCCGTCCCGGCGTCTGCTCCCCGCCCCGTCCCGGCGTCTGCTCCCCGTCCCGGCGTCTGCTCCCCGCCCCGTCCCGGCGTCTGCTCCCCGTCCCGTCCCGGCGTCTGCTCCCCGTCCCGTCCCGGCGTCTGCTCCCCGTCCCGTCCCGGCGTCTGCTCCCCGTCCCGTCCCGGCGTCTGCTCCCCGTCCCGCCCCGGCGTCTGCTCCCCGTCCCGCCCCGGCGTCTGCTCCCCGTCCCGTCCCGGCGTCTGCTCCCCGTCCCGTCCCGGCGTCTGCTCCCCGTCCCGTCCCGGCGTCTGCTCCCCGTCCCGCCCCGGCGTCTGCTCCCCGTCCCGTCCCGGCGTCTGCTCCCCGCCCCGGTGTCTGCTCCCCGCCCCGCCCCGGCGTCTGCTCCCCGCCCCGCCCCGGCGTCTGCTCCCCGCCCCGTCCCGGCGTCTGCTCCCCGCCCCGCCCCGGCGTCTGCTCCCCGCCCCGCCCCGGCGTCTGCTCCCCGCCCCGCCCCGGCGTCTGCTCCCCGCCCCGCCCCGGCGTCTGCTCCCCGCCCCGCCCCGGCGTCTGCTCCCCGCCCCGCCCCGGCGTCTGCTCCCCGTCCCGTCCCGGCGTCTGCTCCCCGTCCCGTCCCGGCGTCTGCTCCCCGTCCCGTCCCGGCGTCTGATCCCCGTCCCGTCCCGGCGTCTGATCCCCGTCCCGCCCCGGCGTCTGCTCCCCGTCCCGTCCCGGCGTCTGCTCCCCGCCCCGGTGTCTGCTCCCCGCCCCGCCCCGGCGTCTGCTCCCCGCCCCGCCCCGGCGTCTGCTCCCCGCCCCGCCCCGGCGTCTGCTCCCCGTCCCGGCGTCTGCTCCCCGCCCCGCCCCGGCGTCTGCTCCCCGCCCCGCCCCGGCGTCTGCTCCCCGCCCCGCCCCGGCGTCTGCTCCCCGCCCCGCCCCGGCGTCTGCTCCCCGCCCCGGCGTCTGCTCCCCGCCCCGGCGTCTGCTCCCCGCCCCGGCGTCTGCTCCCCGCCCCGCCCCGGCGTCTGCTCCCCGCCCCGCCCCGGCGTCTGATCCCCGTCCCGCCCCGGCGTCTGATCCCCGTCCCGCCCCGGCGTCTGATCCCCGTCCCGCCCCGGCGTCTGATCCCCGTCCCGTCCCGGCGTCTGATCCCCGTCCCGTCCCGGCGTCTGATCCCCGTCCCGTCCCGGCGTCTGATCCCCGTCCCGTCCCGGCGTCTGATCCCCGTCCCGTCCCGGCGTCTGATCCCCGTCCCGTCCCGGCGTCTGATCCCCGTCCCGTCCCGGCGTCTGCTCCCCGTCCCGTCCCGGCGTCTGATCCCCGTCCCGTCCCGGCGTCTGATCCCCGTCCCGCCCCGGCGTCTGCTCCCCGTCCCGTCCCGGCGTCTGCTCCCCGCCCCGGTGTCTGCTCCCCGCCCCGCCCCGGCGTCTGCTCCCCGCCCCGCCCCGGCGTCTGCTCCCCGCCCCGCCCCGGCGTCTGCTCCCCGTCCCGGCGTCTGCTCCCCGCCCCGCCCCGGCGTCTGCTCCCCGCCCCGCCCCGGCGTCTGCTCCCCGCCCCGCCCCGGCGTCTGCTCCCCGCCCCGCCCCGGCGTCTGCTCCCCGCCCCGGCGTCTGCTCCCCGCCCCGGCGTCTGCTCCCCGCCCCGGCGTCTGCTCCCCGCCCCGCCCCGGCGTCTGCTCCCCGCCCCGCCCCGGCGTCTGCTCCCCGCCCCGCCCCGGCGTCTGATCCCCGTCCCGCCCCGGCGTCTGATCCCCGTCCCGCCCCGGCGTCTGATCCCCGTCCCGCCCCGGCGTCTGATCCCCGTCCCGTCCCGGCGTCTGATCCCCGTCCCGTCCCGGCGTCTGATCCCCGTCCCGTCCCGGCGTCTGATCCCCGTCCCGTCCCGGCGTCTGATCCCCGTCCCGTCCCGGCGTCTGATCCCCGTCCCGTCCCGGCGTCTGATCCCCGTCCCGTCCCGGCGTCTGATCCCCGTCCCGTCCCGGCGTCTGATCCCCGTCCCGTCCCGGCGTCTGATCCCCGTCCCGTCCCGGCGTCTGATCCCCGTCCCGGCGTCTGATCCCCGTCCCGTCCCGGCGTCTGATCCCCGTCCCGTCCCGGCGTCTGATCCCCGTCCCGTCCCGGCGTCTGATCCCCGTCCCGTCCCGGCGTCTGATCCCCGTCCCGTCCCGGCGTCTGATCCCCGTCCCGTCCCGGCGTCTGATCCCCGTCCCGTCCCGGCGTCTGATCCCCGTCCCGTCCCGGCGTCTGATCCCCGTCCCGGCGTCTGATCCCCGTCCCGTCCCGGCGTCTGCTCCCCGTCCCGTCCCGGCGTCTGCTCCCCGTCCCGGCGTCTGCTCCCCGTCCTGACGCTCGTCACTCTGGATATTCTATATCCCAGTCCACCTCTTTTCCTGCTCAGCACACTCCTAACTCCCTCTCCTCCCAATTTCCATTCTTTAGCCACTAAAGCTCGGTTGCGGCTCCTTCCCTCTCAACATCAATCAAACTCCTTAGGGCTACATGCCGCCTTCAGAGTTTTCTCTGCTTCCCGCATTGAAGCAGCATTCTCATATCTGTGCGCGGGGGCAGGCGCGCGGGGGTGGGCACTGTATAGTTTTGATCACAATGCTCACTGATTTATCTCTGATTCTAGTTCCACACCCAGCTGGTTTTATTGTTTGGTGTTCTGCCAAGTTAAACTTGTTCAAATGTTGAGTCACCGAGTTGCTTCACCCTCCACAGTGTGTGTTGTCCATTCCCCCTCTTTCACATAAGCTTCTATTTGTTGTTTATTAGCCCTCTCTGTCCACTCTCAAATTTTATCCAATTCATTCTGAGATTCCTGAGGTCCCAGTTTGAAGCCTTGGTTCACAAAGGCCCATAGGAATCTCTCCCCATTCAGAATACAATTCCTTATTTTTATCTTGAGGGGGTACCACTCTGCAATCATTTGGCTAAGTGAGGAGCAGGGTGTCCCTGAGCTCCCACAGCCGTACGGGCTTCGAACCTCTGCCGTTCTGCATCATAGTCTAGCCAGCTGAACTAACTGACCTCATCATCTGCAGCATTAAGCACTTTGTGCTGAGCTTTGGAGTGGAGCAGGTTGATGTAAATTAGATTTAACCCTGGCCTCAGTGACAGTCTCTGGGTTATTTAGCTCTATTCCTCCGGTCTCTCTCAATCTGCCTCCTCACATCTTGTGCTTCCATTCCTGCAATTTAACGGTCTCCTATTTTCCACCAATCACTCTCCTTTCCCTATGTACCTTTGCGGGTTTATTTCCTGTCTGTGAATTACTTTATTTTGTTCAGTTTGGAAGGTTTTCTGAGTTTTGATGGAGGGAATGTCCGAATGTTGCTTCTCTCCACGGACACGATGACTTGTTCCAGCTTTCCTGTAGCTGCTTTACCTTGTTCATGCCTCGGTCTGCTTTGTCTCCTGTTATCCGGTTTCCAACATATTCATCTAGTAAGTTGCTCAGCGTCAGGAACTAACAACTCTCCCATTAGTCTTTGCCAGCAGGAATCCCAGCTCTCCCCTGGCATTTATTTGTTTACAGCTGCTTGGCCGGTCTATGATTTTAATCTCAGAGATGCGGAGGTTGCTGACTATGGTTATCTCTGTCGGTGACAACGGTATCAAACAGCATCTTGTTTGGACTAAGTGAGCATTCGGCACATTCACTGTCTCGTGTTGAACTTTGATTGTGTTTCTGTCTGTCTTTACTGAGACTGCCCTCTTCTGGTTATGATACGAGAGAAATATTACTGTTAAATTTTGCTTCTGCTTTTCCTGGCTCTCCCTTTGCCTTTTTAATGCGCTTCTATATTTTCCTGTATTTATGCCAATGGTTTTCGTTCTGCAGGATAGCAGATCATTTGTCTTCTCCAGCCTTTCCAATCCATTTGTTAATCACTTGTTAAGTCTGATTTTCAATATGTATTTATCCCATGTTAATTTAAAGGTGTTTCACACGTTCTCTACTCATGCATTGCTGATGACTTCCCCCAATCTGGATGTTCACATACCCACTTCCAGCCAGTGGAGAAAGGGAACTGTTAATCCATCAGTTTTAGCTGCTATTTTCATCCAGCAGATAGCTAACAGGTACAATTTTATGTCTATCATTTCTAATTGCTATTCTGGTATGGATGGAGAGTGAAAGGCTCAGGGGCTAACAAGTCTCTGTTAAATGCTCACTGCAGGTACGCTACAGTAAGAAATGATCTTATAAGATGGTGACATGCTGTAACCTGATGAATAGACAAACAGTCTCACGCTCTGGCACTTACTGAGTATGTTTGTGGGCATGCCCAGCAAGGTGTGCATGAAGTCATGCACTTCGCGATACCGCTGGATCACGTAGGCAAGTTCCTCGTCATCAACAAACTTCACCGGCATCCGACTGTCAGGAGTAACTTGCTGGAAAACAAAAAGGGAATCATGTGCTGAGACTCCGTGTTGGACTGAGCGGGACTGCGCCCCTCCGCAGAGTATTGCATTTCTGAGCATTATCTCCCACAAGATAATTATAGACAA
Source organism: Mustelus asterias (assembly GCF_964213995.1). Classification (NCBI taxonomy): domain Eukaryota; kingdom Metazoa; phylum Chordata; class Chondrichthyes; order Carcharhiniformes; family Triakidae; genus Mustelus; species Mustelus asterias. The sequence goes on along the minus strand of NC_135813.1, from coordinate 48,490,807 downwards.
GTCAGGCCATTCAGCCCATCTTAACACATGAACCCAGAAGGACTCCATAATTCCCCACTGCTGCTTGATCCCCCTTGACCACTTTCCTCTGGAGTTATTCTTCTCCAAGGTGCTGTTACTTTCATTGGCGTTGTCTGGTTGATTCACAATAAACACTAACTCTTAATTGCAGCTTTACAGAATTACGCTGACTCACATTCCAAACTAGCAGAGTGGATTATTTAACATTGATGTTTCACCTGAGGTTCAGTAAGCAGGCCTCTACATCAGGGGATCATGTGCATAAGTCCCACTCCAGGGACCGGACCCAAAATCCAGATCAACACACCCAAAGCACCACTGAGGGACTGCCGCACTGTCACAAGGTCAGTACTGAGGGAGTGCCGCACTGTCAGAGGGTCTGTACTGAGGGAGTGCCGCACTGTCAGAGGGTCAGTACTGAGGGAGTGCCGCACTGTCCGAGGGTCTGTACTGAGGGAGTGCCGCACTGTCCGAGGGTCAGTGCTGAGGGAGTGCCGCACTGTCAGAGGGTCTGTACTGAGGGAGTGCCGCACTGTCAGAGGGTCTGTACTGAGGGAGTGCCGCACTGTCCGAGGGTCAGTGCTGAGGGAGTGCCGCACTGTCAGAGGGTCTGTACTGAGGGAGTGCCGCACTGTCAGAGGGTCTGTACTGAGGGAGTGCCGCACTGTCCGAGGGTCAGTGCTGAGGGAGTGCCGCACTGTCAGAGGGTCTGTACTGAGGGAGTGCCGCACTGTCAGAGGGTCTGTACTGAGGGTGTGCCGCACTGTCAGAGGGTCAGTACTGAGGGAGTGCCGCACTGTCCGAGGGTCAGTGCTGAGGGAGTGCCGCACTGTCAGAGGGTCAGTACTGAGGGAGTGCCACACTGTCAGAGGGTCAGTGCGGAGGGAGTGCTGCACTGTCAGAGGGTCAGTACTGAAGGAGTGCCGCACTGTCAGTATAGAGGAAGTGCCGCACTGTCAGAGGGTCAGTATTGAGGGAGTGCCGCACTATCAGACAATCAGTACAGAATGATTGCCACACTGTCAGACAGCCAGTACTGAGGGAGTGACATACAGTTGTGAGGTCTAAACATTCCAGGATTTAGATTCTTCAGGCAGGACGGAGGGGGATGTAAAGGGGTGGGGGAATTGCATTACTGATTAAGGAGAATATCACAGCTGTACTGAGGGTGGACACCTCGGAGGGTTCAGGCAGAGAGATAGTATGGATAGAGCTCAGGAACAAGAAGAGTGCAGTCACAATGTTGGGGGTTTATTACAGGCCTCCCAACAGCCAGCAGGAGAGAGGAACAGATATGCAGACAGATTTTGGAAAGATGCCAAAACAACAGGGTTGTTGTGGTGGGTGATTTTAACTTGCCCTATATCGATTGAGACACACTTACTGCTAGGGGTTTGAGTGGAGCAGAATTTGTAAGGAGCGTCAGGAGGGGTTCTTGAAGCAGTGTGTAAATAGCCCAACTCGGGAAGGAGCAATATTAGACCTGGTATTGGGGAATGAGCCCGGCCAGGTGATTGAAGTTTCAGCAGGAGAGCATTTCGGGAATCATGATAATTCCACAAGTTTAAAGGTGCTTGTGGATAAGGACCAGAGTGGTCCTCAGGTGAAGGTGTTAAATTGGGGGAAGACTACAACAACATTAGGCAGGATCTGGAGAGGGTAGATTGGGGGAGGCTGTTTGAGGGTAAATCAACATCCGACATGTGGGAGTCTTTCAAATGTCAGTTGATTGGAATTCAGGACCGGCATGTGCCTGTGAGGATGAAGGACAAGTGTGGCAAGTATCGGGAACCCTGGATAACGAGGGATATTATGAGCCTTGTCAAAAAGGAGGAAGCATTCTTAAGGTCTAAAAGGGTTAGGACAGATGAAGTCCTTGAAGAATATAAAGAAATTAGGAAGGAACTTAAGGAAGGAGTTAGGAAGACTAAAAGGGGTCATGAAAAGTTCTTGGCAAACAGGACAAAGGAAAATATTAAGGTACTTTATATGTATGCAAAAAGCAAGAGGGGAGCCAGGGAAAGGGTTGGTCCACTCAAGAATAGTGGAGGGAACCTATGCATGGAACCAGATCAAATAGGCGAGATACTAAATGAGTACTTTGCCTCAGTATTCACCAAAGAGAGGGACTTGATGGATGAGGAGCCTAGGGTAGGGTGTGTAGATATTTTGGGTCATGTCAATATTAAAAAGGCATCTTAAAAAGCATTAAAGTAGATAAGTCCTCAGAGCCTGATGGGATCTACTCAAGAATACTGAGGGAGGCAATGGCGGAAATTGCTGGGGCCTTGACAGGAATCTTTGTATTCTCATTGGCTACAGGTGAAGTTCTAGAGGACTGGAGGATAGCCAATGTTGTTCCATTGTTTAAGAAGGGCAGCAGGGGTAATCCAGGAAATTATAGGCTGGTGAACCTTATGTCAGTGGAAGGGAAATTATTGGAAAAGATTCCAATTGGCCGCCGCGGCCGAGGGAGCGCCGCGGCACCGCCGCCAAGGGAGCGCTGCGCCGCCGAGGGAGTGCTGCATTGTCAGAGGGTCAGTCAATTCCCACAGACAGAAGCCACAATTCCCCAGGCTTCAGGGACTGCACCTTCTGAACCGTGCACAGATTTAGTCTCCTTGCTTCAGGTAGAATGTATTTGTATTGGATGCAGTTGAGGGCTTGTGGGGGAAGGTTGAGCAGGTTGGGCCTGCACTCACTGGAGTTTAGAAGACTAAGAGGTGATCTTATTAAAACATGCAAGACTTTGGGAGGATATTTCCCTTGGTGTGGGAACCTCAAAGAAGAGGACACACTTTTAAAAGTCAAGGGTCTTCCAGAAAAGATGGGGATGAGGAAGAATTTAGAAACACAGGAGCAAGAGGAAGCCTTTCAGCCCATTGGACTTTTTCTGCCATTCAACTAGATCTACTTCAACCCCATTTTCCCATGCTATCCCATATCTTTTGATGTCATGTGCATCCAGAAGTCTTATTGATTTCTTTCTTGAACCTATTCTGTGATTGAGTTTCCAGAGCCCTCTGGGGAATTCATCGCTCGAGTGAAGAAATTCCTCCTCATCTCAGTCTTAAACAGTCTGTCTCTCATTCCGAGACTCTGTTCCCTGGTTCTGGACTCACCAGCCAGGGAAAATATCCTATCCACATCCACCCTGTCAAACTCTAAGAATTTTGTAAGTTTCAATGAGCTCACCTCTCATTCTTATAAACTCTTAGAATACAGGGCCAGTCTCCTCAATCTCTCCTCATAACCCAATCCCGTCATCCCAGGAATCAATCTGGTGAACCTTCATTGCACTCCCTCAATGGCAAGCACATCTTTCCTTAAATAAGGAGGCCAAAACTGTACCCAAACCTCTATATAATTGCAGCTTTTGTACTCAAATCCTCTTGCAATAAAGGCTAACATACCATTTCCCTTCCTAATCGTCCCTGAAGCTAGGTATCTGTGACTCATGAACAAGGTCACCCAAGTCCCTTTGGACTTCAGCACTTGCCAACCACTCACTATTTAATGCACTGCTTCTGTATTTTCTACACTTATCCACATTATATTCCACCTGCATGTTCTTGCCAACTCACGAAACCTGTCCAAATCCCTTTGAAGCTTCCTTGCATCCTTCTCACAACTCGCATTCCCACCTAGTTTTGTATCATCGGCAAATCTGAAATATTACATTTGATTCCCACATCCAAATCATTCATATAGATCATGAACAGCTGTGGCCCTGGAACTACTCCTTGCCGTACCCCAGTAGTGAGAGGCTGACAGCCTGAGAACGACTGTTTTCTCTCTGTTAACCCATTCTCAATCCACAGCAGTACGTTTCCCCGAAACCCACGTGTCCTAACTTTGTTTAGTAACCTCCTGTGTAGGACCTTATCAGAAGTATTCTGAAAATCCAAATAAACCACATCCCTACATCTACTGGCTGTCCTTTCTAAATGCTACAGGTAAAATCCTGTAAAATCTCCCAACAGGTTTGTCAAACATGGTTTCCCTTTCATAAATTCAGATTGCCCAATCATATCATTATCTTCCAAGTGTCTAGTTATCATAACCTTTATAATAGATTCTAATATTTTCTCTACTAACCAATGTCAAACTACTATACTCCTTGTACACATGTGGCTGTGTGGCCAAATTCCGCTCCAACTCCATTTTCAAGTTTGCCGATGACACCACCATAGTGGGTCAGATCTCAAACAAGATGAGACAGAGTACAGGAAAGAGATAGAGAATCTGGTGAACTGGTGTGGTGACAATAATCTCTCCCTTAATGTCAGCAAAACGAAGGAGATTGTCATCGACTTCAGGAAGCGTAGTAGAGAACATGCTCCTGTCTACATCAATCGGGGTGAAGTAGAAATGGTCGAGAGCTTCAGGTTTCTAGGTGTCAAGATCACCAACAACCTGTCCTGTTCTCTCCACACCGACACTATAGTTAAGAAAGCCCAGCAGTGCCTCAGCTTCCTCAGGAGGCTAAGGAAATTTGGCATATCCATTACAAATCTCACCTACTTTTACAGATGCACTGTGGAAAGCATCTTTTCTGGATATATCACAACTTGGTATGGTTCCTGCCCTGGCCAAGGCCGCAAGAAACTACAAAGGGCCATGAACGAAGCCCAGTCCATCACTCAAACCAGCCTCCCATGCACTGACTCTGTCTACACTTCCCGCTGCCTCGGAAAGGCAGCAAGCATAATCAAGGACCACACGCACCCTGGACGTACACTCTTCCACCTTCTTCCATCAGGAAAAAGATACAAAAGTCTGAAAACACGTACCAACCGACTCAAGAACAGCTTTTTCCCTGCTGCCAGACTTTTAATTGGACCTACCATATATTAAGCTGATCTTTCTCTGCACCCTAGCTATGACTGCAACACTACATTCTGCACCCTCTCCTTTGCTTCTGCCCTATGTATTCTATGAACGATATTGCACACAAGAAACAATACTTTTCACTCTATCACAATACGTGACAGTAATAAACAGGTCTGTACTTCTGTTTTCCTGGGATGTAGTTCATCAGGTCCAGGGGATTGATCCACTTTCAATCCAATTTATTTTTTGAGTCCTACCTCTTTCTTCCAGTTCCTTATTTTCATAAGCCCCTCGGTTCCCTGGTATTTCTGAGAGATTTTCTGTATCTTCCTCCATGAAGACAGACGCAAAGCAACTGGTTAGTTTCTCCACCATTTCCCTATTCTCCTTTACAAATCCTCCTGCCTCTGCGTGCAATGGACCACATTTCTTCTCTGAGTGTCCCTGGAATCCCCTCTCGCAGAGAGTTGTAGAGACTGGCCTATTGAATATATTGAAGGTTGAGTTAGACAGATTGTTGATCTATAAAGTGAAGGATTCTGGGAGATAGGCAGAAAAATGAAGTTGAAGCTCCAATCAGATCAGCCATGGTCTTAGTGAATGGAACAGGCTCAAGGAGCCGAGTGGCATCCTCCTGTGCCTATATCTTACCATCTTATCATTCCCCAGAATGACATCCAGCACTGACCGCTTCCTTCGCTTTTGGGCTAGACACTGATCAAGGAAGTCTCCTTATCCACATTTCAGGAATTCCTCCCGGGTTTTACAGTTTATACTGTTACTATCCCAGTTTATAAACCGGGGAATTAATGTTCCTCATCATTCTTACTCTGTAACTCTTCCATTTCTCTCTAATACACCTGAACATTTGTTCCTCTCCCTCCTTCGCACTATTGTTTACACCCAATAACTCCACCCATTAATCTGAAGCAGCCTCTCTCTTTGACTATACTATAATCACTTCTTTCATCAATACCTGCCATCCTCATTCATCTTCCCGATATTTTACAGAGTTTGTAGTTTGTATTTCTTATTTCATGGGATATGGGCATCACTGACAAGGCATTGTAAAGAGGTCCGATTCTCATCTCTAAAGGACGATAATCAGTGATAGTTCACAATCAAACATCAGATTCCAGATTTACTGACAATGTTAAATTCCACCAGCTGCCATGGTGAGATTTGAACCCATTTCCCCAGAGCATTAGCCTGGGCCTCTGGATTACTAGCTCAGTGACATTACCACTATGACGATGGCATTGCTGCAACGGCCTCAGTGCTCAGCGCCAACAACTGCCAGTTTCCAGATGCAATTTTACATCTCATCCGCTTCATCCTGGACCACAATATCTTCACCTTCAACAACCAGTTCTTCATCCAGACACACGGAACAGCCATGGGGACCAAATTTGCACCTCAATATGCCAACATCTTCATGCACAGGTTCGAACAAGACTTCTTCACCGCACGGGACCTTCAACCGATGCTATACACCAGATACATCGATGACATTTTCTTCCTTTGGACTCATGGTGAACAATCACTGAAACAACTCTATGATGACATCAACAAGTTCCATCCCACCATCAGGCTCACCATGGACTACTCTCCGGAATCGGTTGCATTCTTGGACACACGCACTCCATTAAGGACGGTCACCTCAGCACTTCACTGTACCGCAAGCCCACGGATAACCTCACGATGCTCCACTTCTCCAGCTTCCACCCTAAACACGTTAAAGAAGCCATCCCCTACGGACAAGCCCTCCGTATACACAGGATCTGCTCGGATGAGGAGGATCGCAACAGACACCTCCAGACGCTGAAAGATGCCCTCATAAGAACAGGATATGGCGCTAGACTCATTGATCAACAGTTCCAACGCGCCACAGCGAAAAACCGCACCGACGTCCTCAGAAGACAAACACGGGACACAGTGGACAGAGTACCCTTCGTTGTCCAGTACTTCCCCGGAGCGGAGAAGCTACGGCATCTCCTCCGGAGCCTTCAACATGTCATTGATGAAGACGAACATCTCGCCAAGGCCATCCCCACACCCCCACTTCTTGCCTTCAAACAACCGCACAACCTCAAACAGACCATTGTCCGCAGCAAACTACCCAGCCTTCAGGAGAACAGTGACCAAGACACCACACAACCCTGCCACAGCAACCTCTGCAAGACCTGCCGGATCATCGACACAGATGCCATCATCTCACGTGAGAACACCATCCACCAGGTACATGGTACATACTCTTGCAACTCGGCCAACGTTGTCTACCTGATACGCTGCAAGAAAGGATGTCCCGAGGCATGGTACATTGGGGAAACTATGCAGACGCTGCGACAACGGATGAATGAACACCGCTCGACAATCACCAGGCAAGACTGTTCTCTTCCTGTTGGGGAGCACTTCAGCGGTCACGGGCATTCGGCCTCTGATATTCGGGTAAGCGTTCTCCAAGGCGGCCTTCGCGACACACGACAGCGCAGAGTCGCTGAGCAGAAACTGATAGCCAAGTTCCGCACACACAAGGACGGCCTCAACCGGGATATTGGGTTCATGTCACACTATTTGTAACTCCCACAGTTGCGTGGACCTGCAGAGTTTCACTGGCTGTCTTGTCTGGAGACAATACACATCTTTTTAGCCTGTCTTGATGCTCTCTCCACTCCCATTGTTTTGTTTCTTAAAGACTGGATTAGTTGTAAGTATTCGCATTCCAACCATTATTCATGTAAATTGAGTCTGTGTCTTTATAAGTTCTGTTTGTGAACAGAATTCCCACTCACCTGAAGAAGGGGCTTAGAGCCTCAAAAGCTTGTGTGGCTTTTGCTACCAAATAAACCTGTTGGACTTTAACCTGGTGTTGTTAAACTTCTTACTGTGTTTACCCCAGTCCAACGCCGGCATCTCCACATCATTACTAGCTCAGTGACATTACCACTAGGCCAACATCTCCTATTTTTGAGGCAGTTCTCTGTTATCACTATACCAAAGCTGACTGTGCTGTCTTATGCCTGCAGCTGTTCCAACATGCTCCAGCAAATTACATGTATTGACTCTAAATCCATTTAGACTGCCTCCCATTTCCCACTGTCTGATCCCTCCTATTTCTGAACTATTCTTTCGAGATGTTTGCCTTTCCCAGTATTCTCTGCATCATGTTTCTACCCGAACATTTCTTCTTGCTGCTGAGGCCTCTACCAAATCAGATTAAACTTTCCCCCATTCTCTCTACGACACACAGGACAGAAACTATTGGGTGGATAATATACTATTCAATGAAACGTGTTGTGTGTGGTACAGAGCTACGTGTACGCTGCTGTGACTCGATGTCTATACTCCCTGAATATCTGCAGCAAGCACTCACTTCGCTGCTGATGATGCCTGATTGGTGCTCAATACCGCAATATTCTCTCACTTCCCCAGCTGCGATGGGGACAGCTCAGAAAAACATCACACTCACATTAACATCAAGGAAGCGGACATATTCTCTGCCAAAAGCTCCTTCCGGTAACTCTCTCAGGCTGGCCAAATCCATTGTGGAAGTACTGATCCGCGGCCTCTCCCTGGAAGATAAAAAGCCAGGGACACAGTGAAATCCTGAACTTGTCAATGGTGGGAACAGCACGGGATGATGGCAATGCACTGTGCTGACATTGAGACCCAGTTACCCCCTCCTCAATCACTATCTTATCAATGTGTATATACAAACATGCCCAGTTTCCTAGGGGATCTGAATCTGCAATCCTACACATTCTCTCCTCCCTCTGTTGAAACCAGAGAAACCTTCCTCCGTGTCCTGCCCTCTGACCCCTGTACCTCTGTGTCCTGACCTCTGAGCACCGTATCTCACTCACTGTCCTGACTCCTGTATCTCACTCACTGTCCTGACTCCTGTATCTCACTCACTGTCCTGACTCCTGTATCTCACTCGCTGTCCTACCCTCTGACCCGTGCCTCACTCGCTGTCCTGCCTTCTGACACCTGTACCTCATTTGCTAACCTGCCCTCTGACCACTTCACCTCAGTCACTATCCTGCCCTTTGACACCTGTACATGTGTCCTGCCCTCTGACCCCCGCGCCTGACTCCCTGTCCTGCCCTCTGACCCCCGCGCCTGACTCCCTGTCCTGCCCTCTGACCCCCGCGCCTGACTCCCTGTCCTGCCCTCTGACCCCCGCGCCTGACTCCCTGTCCTGCCCTCTGACCCCCGCGCCTGACTCCCTGTCCTGCCCTCTGACCCCCGCGCCTGACTCCCTGTCCTGCCCTCTGACCCCCGCGCCTGACTCCCTGTCCTGCCCTCTGACCCCCGCGCCTGACTCCCTGTCCTGCCCTCTGACCCCCGCGCCTGACTCCCTGTCCTGCCCTCTGACCCCCGCGCCTGACTCCCTGTCCTGCCCTCTGACCCCCGCGCCTGACTCCCTGTCCTGCCCTCTGACCCCCGCGCCTGACTCCCTGTCCTGCCCTCTGACCCCCGCGCCTGACTCCCTGTCCTGCCCTCTGACCCCCGCGCCTGACTCCCTGTCCTGCCCTCTGACCCCCGCGCCTGACTCCCTGTCCTGCCCTCTGACCCCCGCGCCTGACTCCCTGTCCTGCCCTCTGACCCCCGCGCCTGACTCCCTGTCCTGCCCTCTGACCCCCGCGCCTGACTCCCTGTCCTGCCCTCTGACCCCCGCGCCTGACTCCCTGTCCTGCCCTCTGACCCCCGCGCCTGACTCCCTGTCCTGCCCTCTGACCCCAGCGCCTCACTCCGTCCTGCCCTCTGACCCCCGCGCCTCACTCCCTGCCTTGCCCTCTGACCCCCGCGCCTCACTCCCTGCCCTGCCCTCTGACCCCCGCGCCTCACTCCCTGCCCTGCCCTCTGACCCCCGCACCTCACGCGCTGCCCTCTGACCCCCACGCAGCCCTCTGACCCCCGCGCCTCACTCCCTGTCCTGTCCTCTGACCCCCGCGCCTCACTCGCTGCCCTGACCCCCGCGCTGCCCTGACCCCCGCGCCTCACTCGCTGCCCTGACATCTGACCCCTGTACGGCCTCACTTTCCTGACCTTGCGCCTCACTCACTATACTGCCCTCTAACCCCTGCATCTCACTCAATCCATACCTCTGACCCCTGCACCTCACTCGCTGTACTGACCTCTGATCCCTGCACCGGGCTCGCTGTCCTGCCCTCTGACCCGTGTCTCACTCACTGTCCTGCCTTCTGACCCTGCGCCTCACTCGCTGTCCTGCCTTCTGACCCTGCGCCTCACTCGCTGTCCTGCCCTCTGACCCCTGCGCCTCACTCGCTGTCCTGCCCTCTGACCCCTGCGCCTCACTCGCTGTCCTGCCCTCTGACCCCTGCGCCTCACTCGCTGTCCTGCCCTCTGACCCCTGCGCCTCACTCGCTGTCCTGCCCTCTGACCCCTGCGCCTCACTCGCTGTCCTGCCCTCTGACCCCTGCGCCTCACTCGCTGTCCTGCCCTCTGACCCCTGCGCCTCACTCGCTGTCCTGCCCTCTGACCCCTGCGCCTCACTCGCTGTCCTGCCCTCTGACCCCTGCGCCTCACTCGCTGTCCTGCCCTCTGACCCCTGCGCCTCACTCGCTGTCCTGCCCTCTGACCCCTGCGCCTCACTCGCTGTCCTGCCCTCTGACCCCTGCGCCTCACTCGCTGTCCTGCCCTCTGACCCCTGCGCCTCACTCGCTGTCCTGCCCTCTGACCCCTGCGCCTCACTCGCTGTCCTGCCCTCTGACCCCTGCGCCTCACTCGCTGTCCTGCCCTCTGACCCCTGCGCCTCACTCGCTGTCCTGCCCTCTGACCCCTGCGCCTCATTCAGTCCTGACCTCTGACCCCTGCGCCTCACTCGCTGCCCTGCTCACTGACCCCTGTAAGGCCTTACTGCCCTGACCTCTGCACCTCACTCACTGTGTGGAGATGCCGGCGTTGGACTGGGGTAAACACAGTAAGAAGTTTAACAACACCAGGTTAAAGTCCAACAGGTTTATTTGGTAGCAAAAGCCACACAAGCTTTCGGAGCTGCAAGCCCCTTCTTCAGGTGAGTGGGAATTCTGTTCACAAACAGAGCATATAAAGACACAAACTCAATTTGCTCCACTTCTCCAGCTTCCATCCTAAACACGTTAAAGAAGCCATCCCCTACGGACAAGCCCTCCGTATACACAGGATCTGCTCGGATGAGGAGGATCGCAACAGACACCTCCAGACGCTGAAAGATGCCCTATTAAGAACAGGATATGGCGCTCGACTCATTGATCAACAGTTCCAACGCGCCACAGCGAAAAACCGCACCGACCTCCTCAGAAGACAAACACGGGACACAGTGGACAGAGTACCCTTCGTTGTCCAGTACTTCCCCGGAGCGGAGAAGCTACGGCGTCTCCTCCGGAGCCTTCAACATGTCATTGATGAAGACGAACATCTCGCCAAGGCCATCCCCACACCCCCACTTCTTGCCTTCAAACAACCGCACAACCTCAAACAGACAATTGTCCGCAGCAAACTACCCAGCCTTCAAGAGTACAGTGACCACGACACCACACAACCCTGCCACAGCAACCTCTGCAAGACCTGCCGGATCATCGACACAGATGCCATCATCTCACGTGAGAACACCATCCACCAGGTACACGGTACATACTCTTGCAACTCGGCCAACGTTGTCTACCTGATACGCTGCAAGAAAGGATGTCCCGAGGCATGGTACATTGGGGAAACTATGCAGACGCTGCGACAACGGATGAATGAACACCGCTCGACAATCACCAGGCAAGACTGTTCTCTTCCTGTTGGGGAGCACTTCAGCGGTCACAGGCATTCGGCCTCTGATATTCGAGTAAGCGTTCTCCAAGGCGGCCTTCGCGACACACGACGGCGCAGAGTCGCTGAGCAGAAACTAATAGCCAAGTTCCGCACACACGAGGACGGCCTCAACCGGGATATTGGGTTCATGGCACACTATTTGTAACCCCCACAGAGTTTCACTGGCTGTCTTGTCTGGAGACAATACACATCTTTTTAGCCTGTCTTGATGCTCTCTCCACTCATGCTGTTTTGTTTCTTAAAGACTTGATTAGTTGTAAGTATTCGCATTCCAACCATTATTCATGTAAATTGAGTTTGTGTCTTTATATGCTCTGTTTGTGAACAGAATTCCCACTCACCTGAAGAAGGGGCTTGCAGCTCCGAAAGCTTGTGTGGCTTTTGCTACCAAATAAACCTGTTGGACTTTAACCTGGTGTTGTTAAACTTCTTACTGTCCTCACTCACTGTCCAGCCCTCTGACCCCTGCGTCTCACTCGCTCTACTGACCTCTGACCCTTGCGCCTCACTTGCTGTACTGACCTCTGATCGCTGTCCCGGGCTCGCTGTAGTGACCTCTGACCCCTGTACGGCCTCGCTGAGTCCTCTGAATTCTATCCCATATTTAGGTTTTGCATTCTCAGTTCTTCCTTCTTCTATTTCAGCTTTTCACAGTTACAGAGAGTAAATAAAAACACTATTGCCTTTTACCCACACACAGTATATTCAGCTGCACGTACTGTAGAATCTGGTTTCCTTCCGGATGGTTCCGCATTCCATCCCGCAGCTTTCGGATGGCTAACAGGCCCGTGGTTTCTCCCAGAACAGCCACCATATCTGCAGCCAAAAGAAACCAAAGCAAGTAAAAGCCTGAATGACAAAGTGGCTTCACACCAGCCGTGCTCCCCAACTAACCAGAGAAAAACTATCCTTTCAGCCAAGTCACATTCCAGGGCTTAAAAACAAAAATCCAGGCTGACATTCCAGTGCAATAGTGAGGGAGTGCCGCACTGTCAGAGGGTCAGTGCTGAGGGAGTGCCGCACTGTCAGAAGGTCAGTGCTGAGGGAGTGCCGCACTGTCAGAGGGTCAGTGCTGAGGGAGTGCCGCACTGTCAGAAGGTCAGTGCTGAGGGAGTGCCGCACTGTCAGAGGGTCAGTGCTGAGGGAGTGCCGCACTGTCAGAGGGTCAGTGCTGAGGGAGTGCCGCACTGTTAGAGGGTCAGTGCTGAGGGAGTGCCGCACTGTCAGAGGGTCAGTGCTGAGGGAGTGCCGCACTGTTAGAGGGTCAGTGCTGAGGGAGTGCCGCACTGTTAGAGGGTGAGTGCTGAGGGAGTGCCGCACTGTCAGAGGGTCAGTGCTGAGGGTGTGCTGCACTGTCAGAGGGTCAGTACTGAGGGAGTGCTGCACTGTCAGAGGGTCAGTGCTGAGGGAGTGCCGCACTGTCAGAGGATCAGTACTGAGGGAGTGCTGCACTGTCAGAGGGTCAGTACTGAGGGAGTGCTGCACTGTCAGAGGGTCAGTACTGAGGGAGTGTTGCACTGTCAGAGGGTCAGTACTGAGGGAGTGCTGCACTGTCAGAAGTGCTGCCTTTCAGATAAGATGTTAAAAGCTGAGTTTCCATCCACTCGCGGAGGGGGATTAGAAAGATCCCATGGCGGTATTTCAAAGGAAAGGCAGGGGAGCAGGAACAACCCCAGTGCCCTGCACTATATTCATTCCTCAGGTATACTCACATGTGACAGATTATCTGGTGACTACCACATTGCTGTTAGTGGGATCTTGCTCTATACAGATTTGCAGTCACTTTTCCTACACTGGTGTTGGGGTGGTTTGAGATGGAAAGTGTTGTTTATTTGGGATAATATCCTTGCAGTGTTGTATCGATATTCTGTGGCCCATCCTGGGGTTAGGGGCGGGACAGTGAATTCTTATTCCTGTGATGTCAGTGTGAGAGGAAAGGTCAGAATTCGTACAATCTTCAAAAGTAAACTCAAATTCAAAGCTGACCCTGCTCACATGCAGCATCGAGACATCTACATTCCCCTGGGTTACTGGCTACAGAGCCCCTCCAGCCACCCAATGGATCCAGAATCAGTGTGATCCTTCACCCCAGTGCTCAGCAGCATGGCCCCTCACTCCAGTGCCCAGCAGCATGACCCCTCCCCAGCAGTGACCCCTCGCCCCAGTGCCCAGCAGCATGACCGCTCCCCAGCAGTGACCCCTCACCCCAGTGGCCAGCAGCATGGCCCCTCAGCCCAGTGCCCAGCAGCATGACCCCTCACCCCAGTGCCCAGCAGCATGGCCCCTCACCCCAGTGCCCCGCAGCATGACCCCTCCCCAGCAGTGACCCCTCACCCCAGTGCCCAGCAGCATGGCCCCTCCCCAGCAGTGACCCCCTCACCCCAGTACCCATACATGTGTGCGATCCCTCACCCCAGTGCCCTTCAGTGCGATCCCTCACCCCAGTGCCCTCCAGTGCGATCCCTCACCCCAGTGCGACCCCTCGCCCCAGTGCCCTTCAGTGCGATCCCTCGCCCCAGTGCCCTTCAGTGCGATCCCTCGCCCCAGTGCCCTTCAGTGCGATCCCTCGCCCCAGTGCCTTTCAGTGCGACCCCTCGCCCCAGTGTCCTTCAGTGTGACCCCTCACCCCAGTGCCCTTCAGTGTGACCCCTCGCCCCAGTGCCCTTCAGTGTGACCCCTCGCCCCAGTGCCCTTCAGTGTGACCCCTCACCCCAGTGCCCTTCAGTGTGACCCCTCGCCCCAGTGCCCTTCAGTGTGACCCCTCGCCCCAGTGCCCTTCAGTGTGACCCCTCGCCCCAGTGTCCTTCAGTGTGACCCCTCACCCCAGTGTCCTTCAGTGTGACCCCTCGCCCCAGTGTCCTTCAGTGTGACCCCTCGCCCCAGTGTCCTTCAGTGTGACCCCTCGCCCCAGTGTCCTTCAGTGCCACCCCTCGCCCCAGTGTCCTTCAGTGCCACCCCTCGCCCCAGTGCCCTTCAGTGTGACCCCTCACCCCAGTGCCCTTCAGTGTGACCCCTCGCCCCAGTGTCCTTCAGTGTGACCCCTCGCCCCAGTGTCCTTCAGTGTGACCCCTCACCCCAGTGTCCTTCAGTGTGACCCCTCACCCCAGTGTCCTTCAGTGTGACCCCTCACCCCAGTGTCCTTCAGTGTGACCCCTCACCCCAGTGCCCTTCATTGTGGGTGAGAGGCTGGTTTTGCAGCCCGCTGCCCCCCGGGGGGCTCTCTCTCTCTCTCTCTCTCACCGTGCCGGTACGGATTGTATAAAGCCATGAGTGCGGATCCTGAGGCCAGCAGGACTTTTTGCAGCGGGCTGCTGGCGATGTGACTGGGGTACGGGCCGTACTGGGTATCCGGAGTCGCGGCCTCCTGCCCGGGACCTGTGGAGACAGAGAGTCGGGTCAGTAGGGCTGTGCAGGCGGCGGGGGGAGAGAGAGTGCGCGGCGCCGCGGCCTCACTTACCGGCTGAAAGCGGGGCTGCCATCAGCATAGAGCTTCCCCCCAGCCCGGGGCTGGGCCTCCCGCCGCGGCCACTGAGAACCCGCAGAGCCCGGCCGGCTCGCCCCAGCACCGTCACCATGGCGACCACCCAGCCTGACCCGGAACTGGAACTCTACCAGGCCTGATTTCCCCCGCCCGCAACGGCACCCGGAACCGGAAATGTGCCAGGCTTAACTGAGGTTCACCCCTGAGTTTATCGCATCATTGATTCAGCTTCTGATTCTGTCATGGACAATCATTACCTTGATTTTACAGCACCTCTCATGTAATAAAATATCCCAAATCGCTTTCCAAACAAAATTCAAGATCATCTTAAATGATGATCACAGGGCCAGATGTAGAGGAGTGTAACCGGCTGAGGATTATAGACAGTCGAGTCATAGAGATTTACAGCATGGCCTTTCGGCCCAACTTGTCCATGCCGCCCTTTTTTTACCACTAAGCTAGTCCCAATTGCCCGCATTTGGCCCATATCCCTCTATACCCATCTTACCCATGTACCTGTCTAAACGCTTTTTAAAAGACGAAATTGTACCCGCCTCTACTACTGCCTCTGGCAGCTTGTTCCAGACACCACCCTCTGTGTGAAAAAATTGCCCCTCTGGACCCTTTTGTATCTCTCCCCTCTCATCTTAAACCCATGCCCTCCAGTTTTAGACTCATCAGAATCATAGAAACCCCTACAGTGTAGAAAGAGGCCATTCGGCCCATCGAGTCTACACCGACCACAATGCCACCCAGGCCCTACCCCCATATCCCTACATATTTTACCTGCTAATCTACCCATCTCAAGACACTAAGGGGCAATTTTAGCACGGCCAATCAACCTAACCCGCACATCTTTGAACTGTGGGAGGAAACCGGAGCACCCGGAGGAAACCCACGCAGACACGAGGAAAATGTGCAAACTCCACACAGACAGTGACCCAAGCCAGGGATCGAACCCAGGTCCCTGGAGCTGTGAAGCAGCAATGCTAACCACTGTGCTACCGTGCCGCCCTTAGACTCCCCTACCTTTGGGAAAAGATATTGACTATTAACTGATCTGTGCCTCTCATTTTATAGATCTCTCCTCAGCTTTCTACGGTCCAGGGAAAAAAGTCCCAGTCTATCCAGCTTCTCCGTATAACTCAAACCAACAAGTCCCAGTAGCATCCTAGCAATTATTTTCCGCAGTCTTTCTAGTTTAATAACATCCTTTCTGTAATAGGGTGACTAGAACTGTTAGTTGCTCTGGCAACAATATTCAACTTGATGAGACACAGCTGAATCTTGAAAGGTATGCAATTAGCTTTTCAAGACCTGTTGTAAATGGTGCTGACATGACATCACGGCAGCACCAGCTGAATATTTAGCGTGGGCTCAATACCCGAAGTGAATGCTCGCTAATGAGATGTTAATGCATAGAATCCCTACAGTGCAGAAGGAGGCCATTCGGCCCATCGAGTCTGCACCGACCACAATCCCACCCAGGCCCTACCCCCACATATTTTACCTGCTAATCCCTCTAACCTACGCATCTCAGGACTCTAAGGGGCAATTTTTAACCTGGCCAATCAACCTAACCCGCACATCTTTGGACTGTGGGAGCACCCGGAGGAAACCCACACAGACACGAGGAGAATGTGCAAACTCCACACAGACAGTGACCCGAGCCGGGAATCGAACCCGGGACCCTGGAGCTGTGAAGCAGCAGTGCTAACCACTGTGCTACCAAATTAGATTTGTGCCTTTCCCTGGCGTGCCACATCACTCCGCTGGTGAGATTAGTTCCAAATCGGAAATGTGATCTCGCCAGCGAGATTCACATTTCTTTCAAACTCTCCACCATTTGAACCTGCATTGTCATTCCCACAGACGGAGAGAAAGGGCTCAAGCTTCCAGCCTAGCAGTATTTTGAAGACAGATCTGGATAGATTCTTGATTAACAAGGGGATGAAAGGTTATTGGGGGTGGGCAGAAATGATTTGATTTGATTTATTATTGTCACGTGCATTAGTATACAGTGAAAAGTATTGTTTCCTGCACACCACACAGACAAAGCATACTGTTCACAGTGAAGGAAATGAGAGAGTGCAGAATGCAGTGCTACAGCCACAGCCAGGGTGCAGAGAAAAATCAACCCACTACGAAGTAGGCCCGTTCAAAAAGGAGTCTAACAACACCAGGTTAAAGTCCAACAGGTTTATTTGGTAGTAAATGCCACTAGCTTTCGGAGCGCTGCTCCTTCGTCAGATGGAGTGGAAATCTCCATCTGACGCAGATTTCCACTCCATCTGACGAAGGAGCAGCGCTCTGAAAGCTAGTGGCGTTTGCTACCAAATAAACCTGTTGGACTTTAACCTGGTGTTGTTAGACTCCTTACTGTGTTTACCCCAGTCCAACATCCATTTCCACATCATGAGGATTATAGGACAGGAGGATATTGGAGAGGAGGGAGGGAAGGCTATGGTGGGATTTGGACAGGGAGATGTGGATGAATTTTAAAACTGAGGCATTGCCAGAGTTGGAGTATTTCAGCAAATACAGGAGTGGTAGGTGACTAAAACTTGGTGCAAGTTTGGATAGGGGCCCCAGAGTTCAGATTCAGGAGAAGTTTATTGAAAGGGGAACAATTGAAGACAGTAATGCCTTCAAAGTGACATTTTGCAGGCTGCTCCCTCTCCCCTCTCCTAGTGTGTGCATGTACTAAAAAAGTTGATTAAAAACTGAAACTGCTGGAAAAGCTCAACAGGTCTGGCAACATTTGTGGAGAGAGAAAACAGAAGTTAGCATTTCAGGTCGGTGATCTTTTTGCAGTTACTGGTCCACGGAACCTAAATACTGGCAGCAGGATCAGAAGATGGGATAAATTGAAAAATACGATTTATGTAATCATTATGTAACCATAAATAGTGATGTCTTGAGGAGTGTACATATTACAGAGAAGAAGGTGCTGGAAGTCTTAAAGCGCATCAAGGTAGATAAATCCATGTGATCTGATGAAGTGTTGTCCAGGACATTGTGGGAAGCTAGGGAGGAAATTGCGGGTCCCCGATCCGAGATATTTGAATCATTGATAGTCACGGGTGAGGTGCCTGAAGATTGGAGAGTGGCAAATGTTGTGCCCTTGTTTAAATAGGGGTGCAGGGAAAAGCCTGGGAACTACAGGCCAATGAGCCTCACATCTGTGGTGGGTAAATTGTTGGAAGGTATTTTGAGAGACAGGATCTACAGGCATTTAGAGACGCAAAGACTGATTAGGGACAGTCAGCATGGCTTTGTGAGTGGAAAATCATGTCTCACAAATTTGATTGAGTTTTTTGAAGGGGTAACCAAGAAGGTAGATGAGGGCAGTGCAGCTGATGTTGTCTACATGGACTTTAGAAAGGCCTTTGACAAGCTACCGCATGGTAGGTTGTTGCATAAGGTTAAATCTCATGGGATCCAGGGTAAGGTATGTAAATGATACAAAATTGGCTTCTCGACAGAAGCCAGAGGGTGGTTGTAGAGGGTTGTTTTTCAAACTAGAGGCCTGTGACCAGCGGTGTGTCTCAGGGATCAGTGCTGGGTCCACTGTTATTTGTCATTTATATTAATGATTTGGATGAGAATATAGGGGGCATGGTTAGTAAGTTTGCAGATGACTATGGTGGTATAGTGGACAGTGAAGAAAGTTATCTCCAATTGCAACGGGATCTTGATCAATTGGGCCAGTGGGCTGACGAATGCAAGGTGATGCATTTTGGTAGATTGAACTAGGGCAGGACTTACTCAGTTAATGGTAGGGCGTTGGGGAGAGTTACAGAACAAAGAGATCTAGGAGTACATGTTCATAGCTCTTTGAAAGTGGAGTCACGGGTGGACAGAGTGGTGAAGAAGGCATTCGGCATGCTTGGTTTCATCAGTCAGAACATTGAATACAGGAGTTGGAATGTCTTGTTGAAGTTGTACAAGACATTAGTAAGGCCACGCTAGAAAACTGTGCGCAATTCTGGTCACCCTATTATAGAAAGGATATTATTAAACTAGAAAGAGTGCAGAAACGATTTACTAGGATGCTACCGGGACTTGATGGATTGAATTAGAAACATAGAAAAACTACAGCACAAAACAGGCCCTTTGGTCCCACAAGTTGTGCCGAACATATCCCTACCTTCTAGGCCTACCTATAATCCTCCATCCTATTAAGTCCCATGTACTCATCCAGGAGTCTCTTAAAAGTCCCTATTGAGTTTGCCTCCACCACCACTGACGGCAGCCGATTCCACTCGCCCACCACCCTCTGTGTGAAAAACTTCCCCCGAACATTTCCCCTGTACCTAAAACCTGTGTCCTCTCGTAGCAGCCATTTCCACCCTGGGAAAAAGCCTCTGAGAGTCCACCCGATCTATGCCTCTCAACATCTTATATACCTCTATTAGGTCTCCTCTCATCCTATGTCTCTCCAAGGAGAAAAGACCGAGCTCCCTCAGCCTATCCTCATAAGGCATGCCACTCAAACCAGGCAACATCCTTGTAAATCTCCTCTGCACCCTTTCAATCATTTCCACATCCTTCCTGTAATGAGGCGACCAGAACTGAGCACAGTACTCCAAGTGGGGTCTGACAAGGGTCTTATATAGCTGCATCGTTATCCCCAGACTCCTAAACTCAATCCCTCGATTGATAAAGGCCAGCACACCATACGCCTTCTTAACCACCTCCTCCACCTGCGGGGCCGATTTTAGAGTCCTATGGACCCAGACCCCAAGGTCCTTCTGATCCTCTACAGTACTAAGAGTCTTTCCCTTAATATTGTACTCCTTCATCCCATTTGACCTGCCAAAATGGACCACTACGCATTTATCTGGGTTGAAGTCCATCTGCCACTTCTCCGCCCAGTCTTGCATCCTATCTATGTCCCTCTGTAACTTCTGACATCCCTCCAGACTATCCACAACCCCACCGACCTTCGTGTCGTCGGCAAACTTACCAACCCATCCCTCCACTTCCTCATCCAGGTCATTTATGAAAATGACAAATAGCAAGGGTCCCAGAACGGATCCCTGGGGCACACCACTGGTGACCGACCTCCAATTAGAAAAAGACCCATCTATACACACACTCTGCCTCCTTTGGGCAAGCCAGTTCTGGATGCACAGGGCAGCAGCCCTTTGGATCCCATGCCCTCTCACTTTTTCTAGAAGCCTTGCATGGGGGCTTATCGAACGCCTTGCTAAAATCCATATAAACCACATCTACCGCTTTCCCTTCGTCAATGTGTTTAGTCACATTTTCGAAGAACTCCACCAGGCTCGTAAGGCACGATCTGCCTTTGACAAAGCCGTGCTGAGTATTCTTGAGCATACTAAACCTCTCTAAATGCTCATAAATCCTGTCACTCAGGATCTTCTTCATCAGCTTACCAACCACTGAGGTTAGACTCACTGGTCAGTAATTTCCTGGGCTATCCCCATTCCCCTTCTTGAAAATAGGAACCACATCCGCAATCCTCCGGCACCTCTCCCGTCTCCATCGACGACGCAAAGATCATCGCCAGAGGCTCTGCAATCTCTTCCCTCACCTCCCACAGTAACCTGGGGTACATCCCATCCGGACCCGGCGACTTATCTATCTTGATGCCATTCAAAGATTCCAGCACAACCTCTTTCTTATAGTCCAAATACTCAATCTTTTCAGTCCACCGCAAGCCCGCAGTACATCCACCCAGGTCGTTTTCCTCTGTGAAAACCGAGGCAAAATACTCATTAAACACCTCTGCCATTTCTACTGGTTCCGTACAGACTTTCCCACCGTCACCTTTTATAGGCCCTATTCCTTCACGTCTCATCCTTTTACTTTCCACATATTTATAGAACGCCTTAGGGTTCTCCTTAATCCTATCTGCCAAGGCCTTCTCGTGACCCCTTCTGGCTCTCCTAATTTCCTTCTTTAGTCCCTTCCTACAAGCCGTATACTCATCTAGATCCCTATCTTCGCCAAGCTCTCTGAACCTTTTGTACGCTTTCCTTTTCTTCGCGACTAGGTCCCGCACAGCTTTCGTGCACCACGGTTCCTTTAACCTACCAACACCTCCCTGTCTGCTCGGGACGTTGTCCTGTAGAACTCTAGACAGACATTCCTTGAAAAACTGCCACCTCTCTTCAGTACATTTCCCCGAGAATGCCTCTTTCCAATTTACTCCTCTAATTTGCTGCCTTATGTCTTCATATTTCCCCTTACTCCATATAAACGCTTTCCTAGCTAGCCTGATCCTCTTTTTCCAATGCAAGCATAAAGGAGATAGAGTTATGATTGCTATCCCCAAGATGCTCTCCCACTGAGAGATCTGACATCTGTCCAGGTTCATTGGTCAGTATCAGATCAAGTACAGCCTCTCCTCTTGTAGGCTTGTCCACATGCTGTGTCAGGAAACCCTCCTGAACACACCTAATGAACTCCTCCCCATCCAATCCCCTTACCCTAGGGATATTCCAATCTATGTTTGGGAAATTAAAGTCTCCCATCACAACAACTCTGCTATTACTGCATCTCTCCAGGATCTGTTTCCCTATCTGCTCCTCCACCTCCGTTACTATTGGGCGGCCTATAGAAAACTCCCAGAGTGATTGATCCCTTCCCACTCCGAACTTCTACCCACAGAGACTCTCATAGAAATCATAGAATCATAGAAACCACACAGTGCAGAAGGAGGCCATTCGGCCCATCGAGTCTGCACCGACCACAATCCCACCCAGGCCCTACCCCCACACATTTACCCACTAATCTACGCATCCCAGGATTCTAAGGGGCAATTTTTAACCTGGCCAATCAACCTAACCTGCACATCTTTGGATGTGGGAGGAAACCGGAGCACCTGGAGGAAACCCACGCAGACACGAGGAGAATGTGCAAACTCCACACAGACAGTGACCCGAGCCGGGAATCGAACCCGGGACCCTGGAGCTGTGAAGCAGCAGTGCTAACCACTGTGCTACCGTGCCGCGGTACGGTAGCACAGAGACTCTGTAGACAATCCCTCCACAGCATACACCTTCTCTACAGCTGTGACACTATCCCTGATCAACAGTGCCACTCCACCCCCTCTCTTGCCTCCCTCCCTGTCCTTCCTGAAGCATCCAAATCCCGGCACCTGGAGTATCCAATCCTGACCCTGAGACATCCAAGTCTCCGTAATGGCCACCACATCACACTTCCAGGCATCGATCCATGCTCTGAGCTCATCCCCTTTATTCACTATACTCCTGGCATTAAAGTAAACACATCTCAATCCTTTGGTCTGAGCTCTCCCCTTCTCTATCCCCCGTCCATCCTCCCTCTTGCACTGTCTATAACCCTTCTCTGTTTGTGAGCTAACTTCCTCGCTCCCAGTCTCCTCGTTTCGATCCCCTCCCCCCAACCTATCTAGTTTATAAGTTACAAGGAGAGGCTGGATAGACTGGGACTTTTTTCCTCTGGAGCATAGGAGGCTGAGGGGTGATCTTATAGAGGTCTATAAAATAATGAGGGGCACAGATCAGCTAGATAGTCAATATCTTTTCCCAAAGGTAGGGGAGTTTAAAACTAGAGGGCATAGGTTTAAGATGAGAGGGGAGAGATACAAAAGTGTCCAGAGGGGCAATTTTTTCACACAGAGGGTGGTGTCTGGAACAAGTTGCCAGAGGTAGTAGTAGAGGTGGGTACAATTTTGTCTTTTAAAAAGCATGTTACATGGGTACGATGGGTATAGGCCAAATGCAGGCAATTGGGATTAGCTTAGGGGTTTTAAAAAAAGGGCGGCATGGACAAGTTGGGCCGAAGGGCCTGTTTCCATGCTGTAAACCTCTATGACTCATTGAATCATTTCCAGATCTCCACTCTTCACGGTTATAAATTTTGTGATGCTGCTCAGACAAACTGGATTAGGCAGAGGTTCTGCCACTTTGATAAAGAAAAAATATCCTGCAACAGATGTCTCTCCACTTCTCTCAAAGCCTTTGGACATCACATCAACAACTGCAGCTAGAAATTGCTTCAGTTGAGATGAGCGAACTATTCGTAGCATTCTTGCAATGGGAAAATAATGTAAATCAGCTCCACTTCCATTATCTCCTCCGAAAGAGGGCTTCCATGTATTACTGAACCTGTAAATAAATCCAGCCATCTATTTTAGCCTGTAAAAGGCAAGGTTGCCATTTTCCCAGATGACCATAGGGTGCTCTGCTCTTTGAGGGGGAGCTGATTGGTGGTGATTTAACTGGAGGGTCACCATACCTCAGGTGAGGGGCAAGGTTGAGAAGGAGGAGCCTTCATGAATAACCTCAGCTGGTACAGGAATTGAACCCACGCTATTGGCATCACTTTGCATCATGAACCAACCGCCCAGCCAACTGAGCTGACACCTGTATGCAGATGTTGAACAATTTGCTATCATCTGTCTCAGGGGATGTAGTAGGCAAGACTACTGCCCTCCAATAATTGATGCTGTAATTCATAAGAAGTTGTCTGTTCAGGTAAGATGTCCATGTCCTCATACCACAGGTCAGTTATTGTTTAAACAATAACAGCTGGCATTTTTGCAGCTCCTTCAACGTGGTAAAACATCCTGAGACACCTCACTGGAGCATTATGCAGAGGTTTAGTGAGGGAATTCCCGAGAGGCCTCAGCAGCTGAAGGAGGAGGAGGTTGAGAGTTGAAGAGGTTTAGTGAACGAATTCCAGAGGTCAGGTCCTCAGTAACTGAAGGGACAGCCACCAATTTTGGAACGATTAACAACAGCAACACTCGAGAGGACTTGCTCAGTTAATGGTAGGGTGTTGGGGAGAGCTATAGCCCCAGAGCTACAGCTGTGAACCTGTAGCTCTGGGGCTACAGGTTCACAGCTCTTTGAAAGTGGAGTCACAGGTGAATGGGGTCATGGAGAAGGCATTCATCATGCTCGGTTTCATTGGTCAGAACACAGGAGTTGGGAAGTCTTGAAGTTGTACAAGACATTGGTAAGGCCACACTTGGAATACTGTGTATTGTTCTGGTCACCCTATTATAGAAAGGATATTAAACTAGAAAGAGTGCAGAAAAGATTTACTAGGATGCTACCAGGATTTGACGGTTTGAGTTATAAGGAGGCTGGTTAGACTGGAACTTTTTTCCCTGGAGTGTAGGAGGCTTAAGGGTGATCTTATAGAGGTCCATAAAATAATGAGGGGCATAGAATCTCCTCTGCACCCCCTCCAGTGCCAGTATATCCTTTCTCAAGTAAGGAGACCAAAACTGTACACAGTTCTTGCAAGTCAACATTTTTTCCCAAAGATAGGGGAATTTAAAACTAGAGGGCATAAGTTTAAGGTGAGAGGGGAGATACACAAAAGGGTCCAGAGGGGCAATTTTTTCCCCACAGAGAGGGTGGTGAGTGGAACAAGCTGCCAGAGGTAATAATAGAGGTGGGTACAATTTTGTCTTTTAAAAAGCATTTAGACAGTTACATGGGTAAGATTGGTATAGAGCGATATGGGCCAAACACGGGCAATTGGGAATAATCTAAATGGTAAAAACTGGGTGGCATGGACAAATTGGGCCGAAGGGCCTAAGAACATCGCTAGAAGCAGGAGTAGGCCATCTGCCCCTTGAGCCTGCTCTGCCATTCAATAAGATCATGGCTGATCTTTTCATGAATTCAGCTCCACTTATCCGCCCGCTCACCATAACCCTTAATTCCTTTACTGTTCAAAAATGTATCTATCCTTGCCTTAAAAACATTCAATGAGGTAGTCTCAACTGCTTCATAGGCAGGGGATTCCACAGATTCACAACCCTTTGGGTGAAGAAGTTCCTCCTCAACTCCATCCTAAATCTGCTTCCCCTTATTTTGAGGCCATGCCCCCTAGTTCTAGTTTCACCTGCCAGTGGAAAGAACTTCCCTGCTTCTATCTTATCTATTCCCTTCATAATCTTATATGTTTCTATAAGATCTTCCCTCATTCTTCTGAATTCCAATGAGTATAGCCCCAGTCTACTCAGTCTCTCCTCATAAGCCAACCCTCTCAACTCCAGAATCAACCTAGTGAATCTCCTCTGCACCCCCTCCAGTGCCATTATATCCTTTCTCAAGTAAGGAGACCAAAACTGTACGCAGTACTCCAGGTGTGGCCTCACCAGCACCTTATACAGTTGCAACATAACCTCACTGTTTTTAAACTCCATCCCTCTAGCAATGAAGAACAAAATTCCATTTGCCTTCTTAATTTCCTGCTGCACCTGCAAACCAACTCCTTGTGATCCTTGCACAAGAACACCCAGGTCCCTCTGCACAACAGCATGCTGCAATTTGTTTACCATTTAAATAATAGTCCATTTTGCTGTTATTCCTACCAAAATGGATGACCTCACATTTACCAACATTGTACTCCATCTGCCAGACCCACCCCCACTCAGACTATCTATATCCTTTTGCAGACTTTCAGCATCCTCTGCACACTTTGCTCTGTCACCCATCTTCGTGTCATCTGCAAATTTTGACACACTCCATTTGGCCCCCAACTCCAATTCATCTATGTAAATCGTAAACAGCCTGTTTCCATGCTGTAAACCTCCATGATTCTAGAAACCAGTATTGGAGGAACCACAGAGATTTTAGGGGGGTTTATA
The DNA here is from genome assembly GCF_964213995.1 of Mustelus asterias. Classification (NCBI taxonomy): domain Eukaryota; kingdom Metazoa; phylum Chordata; class Chondrichthyes; order Carcharhiniformes; family Triakidae; genus Mustelus; species Mustelus asterias. The sequence goes on along the minus strand of NC_135813.1, from coordinate 48,465,026 downwards.
GAGATGAAGGAGATTACAGAGATAGGGAGGAGCAAGGGATTTGAAAACAAGGATGAGAATTCTAAATCAAGGCTTTGCTTAACCAGGAGCCAATGGAGGTCTGGGAGCACAGGGGTGATCAGGGATACGGTCAGAAGAGTTTTGGATCAGGTTTGTGGTGGGTAGAGTGTGGGAGGCCAATGAGGAGGGCTCTGAACTTGTCAGGTCTAGAGACAGTTGGCAAGAGGGCCGAGGATGGCCCAAACTGCAATAGCAACTACAACACAAAACAAAATCACCCAAAACACAATGATGGAGCTGGAGCCCAAACCCATGGAGAAGAATTGATGGGAAGCAGAATAAGATCTGTCCACTGCAGAAGAGGCTCTGAGAAAGAAGGAAATCAATCACAATGCATACCAAATTCCACACAATGGAAATAAAACAAACAGCTTCAGGATAGGAGTGTATGGACTTTATTGAGTTTGATCCAAATAAAAGGAGACATTGAGCGGAAATGTTTCTGGCCTCGGTATACACTTTGATCTTTACTTGCCGTTTCTCTAGAAACGTGTCAAAAACTTCACGTAGACAAATATCTGGAAAACCATTTCCTCATCAGTGATTTCAAGTTGCTGCATCTGCCTAAATACTCACAACTACAACGTGAACAGATTCACAATCTCCTTCTCTAGGCTGCCAGCCTGCCATACGCAGGAGTTTATTCACTCACCGTGGACACATGGCATGGCGCCCACCATCCACTGGCAGTGTAACACCTGTGATGAAAGAGGCTGCGTCAGAGGCCAGGAAGGCAATGGCTTGGGCCACTTCATTCACCTCTCCGGCACGCCCTAACGCATGGGTCCTCTTGCAATTATCCAGGAACTGGAAGGAAAGAAGAGCTGTGGTTAGAGCTGGAACACACCCAGATCCACCCCTTGAATCAACAATTCATCCCCCACTGCAACACCCTCTGCTCCATTCCTTCTCCTCTTCCCCCCACCCCCACTCCAACTATCTGGCTATGAAGGTCAATCATCTCAGCCCCAAACAGGAGCTCCTCAGGGTAGACTCAACCATCTTCAGCTGCTTCATCAATCACCTACCCTCAATCATAAGGACAGAATTGGGGATATTCACTGATGACTACACAATGTTCAGCACTATTCTTAACTTCTCAGATACTGAAACAGTCAATCCATGTCCAAATGCAGCAAGGTCTGGACAACATATACATTTGGATTGATATAGAACCATAGAAAATTACAGCTCAGAAACAGGCCTTTTGGCCCTTCTTGTCTGTGCCAAACCATTTTTTGCCTAGTCCCACTGACCTGCACTTGGACCATATCCCTCCACACCCCTCTTATCCATGAACCCGTCCAAGTTTCTCTTAAATGTTACCACTTTATCCGGCAGCTCATTCCACACTCCCACCACTCACTGCGTGAAGAAGCCCCCCCTAATATTCCCTTTAAACTTTTCTCCTTTCACCCTTAACCCATGCCCTCTGGTTTTTTTTCTCCCCTAGCCTCAGCGGAAAAAGCCTGCTTGCATTCACTATCTATACCCATCAAAATCTTATACACCTCTATCAAATCTCCCCTCAATCTTCTACGCTACAGGGAATAAAGTCCCAACCTATTCAATCTCTCTCTGTAACTCAGCTTCTCAAGTCCCGGCAACATCCTTGTGAACCTTCTCTGCACTCTTTCAACCTTATTTACATCCTTCCTGTAACTAGGTGACCAAAACTGTACACAATACTCCAAATTCGGCCTCTCCAATGCCTTATATAACCTTACCATAACACTCCAACTTTTATACTCGATATTCCGATTTATAAAGGCCAATGTGCCAAAGGCACTCTTTACGACCCTATCCACCTGTGACGTCACTTTTAGGGAATTCTGTACCTGTATTCCCAGATCCCTCTGTTCAACTGCACTCTTCAGAGTCCTGCCATTTACCCTATACGTTCTACTTTGGTTTGTCCTTCCAAAGTGCAATATCTCACACTTGTCTGCGTTAAATTCCATTTGCCATTTTTCAGCCCATTTTTCTAGTTGGTCCAAATCCCTCTGCAAGCTTTGAAAACCTTCCTCACTGTCCACTACACCTCCAATCTTTGTATCATCAGCAAACTTGCTGATCCAATTTACCACATTATCATCCAGATCATTGATATAGATGACAAACAACAATGGACCCAACACCGATCCCTGTGGCACACCACTAGTCACAGGCCTCCACTCAGAGAAGCAATCCTCCACAACCACTCTCTGGCTTCTTCCATTGAGCCAGTGTCTAATCCAATTTACTACCTCCCCATGTATAAATAGCGACTGAACCTTCCTAACTAACCTCCCATGAGGGACCTTGTCAAAGGCCTGTTACAGGATATCTGTTACACAATGGTCACCTCGGACAAGAGAAAGCCTCCACCTCTCACTGACCTTCAATGGTATTCACCATGCCCCCTACCATCCAACAGTGACCTGAGCTGAGCTGAACCAGTCAATATCAGCATCATAGCCATAACAGCAGGAGTGGGGTTGGATACTTCAGTGATTGGCTTACCTACTGACCCTTCCAAATCCCAAAAACACTTTTGATCACCTCAAATCAGGACTGTGATGGAATACTCATCACATCTGGAGGATGCAGCCAGATGTTCAAGCAGCTCGACAAATCTGGAACAGAGTAGCCCTATGTAATAATTCTTCTTCAAGAATTACTGCACCCCATAACTGGACATATATTTCCAGCTCCTTCCACCTCCAGAACTCACTGGCTGCAATGCATACAACGCCTAAAGTGCACTGGTTGGCGGTCGCCCAGCATCTACAGTACATTGGCTGCAGTGCGCGCAACGTCTAGGGTAAAGGTAAAGCCACTATATTCCCAGAAGACCATAGGCTGATCTCCTCTTTGCGGGGGGAGAGCTGACTGGTGGTGCTTTAACCTGAGGATCACCACATCTCAGGCGAGGGGCAAGGTTGAGAAGGTAGGGCTTCATGAATAACCTCAACCGGTGCAGGAATTAGAACATAAGAACATAAGAAATAGGAGCAGGAGTAGGCCATCTAGCCCCTCGAGCCTGCCCCGCCATTCAATAAGATCATGGCTGATCTGACGTGGATCAGTACCACTTACCCGCCTGATCCCCATAACCCTTAATTCCCTTACTGCTCAGGAATCCATCCATCCGCGCTTTAAACATATTCAGCGAGGTAGCCTCCACCACCTCAGTGGGCAGAGAATTCCAGAGATTCACCACCCTCTGGGAGAAGAAGTTCCTCCTCAACTCTGTCTTAAACCGACCCCCCTTTATTTTGAGGCTGTGTCCTCTAGTTTTAACTTCCTTACTAAGTGGAAAGAATCTCTCCGCCTCCACCCTATCCAGCCCCCGCATTATCTTATAAGTCTCCATAAGATCCCCCCTCATCCTTCTAAACTCCAACGAGTACAAACCCAATCTCCTCAGCCTCTCCTCATAATCCAAACCCCTCATCTCCGGTATCAACCTGGTGAACCTTCTCTGCACTCCCTCCAATGCCAATATATCCTTCCTCATATAAGGGGACCAATACTGCACACAGTATTCCAGCTGCGGCCTCACCAATGCCCTGTACAGGTGCATCAAGACATCCCTGCTTTTATATTCTATCCCCCTCGCAATATAGGCCAACATCCCATTTGCCTTCTTGATCACCTGTTGTACCTGCAGACTGGGCTTTTGCGTCTCATGCACAAGGACCCCCAGGTCCCTTTGCACGGTAGCATGTTTTAATTTGTTTCCATTGAGATAGTAATCCCATTTGTTATTATTTCCTCCAAAGTGTATAACCTCGCATTTATCAACGTTATACTCCATTTGCCATATCCTCGCCCACTCACTCATCCTGTCCAAATCTCTCTGCAGATCTTCTCCGTCCTCCACACGATTCACTTTTCCACTTATCTTTGTGTCGTCTGCAAACTTCGTTACCCTACACTCCGTCCCCTCCTCCAGATCATCTATATAAATGGTAAACAGTTGCGGCCCGAGTACCGATCCCTGCGGCAGTTAGTGTTAGTGTTGCTCTGCATCACTAACCAGCCGTCCAGCCAACTGGGCTAAACCAACTCAGTACTTGGGTGCGGATGGAGGTTTGCGGTCGAGAACTGGAACTGAACAGGATATTATTTCCACATTCCAGGGTGATCCTGGATTAGTGAACTGTTTTAGCAGATCATTGGCTACACCAGTTTCCTGCAAAAAATATTCAAGTTGAATCTGTTGGACTTGAGGGAACAAAGATGAGGCCTGAATGGGAGGAGAGAGTAAGGTTAACAAAGCTGGATGTGCCAAGAGGGACTTGTATCTTATACCTTGCCTATGTTGTACCTGTCCTGGGAGTGTTTGATGGGGACAGTGTAGAGGGAGCTTTACTCTGTATCTAACCCCGTGCACCTGTCCTGGGAGTGTTTGATGGGGACAGTGTAGAGGGAGCTTTACTCTGTATCTAACCCCGTGCTGTACCTGTCCTGGGAGTGTTTGATGGGGACAGTGTAGAGGGAGCTTTACTCTGTATCTAACCCCGTGCTGTACCTGTCCTGGGAGTGTTTGAAAAGGGTCTCCAATTTAAGACGGAGATGAGAAATTCCCTCCCTCTGATGATCGTTGTTATGGTTTGGAATTTTCTTCCCCAGAGCGCAGTGGAGGCTGGGTGACTGAATGTATTTAAGGCAGAGTTAGACAAATTATCGATCTTGGGGGGAGTGTGTGTCAAAGTTAAGAGGAGTCAGGAGGGGGAAAATGGAGGCGAAAGTACAGTTTTTAGCCATGATCTTTATTAAGTGGCAGAGCAGGCTGGAGGATTGAACAGCTGCCTCCTATTTCTCCTGTAACTGTTCCTTTCTTACTCATGCCTGAAGTCAAGTCAAAAAGGATCCAAAATGTGACACCCAGCTGCCCCCCCTCCCCCCAACCGAAACAGTGGCACCCGACTGTCTTCCCAGGGCAGCAATCGTTTACAACACTACAGCCATGCATGACAATGAGCAACTACTGAGTGACCATCGGAGCTCTGACACTCTCGTGACACCTGTTAATAACTCACCTTAGCATAATCCTCCTCACTCAGGCCAGCTCGCTTGTGGATGTCTGTCACAATTACTCCCGGACTAGAAAGAAAGAGGAGAGTTTGAGATAATTCCACAGGAGACAGCACGTACACACACACTCGAGCGCGCACACACATTGAAGTTCAACCAGGAGATGTCTTGCTGAAATCTCACTGTGTCGAGTCATTGGGCCTGGGTAGGAGTAATGGGAAACCAGTTCCCATATCCTAGGGAGAATGAACAGATTAGCTGGTGGTTCCAGTTTGGAGAGTGTGTGTGCGTGTATGCGGTGGTCAGAGGAAGAGGAGCAGGCTCAGGTAATGCCCTCTGTGCTCACTGTTGAGAATTGTACACGAGAAGGGGCAGATGGGCAAGGTAGTGCAGTGCCTGGGCATTCGGGAAGCCTGCACCCTGGCATGGCCACACCTTCAGAGGACCAGAGGAGAAAGAGCGAGCTCAAACACGAGAAAAATGTTGACTCAATATTGAAGATATGTTCATCCAGATCAGAATGAAACTGAGAAGCAAACTGCCAGCACCATGACTCACCTCACAGCATTCACTCGAACCTTCTTGGGGGCCAGATCTAGAGAGAGAGAGAGAGAGAGAGAAGCAGCATGTTACACTAACCCTTCTCTTATCCAAGCTTTGGAATGTAAAAACACTGTGGGTGTGACTGGCTAGACCAGCACTTATTACTGAGTTGTTGGCGAGTTCAAACAAGAACTGGTTTAATTTATACAACTGAACTATGTATAGTTATCCTCCCACTCTACAAAGACGTGCAGGTTAGCTGCATTGGCTATGATGAATTGCCCCATAGTGTTCAAAGATGTGTGGGTTGGGGGAATTGTCGGGGTAAATGCATCGGGTTGTGAGGCTGGGGCTGTCAGGGAGTCAGTGCAGACCCGATGGGCTGAATGGCCTCTTTGAGAGAGACTGTAAGGATTCAATGATTCTATGACACTGCTGAAGCCCTGGTTGTTCCTCCTCCTCTCCCAGTCAGCTGTTATATTGCATCATCATTTTTACAGGTGATATTTACACAATCCCACACGTTAACCCTTACAAACTCTAATACATCTTTCTTTCAATCTAACATCACATTCAGTCGTAACTTTAAAAACATCCATTTATAGGATGTGAGCGTCGCTGGCGGGGCCAGCATTTATTGCCCTTCCCTATTACCCTGCATTGCAGAGGGCATTTGAGAGTCAACCAGAGTCACATGTAGGCCAGACCAGGTAAGGGTGGCAGATTTCCTTCCCTAAAAGGACATTAGTGAACCAGATGGGTTTTTAATGATGATTAACAATGCTTTCATGGCCATCATCACTTAATCCCAGATTTGACAGTTCAATTATCAGCATCTGCCATGGTGGGATTTGAACCCGGGTCCCCAGGTCTTGCCTTGTGCCTCTGGATTATAGTCCAGCAACAACATCGCCACACCACTGCCTCCCTGGTGGTGTTAGCTCAGTCGTGTCTCTCTTTGATCTCCTTCATTGAGTGTTGGAACATCAGCTTCTTTCGGAGTCAATGTCTGGTTCTTGCAAATGTAAACTGATGGTTGTTTCTGGTGAATAGAAATAAGATTCTTCTGGTTTCTACATCTCGGACCTTCTGAAGCATTTACTGAATACAATTATCTCTCAAGACTATTACTCCTTCTTTCTCTTGGTCCTGTGCCCATACATTTCTCCTTCCATCACTCTTGGTGGGTTCTTGGTAATCGTGTCTCTGGTTATAGTTGTAAGCTTGTGGTTTGATAGGACTGGTCTTGAACTCTGCTCATCTTGGAAGTAGTTTTTTGGGTAGATGGGAAGCTGTGCTCAGGGGTTTCCACCCATCCACAGTTCTGACGCTGCCATACCACACTGCAGTAAAGCAGACCTGTAATTTACAAGTTCAGTCAAAAATCCTTGTCCTCCTCGGGCAGAGCCCCAGACGCTTCCCGGCCATCCGGATGTCCCTTTCAGCTTCACCATTGGATTGTGGATGTCTTGGGGAACTCAGGAGTTTCACAAACCCATAGTTAGTGCAGTCATAGGCAGAAATGGGACCATTATGGGAGACAACCTGATCCAGAATGCGTGTGTTGCAAAGGTTTCCTTTCAGATCTGAATGAATGACTGACTTGATTGTCATAGTTTATAGACATTGAACATAGAACAGTACAGCACAGAACAGGCCCTTCGGCCCACAATGTTGTGCCGAGCTTTATCTGAAACCGAGATCAAGCTATCCCACTCCCTATCATCCTGGTGTGCTCCATGTGCCTATCCAATAACTATTTAAATGTTCCTAAAGTGTCTGACTCCACTATCACTGCAGGCAGTCCATTCCACACCCCAACCACTCTCTGCATAAAGAACCTACCTCTGATGTCCTTCCTATATCTCCCACCATGAACCCTATAGTTATGCCCCCTCGTAATAGCTCCATCCATCCGAGGAAATAGTCTTTGAACGTTCACTCTATCTATCCCCTTCATCATTTTATAAACCTCTATTAAGTCTCCCCTCAGCCTCCTCTGCTCCAGAGAGAACAGCCCCAGCTCCCTCAACCTTTCCTCATAAGACCTACCCTCCAAACCAGGCAGCATCCTGGTAAATCTCCTCTGCACTCTTTCCAGCGCTTCCACATCCTTCTTATAGTGAGGTGACCAGAACTGCACACAATATTCCAAATGTGGTCTCACCAAGGTCCTGTACAGTTGCAGCATAACCCCACGGCTCTTAAACTCAAACCCCCTGTTAATAAAAGCTCACACACTATAGGCCTTCTTCACAGCTCTATCCACTTGAGTGGCAACCTTTAGAGATCTGTGGATATGGACCCCAAGATCTCTCTGTTCCTCCACAGTCTTCAGAACCCTACCTTTGACCCTGTAATCCGCATTTAAATTAGTCCTACCAAAATGAATCACCTCATATTTGTGCTCAATCTACATGGAGAGGTAATCAATGACAATAAGGAAGGATTTTCCATCAAATATATAAACAGAACCATCCCCAGACATTCCCATAATCTGGCTGGGGGTCGAGTCGGGTTCCTGTTGTTGTGCACAGACCTGGCACTGAGAGATCATTTCTTAGATGGCTCTTTGTGTTCCCAGCCACCACACCGAGGACTAAGAGCACACTCTGCTCTTGGTGTTACCCATGGTGTATTCTTTCTAAAATCCCTAGCTGGAGTGAGACTGGAATCACTAGCCTCTCATTGTACACCAGCAAATCACCCACCACAAAGTGCTCCTTTGCTCAAAGTCGACTTTCCTCACAGTAACACCGGGACGCTGCTGTTGGCAACCTTACAGCAGTATTGATGAATGTGAATGTATTCCTCATCCTGAATCTCCATGTGATGGATTTCTTGCAGCTTCTGTGCTCCAATTATCGAGTATGAATCAGCCTCATTAATGAGGTTGACATACTGTTGTGCAGCCACTGGTCTACAGTGGCTGTGGATGCTATAGGTTAAATGCATTGTTCACAAGAAGGTGGCCAAGATCAGTTTAAAACCAATTTAATCCTCAGGTAAACTTTCTTTGGCAGATAATCCTCAGGTAAACTTTCTTTGGCAGATTCACCGTGGACTAAGATGTTGTCCATGTGATTCGTTACTCCTTCAAGGCTCAGTAGAATGTTAGACAAGGTTCTTTGGACTTTGTCCAGTGTGACAAAATCCCCCAAATGAAGTAATAAAGGGTGATAGATTCCACATCCAAAAGCAGCTGGTAGCATCCAATTTTGTGAATATGGTACATTTTGGGCAACTCATCAAGCTTTTGGGTGGCATAGTGGGTTAGCACTGCTGCCTCACAGCACCACAGACCCAGGTTCGATTCCCAGCTTGGGTCACTGTCTGTGAGGAGTTTGAACATTCTTCCCGTGTCTGTGCGGGTTTCCTCCGGGTGCTCCGGTTTCCTCCCAGAGTCTGAAAGACGTGTTGGTCAAGTGCATTGGCCGTGCTAAATTCTTCCTCAGGGTACCCGAACAGGCGCTGGGGTGTGGCGACTCGGGGATTTTCACAGTAACTTCATTGCAGTATAAATGCAAGCCTACTTGTGACAATAATACATAAATAAAAATAAACTTGTCCACCAAGGGTATCAGATGAATTTCCCTCATTGTAACTTACTGAGACCAGTCTATTCAAGTACCTGACTATACTCAGGAAGGAGGGCCTCAAGATAAGGGGTTAAACAGAAACCAGAGCTCAAAGAACTGTTGGGAGGAGTGCGACATCGGATTGATGAAAGCCAGTACACAACAGAGCTTCATTCTAAACAGTGTTAGATGGGGATAGTGCAGAGGGAGTTTTGCTCTATATCTAACCCCGTGCTGTGCCTGTCCTGGGAGTGTTTGGTGGGGACAGTGTGGTGGAAGCACTGATTTTGAGATGCATTAGACTGCGTTTTAAATTTAACATGTATTTATATTGCAGTTTTAACCGATTAATAAAAACACATTTCACAGGACAATCTAAAGCAAAATCTGATACCAATCTATATAGGGAGATATTAAGGAGAGAATTATGGAGCTTCAGGCCAAGGCAGCTGTTCACACCAGCGACTGACCAATCAGAATGGGAGATGCTCAAGAGGCCAGAATTGGAGCACAAATAATCCGGGGCTGTTGTGGAGCTGGAGAAACTTACTGGGGTCAGGGGGGGGGGGGGGGGGGGGCATGGCTGGCATGGGGTGTCAATTATGTAATTTAACAAGAAATTAGGAGGTCAAAAAGAATGTGCACTTACCCAGGGCCAAACATCGTGTGAAATGGTCCAGTGCTGCCTTCGACATGCAGTAGGTAGTAATCCCAGGGAACTATGGAAAGCCATAATTTAAAAATTCTGGATATGGGTCAGTGAGTCACAGGAGCATCACAGATTCTCACTCCAACCCCTCCCCAACCACTTCCGTACTTGGACAGGCGAGTCACTGAACCCCCCACCCACCCCGTACCTGGACAGGTGAGCCCTTTCCCCCCCTGTACCTGGACAGGTGAGTCACTGAGCCCTGTCTCCCCTCTTGTATCTGGGCAGGCGAGTCACTGAGCCCTCTCCCGTACTATACCTGGACAGACAAGTTACTGAGCTCTTTCCCCTACTGTATTTGAACAGGTGAGCCACTGAACCCTCCCCCCCCCATCTTGTAACTGGATAGGTGAGTCACTGAGCCCTCCTCCCCCCTCTTGTACCTGGATAGATGAATCACCAGGTCCTCTCTCCCCCATCTTGTACCTGGACAGGTGAGTTACTGAGCTCTTTCCCCTCTTGTACCTGGACAGGTGGGTCACTGAACCCTCTCCTCTCTTGTACCGGCACGGTAGCACAGTGGTTAGCACTGCTGCTTCACAGCTCCAGGGTCCCGGGTTCAATTCCCGGCTCGGGTCACTGTCTGTGTGGAGTTTGCACATTCTCCTCGTGTTTGCGTGGGTTTCCTCCGGGTGCTCCGGTTTCCTCCCACAGTCCAAAGATGTGCGGGTTAGGTTGATTGGCCAGGTTAAAATTGCCCCTGAGATGCGTAGGTTAGAGGGATTAGCGGGTAAATATGTGGGGGTAGGGCCTGGGTGGGATTGTGGTCGGTGCAGACTCGATGGGCCGAATGGCCTCCTTCTGCACTGTAGGGTTTCTATGATTTCTATGATTTCTATGATTACCTGGACAGGTGAGTTACTGAGCTCTTTCCCCTCTTGTACCTGGACAGGTGGGTCACTGAACCCTCTCCTCTCTTGTACCTGGACAGGTGAGTCATTGAACTCTTCCCTGATGGAGAGTAAAACTAGAGTCAATGGGAATCAGGGGGAAAGCCCTCCACTGATTGGAGTCATACCTAGCAGAAAAGAACAAGGTTGTGATGATTGGAGATCAATTATTTCAGTTCAAGGACATCTCTGCAGAAGTCCCTCAGAAGTCCTCGGCCCAACCACCTTCAACTGCTTCATCAATGACCTTCCTTCTACCATAAGGTCAGAAGTGGGGATGTTCACTGATGGCTGCACAATGTTCAGCATCATTCGTGACTCCTCAGATACTGAAGCAGTCGTGTGAAATGCAACAAGATCTGGACAATATCCAGACTTGGGCTGACAAATGGCAAGTAATATCCATGCCATGCAAGTGCCAAGAAATGGCCAACTCCAATAAGAGAGAATATATCTAACCATCGCTCCTTGACGTTCAATGATATCACCATCACCGAATCCCACCACCACCCCTCCCCATCAACAACCCTGGGATTACAGGGTTGCGCACCTGTGCGCGCGGGCACACGCACACATAGGCACGTGCGCACGCACACTCGCGCACGCACATCTATATCAATTATATCAAGATCTATATCAATCTATATCAATACAGCAGGATATAGATATCAATTGACATTTGAATGGCTCACCACGTTTCCTGACCCCGTCCCTACGGCGACTGGGCGGGAAATTGCACACTAGAAGTTCAGCTTCTGCACACTCACCGATCTTTGCCCAGAGACACTGGACACATTGACAATGGAGCTCTTGGTCTGGATAAGGTGGGGCACAGCCAGGTGAGTGAGATGGTAGACAGACCTGTTAGGCAGGAGGGTACAAACACACAAGATCAATAAGAAATGACTACCCGCAAGTGCTTTCCACTTTCCCTCCTCCCCAGCTCATGACAAGGAAGGGATTTTGGGTTAAATTTATACTATGACAGTGACCTGAAGTTAAACCCCATTCACTCAGGGTTAAGTCACAGTAACACCAAGTTAGCTATTACATTTCATTAGATATGTTAGTTGGCCTCTTTTAAGGTCAAACCAAATAAACAAACTCAAATTAAGTCAGGACAAAGTAAAAGGGGCAGCTCCCCAAAAGGAGGGGGAACAGCCCGAACAAAAATCAAAGTACAAAGAAAACTTGAAAATATCAAATTAAAATGTGATTATTAGGGTCGATAACGCACCCCAACCCCTGCGGTGCCCAACCGGCACGGAAGGCGTCAACCGTGCCCATGGAGGGGGAGTTAAGAGACAGGATTATCAGAACTGTGTATATTCATTAGATGGACAGTGGGAGAATTAGTAGCATATTTCAGAGAAGTTCAAATTTTTAATGTTGAATTCATTTCATTCACTGTCCCCATCAAACACCCCCAGGACAGGCACAGCATGGGGTTAGATACAGAGTAAAACTCCCTCTGCACTGTCCCCATCAAACACTCCCAGGATAGGTACAGCACAGGGTTAGATACAGAGTAAAGCTCCCTCTACACTGTCCCCATCAAACACTCCCAGGGCAGGTACAGCACAGGGTTAGATATATCTATATGGAGTCTGTGGAAAGAGAGAGGGGAGCTGTTAATCACAAGTCCTACAGAGAAATCAGCGCCCGGGGGGGGGGGGGGGGGGGAGCGTGAGGCTGTACCTGACGTTAACGTTCATAAGTTGATCATAATGTTCCATAGTTGTGGTTTCAATAGTTCCCATGTGCAGTATCCCTGCACTGTTCACCAGCACATCTAATTGCCCATAATGATTCACTGTGTCCTCAACTACCTTCTTCACAGTTGCCTCATCAGTCAGGTCACCAAGGAGCAGTAGTGGCTGATGAAGAACAAAGTGAAACATTCAGTGCATACCTAAAACACCATCACATCTGGAAATGGAAGAACATTCTCCCCTCAGCAACCAACACCACCCCAATGCCTGGGATTTGTAGCAGTTAGGGACTGGGCTGGGGGAAAGGGATAGGGGGGAACCATTGTGACACGGATCAGAGGGAAGGCAAAATATTTTAGGGTTCCGATGAAAACCAGCGGGAAGTTGGCACCAACCACCCCAGCTAGCCTCACCCCAATCCTCCTTCCTCCCTCCCTCCACACCATGTAATCGGGAATCTCAGCACTCAGTCAGGGTTGGCACTCACCTGGCACTGCCCAGCCTCCTCACAGGCCTTGCCCACCTTGGTGAGGTTCTCCTCATTCCTGCCATTCAGGGCCAGCTTGGCACCCAGCTTCGCAAACAGGATGGCTGTGCCTGCTCCGATTCCCGAACTGGCACCGGTGACAAGTGCCACCTTCCCGCTGAGGGACAACCTCTACACACAAATAAACAAACAAACTCATCAATAAATAAATATCCTGGGGCAGGGAGCAGTGACACTGGAGGGCCAATACAGACAGTGGAGGAGAGCAAGACCCTGGGGGAGGGAAGGGTTAATGGTGGGGAAGGGGGAGGCGGTGCCCGCGCTCCGCCGCCTCCCCGGGGACTCTCTGCCGCTTGAGCCGCGCTGTGGGGACAGAGTCCCGAGAGGGAGTCTCCTTCCCGGGCCCCAGGCTTCAACCCCACCCCACGGCCCGGCCTCTCTCTCGGTCCCCACGGCCCGGCCTCTCTCTCGGTCCCCAGGCCCCGGTCTCTCTCTCTCGGTTCTCGGTCCCCAGGCCCCGGTCTCTCTCTCGGTTCTCGGTCCCCAGGCCCCGGTCTCTCTCTCGGTCCCCAGGCCCCGGTCTCTCTCTCTCGGTTCTCGGTCCCCAGGCCCCGGTCTCTCTCTCGGTTCTCGGTCCCCAGGCCCCGGTCTCTCTCTCTCGGTTCTCGGTCCCCAGGCCCCGGTCTCTCTCTCTCGGTTCTCGGTCCCCAGGCCCCGGTCTCTCTCTCGGTCCCCAGGCCCCGGTCTCTCTCTCGGTTCTCGGTCCCCAGGCCCCGGTCTCTCTCTCTCGGTTCTCGGGCCCCGGTCTCTCTCTCTCTCGGTCCCCAGGCCCCGGTCTCTCTCTCTCGGTTCTCGGGCCCCGGTCTCTCTCTCTCTCGGTCCCCAGGCCCCGGCCTCTCTCTCGGTTCTCGGTCCCCAGGCCCCGGTCTCTCTCTCTCAGTCTCCCCGGTACCTGGGTCTCCTCCTCAGGCCGGGCCGCCATTTCCAATCGCAGCCGCGCGGCCGGCGGGAAATTTAAAGGGGCCGCAGCCCCGGGGTGGGGGAAGGACCCTCACCCCGAGGGGCAAATCTCCCCAATCCGGGCTAAGACCCCCTGTTTGGGGTAATTACTCTGTGGTCTGGGTCTGTTTCTTCAGTCTATTGAATTCAGAAAGGCAGAACATACTGAATGGCGAAAGCTGCTGGCTCCAACAACAATGGTGCCCACAAGGATGCTGAGAGGGGGGTTCACCAACGGGAATGCATTGAATGCCAAGAGGAGATGGTTAAATTCCCTCTTGTTGGAGATGGTCATAGAATCATAGAAACCCTACAGTGCAGAAGGAGGCCATTCGGCCCATCGAGTCTGCACCGACCACAATCCCCCACATATTTACCCGCTAATCCCTCTAACTACGCATCTCAGGGACAATTTTTAACCTGACCAATCAACCTAACCCGCACATCTTTGGACTGTGGGAGGAAACCGGAGCACCCAGAGGAAACCCACGCAGACACGAAGAGAATGTGCAAACTCCACACAGACAGTGACCCGAGCCGGGAATCGAACCCGGGACCCTGGAGCTGTGAAGCAGCAGTGCTAACCACTGCGCTACCGTGCCGCCCCACGGTACGTCTTCAACATCTCCCCTGACCACGGCTGATCATTCCTGGTACTTGTATGGTGCAAACATTACTACTTTCAGCCCAAGCCTGGATATTGTCCAGGTTTTGCTGCATGTGGACAAGTACTGCCTCAGTATCAGAGGAATCGCAAATGGTGCTGACATTGTGCAATTATCAGCAAACATCTCCACTTCTGACCATGGCGGGAAGGTCATTGATGAAGCAGCTGAAGGTGGTTAGGCCTGGGACACTACCCTGAGGAACTCTTGCAACAATGTCCCCAGACTTGCCAGGTCCAACCAGCAAAGAACTTTCCTCGATTCCCATTGACTTCAATGTTACAAGTGCTCATTGATGCTAAATGCTGCCTTGATGTCAAGGGCATTTGCTCTCCCCTCACCCTGGAATTAAGCTCTTTTGTCCTTGTTTGAACCAATGCCAAATGACATCAGGAGCTGAGTGTCCCACACTACGTACGGTGAGCAGGTTATTGCTGCAGCTTGATAGCACTGTCAATGACACTTTCAATCACTTTGCTGATAATTGATAGACTGATGAGTCATAAGTAGCTGCATTGGGTTTGTCCTTTTTATGGACAGGGTATAACTGCAAGTAGTTGTAGTAGAACAAGTTAGCTAGGAAGACAGCTAGTTCTAGAGTACGTCTTCAACATCTCAGCCGGGATGTTCCTGACCCAGGGATGCAGGGCTCTGCCCGTAAGGTATGATGTGGAGATGCCGGTGTTGGACTGGGGTAAACACAGTAAGAAGTCTCACAACACCAGGTTAAAGTCCAACAGGTTTATTTGGTAGCAAAAGCCACTAGCTTTCGGAGCACTGCCCCTTCGTCGGTTGAGTGGGAGTTCTATTCACAAACAGGGCATATAAAGACACAAACTCAATTTACAAAATAATGATTGGAATGCAAGTCTTTACAGGTAATCAAGTCTTAAAGGTACAGACAATGTGAGTGGAGAGAGCGTTAAGCACAGGTTAAAGAGATGTGTATTGTCTCCAGACAGGACAGTTAGTGAGATTTTGCAAGTCCAGGCAAGTCGTGGGGGTTACAGATAGTGTGACATGAACCCAAGATCCTAGTTGAGGCCGTCCTCATGTGTGCGGAACTTGGCTATCAGTCTCTGCTCAGCGACTCTGCGCTGTCGTGTGTCGTGAAGGCCGCCTTGGAGAACGCTTACCCGAAGAACAGAGGCCGAATGCCCGTGGCCGCTGAAGTGTTCCCCAACAGGAAGAGAACACTCTTGCCTGGTGATTGTCGAGTGGTGTTCATTCATCCGTTGTCGACGCATGGTGCTATGAGGAAAGGATTTTGACCCAGTGACAATGTACAAACAGCAACATATTTCCAAGTCTGGATGCTGTGAGTCTCGGAGACGAACTGGTAGCCGCTGTGTTTCTTGTAGAAACATGGCAGAATCACAGAAGCCTACAGTGCAGAAGAGGTCCTTTGGCCCATTGAGTCTGCACCGACGCATGAAATGCCCTGACCTGTCCACCTAATCCCACTTGCCAACACTTAGCCCATAGCTTTCCTTGAATGTCATGGCATGCCAAGTACTCATCCAGGTACTTTTTAAAGGATGTGAGGCATCCCGCCTCCACCACCCTCCCAGGCAGTGCACCCTCTGAGTAAAAATGTTTTTCCTCAAATCCCCCCTAAACCTCCCACCCTTCACTTTTAACTTGTGTCCCCTCGCAACTGACCCTTCAACTAAGGGGCACATTCAGTGGATTAAATTCATAAAGAGCGTCTCCAGAGGCTAGTCTGCAGGGATTGATGAGAAATTATACAACAGTTCCATCTTTAAGATTTTATTGTCCTTAAAGACAGATTGAAAACGCCAGTCACTAATGAGCATCGGCTGTCCTTGTTCTTCTAGGTGGTAAAGGTGCAGATTCTAAAGATGCTGTCAAAGGAGCCTTGGTGAGTTGCTGCTGTGCATTGTGTAGATGGTATACAATGCTGCTACTGTGTGTCTGTGGTGGAGGGAGTGGATATTGAAGGTGGTGGATGTGGTGCCAATCAAGTTGGCTGCTTTGCCCTGGATGCTATCGAGCTTCTTGAGTGTTGTTGGAGCTGCACCCATCCAGGCAAGTGGAGAGTATTCCATCACACTCCTGACTTGTGCCTTGTAGATGGTAGACAGGCTTTGAGGAGTCAGGAGATGAGTTACTCGCCACAGAATTCTCAACCTCTGACCTGTTTTTTGCAGCTACTGTGTTTCTATGGCTAGTCCAGTTCAGTGTCTGGTCAATGGTAACTTCCAGGATGTTGATAGTGGGGGATTCAGCAATGGTAATGCCATTGAATGTCAAGGGAAGATCAAAAGAGAAAATGCTGGAAAATCTCAGCAAGCTTTGACAAAGGGTCATCTGGACTCGAAACGTCAGTTCTTTTCTCTCCTTACAGATGCTGCCAGACCTGCTGAGATTTTCCAGCATTTTCTCTTTTGGTTTCAGATTCCAGCAGCTGCAGTAATTTGATTTTGTCAAGGGGAGATGGTTGGATTCTTTCTTATTGGGGATGGTGGTTACCTGGCATTCACCTACCTTCTGACAGTATACCAGCAATCTCATCCTGTAAGTGAATAAATGCTAGGATCTGGAAATATGTAAGATTTTTAAAAAATGTATTAGGCTCTGATACCATATAAAAAAACTCAAAGTTTCTAAAATATACAGAGCTGGTCTCAGGAAGGGGAAATGTTAAAAAATTGCAAAAAGGGTGATTTCACATCCTGCAGCGGCAAAAAGTTCCCCCTTGGAAGATGAGAGGGGGGATTTAATAGTGGAAAACGAGGAAATGGCTGAGACTTTAAATAAGTTCTTTGTGTCGGTCTTCACGGTGGAAGACACAAATAGTTTGCCGAATATTAGAGATCGAGAGTTGGTGGGAGGGGAGGTCCTTAATACAATTACTGTTACTAAGGAGGTGGTGCTTGGTAGACTAATAGGACTGAAGGTAGACAAGTCCCCGGGCCCGGATGGAATGCATCCCAGGGTACTGAAAGAAATGGCTGAGGTAATAGCAGATGCGTTAGTAGTAATTTATCAAAATTCGCTGGACTCTGGGGTAGTGCCGGCTGACTGGAAAACAGCTACTGTTACGCCGCTGTTTAAAAAAGGAAGTAGACAAAAGGCGGGTAACTACAGGCCGGTTAGCTTAACGTCCGTAGTTGGGAAGATGCTAGAGTCCATTATTAAAGAGGAAATAACAGAGCACCTGAATAAGAATGGTTCAATCAAGCAGACGCAGCATGGATTCATGAAGGGAAAGTCGTGTTTGACGAATCTACTGGACTTTTATGAAGATGTCACTAGTGCGGTTGACAGAGGGGAACCGGTGGATGTGGTGTTTTTAGATTTCCAGAAGGCGTTCGATAAGGTGCCTCACAAAAGGTTGCTGCAGAAGATTGGGGTACACGGAGTTAGGGGTAAGGTGTTGGCGTGGATTGGGGATTGGCTATCGAACAGGAAGCAGAGAGTTGGGATAAATGGGTGCTTTTCTGGTTGGCAGTTGGTGACCAGTGGCGTGCCGCAGGGATCGGTGCTGGGGCCTCAATTGTTTACCATTTACATAGATGATCTGGAGGAGGGGACTGAATGTAGGGTATTCAAGTTTGCTGATGACACGAAGGTGAGTGGGAAAGCGAATTGCGTGGCGGACGCGGAAAGTCTGCAGAGAGATTTGGATAGGCTGAGCGAGTGGGCGAGGATCTGGCAGATGGAATATAAAGTTAGCAAATGTGAGATTATCCACTTTGGAAGAAATAATAGTAAATTGGAATATTATTTAAATGGAGAAAAATTACATCGTGCGACTGTGCAGAGGGACCTGGGGGTCCTTGTGCACGAATCGCAAAAACTCAGTCTGCAGGTGCAGCAGGTGATCAAGAAGGCGAATGGAATGTTGGCCTTTATCGCGAGGGGGATAGAATATAAAAGCAGGGAGGTCTTGCTGCAACTGTACAAGGCACTGGTGAGGCCGCAATTGGGGTACTGTGTGCAGTTTTGGTCCCCTTATTTGCGAAAGGATATATTGGCCTTGGAGGGAGTGCAGAGAAGGTTCACCAGGTTGATACCGGAGATGAGGGGTGTAGCTTATGAGGAGAGATTAAACAGATTGGGTCTGTACTCGTTGGAGTTTAGAAGGATGAGGGGTGATCTTATAGAGACATATAAGATAATGAAGGGGCTGGATAGGGTCGAGGTGGAGAGATTCTTTCCACTTAGAAGGGAAACCAGAACTAGAGGGCACAGCCTCAAAATAAGGGGGGGCCGGTTCAGAACAGAGTTGAGGGGGGACTTCTTCTCTCAGAGGGTAGTGAATCTCTGGAATTCTCTGCCCATTGAAGTGGTGGAGGCTTCCTCGTTGAATATGTTTAAATCACGGGTAGATAGTTTTCTGATCGATAAGGGAATTAGGGGTTATGGGGAGCAGGCGGGTAAGTGGAACTAATTCGCTTCAGATCAGCCATGATCTTGTTGAATGGCGGGGCAGGCTCGAGGGGCCAGATGGCCTACTCCTGCTCCTATTTCTTATGTTCTTATAAAGTTCTACCTGTTCAGAATTGGTGTAAATGCAGTGTTCATTCTTCCAGTGGCGATTGTTAATGAGCCTGGTGTGTTTTCAGCAGGTGTAACAGGAGTGACACAAATAATGAAGGAAATTTCCAGAGCTGGGCATCCCCTGAGGCTGGCCTGCAGGGAATGACAAGAAATTACACTAGATCTTATTGTCCTTAAAGACAGATTGAAAATCCCAGTCACTAATGAGCATTACACCAATATTACAAGAAGTCTATACATACAAACACCCTCTGAACGATCAGCCCAGGGTGGGTTGCAAGTCCACCTCGGTGAGCTGACAGGCCAGGCCATCTCTCCTGGTTGAATCCTGATACCGTAGAATCCCTACAGTGCAGAAGGAGGCTATTCGGCCCATCAAGTCTGCATCCTTTGTTATTATTTTGTATACAGCTCTTGTCTTGCTCAGTAAATTCCCATTATGCAAAGGCTGTGAGGAGCTATCTGCACTCCCCTCCCCCCAGCCAAATATTTAACTTGTGAGTTTTTCAAAACATGCGCATTCTGTGTACCAACCTTACCAGACCCAGATTTGTTCAGTTGCAATACACATCATACAGAATTCATTAACCTCTGTCCTGTCTTACTAACCTCTTCTCGACTGCAGATATTTTATCATCCACGTGCAGCCATTCAAACGGCCTGCATTATCTGGCTTTATCGACCATATAGGAGTGAGGTGAATGTATCACAGCTCAGCAACACAGCAAGTTTTCCCAAAGATAGCATGCTGGTTAATTTGGTCGCGTCCTCTGTGCTTCACTCAAAGTTATTTACCATTCACCGTTAAATCCTCAGATGAAAAATTAAAGAATGTCCTTGTTATCCTTCTTTGAAATGCAGCATGTTAAATTCTGCAACATTATTTTACTTCAAACGTTTTATGCAGCTTAATGTGCACAAGAGTTAAGGACAAGTATATTTCAGTTGTGGATTTATTGGGTATGCTCATACCAAGTTAATTAACTCGAGGAAAGCAGCCAGACCAGTTTATCTGTGCCCTGGGGTGGCACGGTGGCACAGTGGTTAGCACTGCTTCTTCACAGCGCCAGGGACCTGGGGTTCAATTCCAGGTTTGGGTCACTCTCTGTGTGGAGTCTACATGTTCTCCCTGTGTCTGCGTGTGTTTCCTCCGGGTGTTCCAGTTTCCTCCCATAGTCCGAAAGACTTGCTGGTTAGGTGGATTGGCCATCCTAAATTCTCTCTGTGTACCCGGACCGGTGCCGGAATGTGGCGACACTAGGAGATTTTCACAGTAACTTCATTGCAGTGTGAATGTCAGCCTACTTGTGACGAACAAATAAATGTTAAACTTCAGCAGCCCTGATTTCAATTGTCCACCACACATGGTTTTGTACAAATCAAATCTCCCCTTAGCCTCCTCTGTTCCAAGGACAATCCCAGCCTTTCCAATCTTTCCAAATAGCTGCAATTTTCCAGTTCTGGCAACATCCTTGTCAATCTCCTCTGTACCCTCTCCAATATAATTACATTCTTTCTGTAATGAGGTGACTGGAACTGCACACAGTGCTCTAGCTGTGATCTAACTAATGTTTTATTTAGTTCCAGCATAACGTCCCTGCTCTTATATTCTGTGATGTGGAGATGCCGGCGTTGGACTGGGGTAAACACAGTAAGAAGTTTAACAACACCAGGTTAAAGTCCAACAGGTTTATTTGGTAGCAAAAGGCTTTTGCTACCAAATAAACCTGTTGGACTTTAACCTGGTGTTGTTAAACTTCTTACTTATATTCTGTACCTTGGCTAATAAATGAAAGGATTCCATTTGCCTTCTTAACCACCCTATCAACCTGTCCTGCTACCTTCAAGGATCTGTAGACATTCACACCAAGGTCTCTCACTTCCTCTACATCCCTCAGTATTCTTCCATTTACTGTGTAATCCTTTACCTTGTTTGGTAAACAAATGTATCACTTCACACTTCTGCAGGCTGGATTCCATTTACCATTTTTCTGCCCACCTGACCAGTTCATTGACATCTTCCTGCCGCCTACAACTATCCTCCTCACATAACCAATTTTTGTGTCTTCTGCAAACTACTTGATCATTCCCTCGACATTTATGTCGAAATCATTAATACCACAAAAAGCAGGGGACCCAGTACTGAGTCCTGTGGAACCCCATTGGAAACAGTCTTCCGGCCACAAAATGGCCTATCAACAATTACTCTTTGTTTCCCATCCCTGAGCCAATTTTGTACCCAGCTTGCCACATTCCCCTGGATCCCATTAACCATTCTGCCATGTGGGACCTTGTCAAATCCTTGCAAAAATCCATGTAGACCACATCAACTGCACCACCCTCATCAATCCTCCTTGTTCCTCCCTCAAAACATTCTATCTTCCCTTACGAAATCCACGTGGACTGTTCTTTATTAATCCATGCCTTTCTAATTGATCATTTATTCTGTCTCTCAGAATTGATTCCAATAGTTTCCCACCACTGAGGTTACATTGACTGACCTGTAATTATTCAGTCTACCTCTTTCTCCATTTTTAAACAAAGGTACAACGTTAGCAGACCTTCAATCCTCCAGCACATCACCTGTATCCAGTGAGAATCCTGCCTTTTTTTAACCTTTCATCCAGCCCTGGTGATTTATCCACTTTCAAGAATGCTAATCCCCTTAATACTATCTCTCTCCTAATGTTTATCACAGCCAATACTTTACACTCCTCCTTAACTACAATGTCTGCATTGTCTCCATCTTTTAAAAAGACAGACACAAAGGGCGGGATTTTATGTCCCCATTTGTCCCAAAACCGTAAAATCCCGCCCGAGATCAATGGACCTTTCCATGATCAGCCCCTTGCCCGCGGAATTCCTGTGACAGGTGGGGCGGTAAAATTCCAGCCAAAGTATTCAATAAGAACCAAATCCAAATCTTCCACCTCACCCATAGGTAACCTTTTTGATCTTTAATTTACCCTACTCTTTCCAGTTATCCTTTTATTTTTGATGTAATGATAAAACATCTTTGGGTTCTCCTTGATTTTGTTTGCCAATATTTTTTCATGTCCTCTCTTTGCTTTCCTAATTTCCTTTCTGATTTAATTCCTCCACTTTCTATACTCCTCTCCGCTTTCCTGTAGTATTGAATTATCGGCGTCTGATAGAGGCTCTCCTTTTCTGCCTTATCTTGTCCTGTAAGTTCCTTGACATCAAGGGGGTTCTAGATTTCACTCATTCACCCTTTTCTTTGTGGGAACATGTTTATTCTGAACTCCTTGAATCTGCCCTATGAATACTTCCCATTTCTCTTGCATTGATTCACCTGCAAGTAACTGTTTCCTTTTCAATAATTATGTTAAAACTACCCAAATTAGGATCACTACCACCAAAATGCTCCCCTCTGTCACTCCTTCCAGCTTCATTTCCTAAAACTAAATCTAGAACTCTCCCTTCTCTTGTTGGATTTGCTACAGGTTGCTCAAAAACGTTCTCCTGAATGCACCATAAGAATTCTTTTCTCTCCATTCCTTTTACACTAAAATTATCCCAATTAATATCACAGTAGTTAAAAATCCCAATAATTACTGTCCTTTGTTTTTGCTCTTCTCTGAGATTTGCTTACATATTTGCTCATCTATCTCCCTCTGACTGTTTGAGGGTCAATAGTTCATTCTCAGTAGTGTGACTGGCCCCTTTTTTGTTCCTAAACTCAATCCATATAGCCTCAGTTGATGATTCTTCTAACATATCATCCCTCCTCACAGCTGCAATTGCTTCTCTAACCAAAATTTTCAAACCTTTTTTATTTACCTCTCTATCTCATCTGAAAACCCTGTAATTAGGAATGATGAGCTGCCGTTCCTGTTCCTCTTTGCACCAGGTTTCTGTAATAGCTATGATATCACACTGCCACATTTCAATCTGGGCTCTCGGCTTGCCTGCTTTATTTACATAAAGTAAATAATGTACTTATTTACATTATTGAATGCTGTGTCCTTTGTTTTCTTTCCGTGCCCTTCCCCAAAATGTTCCCTAACACCAATTTTAATATGCTGGTATTGAGGAACTGTATTTAATATACAGTTCCATTGAAGTAAATACCCTTGAGCACTGCCAAACTCTCTCTTATTTTCTATCTTTTGTTTCCTCTGCCTTCCAGATTCACTCATTGATTTTCTGCTTTCCATTACCATCTCTGATTCTACTCCACCCAAGTCTGCCCTCAGATTCCCCTGTCAACCTGGTTCAAACCCTCCCCAACAGCACTCGCAAAGCTCCCAGCAATTAGACTGTTCATAGTCCCATTGAGTGCAAACTGTCTGGCTTACACAGGTCCCACCTCCCCCAGAACTGGTCCCCATGCCCCAGGAATCTGAATCCCTCCCTCCTACACATCTCTCCAGGCCAACATTCAGCAGCTCTCGCCTATTTCTCTGCTCAGTAGGTGTGGATTACTCCGGAGATTAATATCTTTGGGGTCCTGTTCTTTACTATCTTACCCAGCTCTCTAAAACCTGCATTGTTGGTACCAATGTGAACCATGACCTATTCACCCTCCGCCTCTCTGTGCTAAATAAATAGCATTTATTTGATAATGCTCTTGTAAAGTACCTTAGGACATTTTTTTTTTAAAAAGAGGTGCAATATAAATGTAAGTTGTTGTTATTGATGGTGCATTTCATTCCCAATTTGCTTTATGGGCAAACCCACCATTACTTTATTCTGTGCCACTCCCAAACAGGGAATAAAGTTACTTTCAATAGATTCCAAAAATGAACGTAATTAAATAAGACCTGAATTGACAGGATCACGGTAAGGAAATAGTCAGAAGATTAAGAGTTGGTTCATCGCTGAGTGAGGTGAGAGAATGAGGCTGGAGTGGACATCTAGCCTTCTTCTATTGGCTCTGCTTCATTTACAGACATCATTAGCAGATAGCCATCTCTGGGAGAGCCTGGGGATGGATATTCCAGCTCCTGTGATACGGGGCAATGGATATCTTAAAAAAACTGCGCTGCATTTTGATAAGAACACAACACCAAGCAGATCACCCCGATTCTTTCAAGTAAAAATATGTAAGACTTGCATTTCTATAGCATCTTTTATGACCTCAGGATGCCCCACACACTTTACATTCAATTGACGTGTGGTCAGTGTTGGAATTTAGGAAATATGGCAGCCAATTTGTACACAGCAAGATCCCACAAACAGCAATGCCATAATGACCAGGTCATTTGCTGCAGTGATATTGATTAAAAATAAATATTGGCCTAGTCACAGAGGAGAACTCCCTTAGTCTTTTTCAAAGCATCCTCCCATGGGTTCATCCACCCAGTAGCGACAGCAGACAGGACCTCATCTTAACACCCCATCCAAAAGACAAAAAGTAACCCTAACTCTTGTAGCCTGTTCGTGTAACTAAGAGCTCAAAGATTAGATTCCATCCTGTTACCCTTCAGCATCCTCTCCAATGCCTCAATATCCTTCATTTAGTGCAAGATCCAAAACTGGTCTTAATATTTATTGACTACAGCTCAGCCTTCAACACTATTATTCCCACGAAACTCATCTCCAAACTCCGTGGCCTGGGCCTTGGCACCTCCCTCTGCGACTGGATCCTGAACTTCCTAACCCACAGACCACAATCAGTAAGGATAGGCAACAACACCTCCTCCACGATCATCCTCAACACCCCTGCCCTACAAGGCTGTGTTCTCACTCCCCTACTATACTCCTTACACACCTATGACTGTGTGGCCAAATTCACCTCCAATCCGATTTTCAAGTTTGCTGATGACACCGCCGTAGTGAGTCAGATCTCAAACAATGACGAGACAGAATACAGGAATGAGATAGAGAATCTGGTGACCTGGTGCGGCAACAATAATCTCTTCCTAAATGTCAACAAAATGAAGGAGATTGTCATCGACTTCAGGAAACGTAAAGGAGAACATGCCCCTGTCTTCATCAATGGGAACGAAGTAGAAAGGGTCGAGAGCTTCAAGTTTTTAGGTGTCCAGATCACCAACAACCTGTTCTGGTCCTCCGTACCGACACTATAGTTAAGAAAGCCCACCAATGCCTCTATTTTCTCAGAAGACTAAGGAAATTTAGCATGTCAGCTACGACTCTCTCCAACTTTTACAGATGCACCATACAAAGCATTCTTTCTGGTTGTATCACAACTTGGTATGGCTCCTGCTCTGCCCAAGACCGCAAGGAACTACAAAAGATCATGAATGTAGCCCAATCCATCACGCAAACCAGCCTCCCATCTATTGACTCTGTCTACACTTCCCGCTGCCTCGACAAAGCAGCCAGCATAATTAAGGACCCCACGCACCCTGGACATTCTCTCTTCCACCTTCTTCCTTCAGGAAAAAGATACAAAAGTCTGAGGTCACGTACCGACTGACTCAAGAACAGCTTCTTCCCTGCTGCTGTCAGACTTTTGAATGGACTTACCTTGCATAAAGTTGATCTTTCTCTACACCCTAGCTATGACTGTAACACTACATTCTGCACTCTCTCCTTTCCTTCTCTATGAACGGTATGCTTTGTATAGCGTGCAAGAAACAATACTTTTCACTGTATGCTAATACATGTGACAATAATAAATCAAATCAAATAATACTTCAAAACCCAAGTGAAGTATTTGTCATCAGTGGTCCTACCAACATAATCTAAAGCCCTGGTTCCTTTCCCTGTTTCTGTCTCACGCTGTTTGGGGCTCTTTAACATTGACTCCTATCCCCAAGCCTCGTTCCTAACCTGCTTCATTTAGTGAACAGCATCCCACAGTATAGACATTCCTCAGGGTCTGAGGGCTGATCGTACAGAGAGATATAGGCTACTGATTGGACGGAAAGCATTTTTCTGGAATATTCCTGTAGATTAAATTACAGCCACAAGTTCAAGCTGGTAGAAGGAATATTTAATAATCATTAAATTGGGGACCAGTGAGGGCACAGTGAGAATTGCGATGTCTGTCCCAGTTCAACTTTGAACTGAGCAGTCTGGGGACTAATGTCAGGGCATTGGGGTCACATCACACAAACAATGTCTGATCATTATTTGATTGTAACTTGAGTAGATCCAGGACACTGTGCAGATTCACAACCAAGACTGAAAGTATAAGATGACAACAATCCCTAACCCATAGAGAATCTGCTTCAAGAAGATGACCATCATCTTCTGTCTGAGTATTGCTGGGGGGGGGGGGAACAGCCCACCTGGGGGAAGCAGCAGTGGCCGTGTCTCTGGAGCAGAGTCCGGCCCTGTAACTCAGAGGGCTAAGGAAAGGAGGAGGAAGGCAGTATTAATCGGGGACTCAACAGTAAGGGGGTCGGACAGGCGTTTTTGCGGAGGCAGACAGGAGTTTCGGATGGTGGCCTGCCTCCCTAGTGCCGGGATCCGGGATGTCTCTGATCGCGTCCCAGATATCCTGAGGTGGGAGGGAGAGGAGCCAGAGGTCGTGGTACATATTGGTACTGCTGACATAGGTAGGAAGAGGGAAGGGGTCATGAAAAGAGAATATAGGGAGTTAGGTAGACAGTTGGGAAGGAGGAACGCAAAGGTAGTAATCTCAGGATTGCTGCCTGTGCCACGGAAAAGTGAGAGCAGGAATGGAGTGAGGTGGAGGTTGAATGTGTGGCTGAGGGACTGGAGCAGGGGGCAGGGATTCAGGTTCCTGGATCATTGGGACCTCTTTAGGGGCAGGTGTGACCTGTACAAAAAAGACGGGTGGCGCTTGAATCCCAGGGGGACCAATATCCTGGCAGGAAGGTTGGCTAAGGCTCCTGGGGAGACTTTAAACTAGAAAGGTTGGGGAGAGGGAATCATGATGAAGTGACTGAGAGCGAGGAGGTTAGCCCGCAAATAGAGAAGGATTGCAGACAGTGTAAGAGGGAGAATAGACGGGTGATGGAGAAGGGGAGAGCTCAGACCAAAGGTTTGAGATGTGTCTATTTTAACGCCAGGAGTGTAGTGAATAAAGTGGATGAGCTTAGAGTGTGGATTGATGCTTGGAAGTGTGATGTGGTGGCAATTACGGAGACTTGGGGACAGGGACAGGACTGGATACTTCAGGTGCCGGGTTTCAGATGTCTCAGAAAGGACAGAGAGGGAGGCAAAATAGGGGAGTGGCACTGCTGATCAGGGATAGCGTCACAGCTATAGAGAAGGTGGAAGCCGTGGAGGGATTGTCTACGGAGTCTCTGTGGGTGGAAGTCCGGAGCGGGAAGGGGTCGATAACTTTGCTTGGTGTTTTCTACAGGCCGCCCAAAAGTAACAGGGATGTTGAGGAGCAGATAGGGAAACAGATCCTGGAGAGATGTAGTAATAACAGGGTTGTCGTGATGGGAGACTTTAATTTCCCAAACATCGATTGGAATATCCCTAGGGTAAGGGGTTTGGATGGGGAGGAGTTTGTTAAGTGTGTTCAGGAGCGTTTCCTGACACAGCATGTGGATAAGCCTACAAGAGGAGAGGCTGTACTCGATCTGGTACTGGCTAATCAGCCTGGGCAGGTGTCGGATCTCTCAGTGGGGGAGCATCTTGGGGATAGTGATCATAACTCTATCTCCTTTACGCTAGCATTGGAAAGAGATAGGGTCAGGCAAGCTAGGAAAGTGTTTATCTGGAGTAAGGGGAGATATGAAGCCATCAGGCAGGAGATTAGAGGCGTAAATTGGAAGGAGGCATTCTCGAGGAAAAGTACCGAAGTAAGGTGGCAGATTTTCAAGGAATGTTTGTCTGGAGTTCTGCATGACAATGTTCCGATGAGACAGGGAGGTTTTGGTAGGTTACGGGAACCGTGGTGCACGAAGGCTGCGCTGAACCTAGTCAAAAAGAAAAGGAAAGCGTACAAAAGGTTCAGAGAGCTAGGAGATGATAGGGATCTAGATGAGTATACGGCTTGTAGGAAGGGACTTGAGAAAGAAATTAGGAGAGCCAGAAGGGGTCACGAGAAGGCCTTGGCAGATAAGATTAAGGAGAACCCTAAGGCATTCTATAAATATGTGAAGAGTAAAAGGATGAAATCATAGAAACCCTACAGTGCAGAAGGAGGCCATTCGGCCCATCGAGTCTGCACCGACCACAATCCCACCCAGGCCCTACCCCCACATATTTACCCACTAATCCCTCTAATCTACACATTTTAGGATTCTAAGGGGCAATTTTTAACCTGGCCAATCAACCTAACCCGCACATCTTTGGACTGTGGGAGGAAACCGGAGCACCCGGAGGAAACCCACGCAGACACGAGGAGAATGTGCAAGCTCCACACAGACAGTGACCCGAGCTGGGAATCGAACCCGGGACCCTGGAGCTGTGAAGCAGCAGTGCTAACCACTGTGCTACCGTGCCGCCCGATGAGATGTGAAGGAATAGGACCTATAAAATGTGAAGATGAGAAAGTCTGTACAGAACCGGAAGAAACAGCAGAGGTGCTTAATGAATACTTTACCTCGGTATTCACGGTGGAAAAAGACCTGGGTGGTTGTACTACAGGATTGAGGTGGACTGAAAAGATTGAGTATGTGGACATTAAGAAAGAGGATGTGTTGGAAATTTTGAACAGCATCAAGATAGATAAGTCGCCGGGACCGGATGGGATGTACCCCAGGGTACTGTGGGAGGCGAGGGAAAAGATTGCAGAGCCTCTGGCGATGGAGACGGGAGAGGTTCCGGAGGATTGGAGGATTGCGGATGTGGTTCCTATATTCAAGAAAGGAAATAGGGATAGCCCAGGAAATTACCGACCGGTGAGTCTAACCTCAGTGGTTGGTAAGTTGATGGAGAAGATCCTGAGGGACAGGATTTATGAACATTTAGAGAAGTTTAGTATGCTCAAAAGTAGTCAGCATGGCTTTGTCAAAGGCAAATCGTGCCTTATGAGCCTGGTGGAGTTCTTTGAAAATGTGAATAAACACATTGACGAAGGAAAAGCGGTAGATGTGGTTTACATGGACTTCAGCAAGGCGTTCGATAAGGTCCCCCATGCAAGACTTCTCGAGAAAGTGAGAGGGCATGGGATCCAAGGGGCTGTTGCCTTGTGGATTCAGAACTGGCTTGCCTGCAGAAGGCAGAGAGTGGATGAAGACGGGTCTTTTTCTGAATGGAGGTCGGTCACCAGTGGAGTGCCCCAGGGATCTGTTCTGGGACCCTTGATGTTTGTCATTTTCATAAATGACCTGGATGAGGAAGTGGAGGGATGGGTTGGTAAGTTTGCTGACGACACGAAGGTTCGTGGTGTTGTGGATAGTTTGGAGGGATGTCAGAAGCTGCAGCGTGATGTAGATAGGATGCAAGACTGGGCGGAGAAGTGGCAGATGGACTTCAACCCGGATAAATGTGTAGTGGTCCATTTTGGCAGGTCAAATGGGATGAAGGAGTATAATATCAAGAGTAAGACTCTTACCAGTGTAGAGGATCAGAAGGACCTTGGAGTCCGGGTCCATAGGACTCTGAAATCGGCCTCGCAGGTAGAGGAGGTGGTTAAGAAGGCTTATGGTGTGCTGGCCTTCATCAATCGAGGGATTGAGTTTAGGAGTCGGGAGATAATGATGCAGCTTCATAAGACCCTCGTCAGACCCCACTTGGAGTACTGTGCTCAGTTCTGGTCGCCTCATTACAGGAGGGATGTGGAAATTATTGAAAGGGTGCAGAGAAGACTTACAAGGATGTTGCCTGGATTGGTTGGCATGCCTTATGAGGATAGGTTGAGGGAGCTCAGTCTTTTCTCCTTGGAGAGACGAAGGATCAGAGGTGACCTGATAGAGGTGTACAAGATGTTGAGAGGTATAGATCGGGTGGATTCTCGGAGGCTTTTTCCCAGGGTTGAAATGGCTGCTACGAGAGGACACAGGTTTAAGGTGCTGGGGAGTAGGTACAGAGGAGATGTTAGGGGTACGTTTTTCACTCAGAGGGTGGTGGGTGAGTGGAATCGGCTGCCGTCAGTCGTGGTGGAGGCAAACTCGATAGGGTCTTTTAAGAGACTTCTGGATGAGTACATCGAACTTAATAGGATTGAGGGTTATAGGTAAGCCTATATATAGCCTAGGTAGGTAGGGACATGACCGGCGCAACTTGCGGGCCGAAGGGCCTGTTTGTGCTGTATTTTTTTCTATGTTCTATCATCCCAGTACCAAAGAAAAGCCAAGCAGCGTGCCTTAAGAAAGTAAAGTTTATTTATTAGTCACAAGTATGGCTTACATTAACACTGCAATGAAGTTACTGTGAAATTTCCCTAGTCGCCACAGTCCAGCACCTGTTCGGGTCAATGCACCTAACTAAGCACGTCTTTCAAATGTGGGAGGAAACTGGAGCACCCGGAGAAAACCCACGCAGACACGGGGAGAACGTGCGAACGCCACACAGACAGTGACCCAAGCTGGGAATTGAACTCGGCTCCCCAGCGCTGTGAAGCAGCAGTGCTAGCCACTGTGCTACCATGCTGCCCCAATGACTATTGTCTGGTGGCTCTGACATCCATCATTATGAAGTGCTTCGAAAGCTTAGTCATGGCGCAAATCAGTTCTGGCCTCCCAGATTGCCTGGATCCACTATAGTTCACCTATCGCTGCAACAGGTCTACAGCAGACACCATCTCCCTGGCCCTACACACAATCCTGGAACACCTAGATAACAAAGACACCTATGTCAAGGACTCCTATTCATAGGCTACAGCTCAGCCTTCAACACAATTATTTCTTCAGAACTCATCTCCAAACTCTGTGGCCCAGCTCCTCCCTCTGTGACTGGATCCTGAATTTCCTAACCCACAGATCACAGTCAGTAAGGATAGGCAACAACACCTCCTCGACAATCATCCTCAACACTCAGGATATTGAGGCCTTTATCAAGAAGAAGTAGGAGACACATGACATGCATAGGCAGCTGGGACCAAATGGATCCCTTAAAAAGTATAGAGGGTGTCAGAATAGAGTTAAGAAATCAGGAGGGCAAAAAGGGACACAAGATTGTTTTGGCAGGTAAGGCAAAGGAGAATCCAAAGAGCTTCTACAAATACATAAAAGGCAAAAGAGTAACTGTGGAGAGAATAGAGCCTCTGGAGGATCAAAATGGTTATCTATGTGCGGATCCACAAGAGATGGGCGAGATCCTAGATGAATATTTCTCATCGGTATTTACTGTTGAGAAAGGCATGGATGTTAGGGAACTTGGGGAAATAAATAGTGATGTCTTAAGGAGTGTACTTATTACAGAGAAGATGCTGGAAGTCTTAAAGTACATCAAGGTAGATAAATCCTTGGGACTTGAAGTATATCCCAAGAAGTTGTGGGAGGCTAGGGAAGAAATTGTGGGTCCCCTAGCAGTGATATTTGAATCATCGACAGCCACAGGCGAGGTGCCTGAAGATTGGAGGGTGGCAAATGTTGTGCCTTTGTTTAAGAAGGGCTGCAGGGAAAAGCCTGGGAACTACAGGCCGGTGAGCCTAATGTCTGTAGTGGATAAGTTGTTAGAAGGTACTTTGAGAAATAGGATCTACAGGGATTTAGAGAGGCAAGGACTGATTAGGGACAGTCAGCATAGCTTTGAGAGTAGAAAATCATGTCTCATGAATTTGATTGAGTTTTTTGAAGGGGTGACCAAGAAGGTAGATGAGGGCAGTGCAGTCGACATTGTCCACATGGATTTTAGCAAGGCCTTTGACAAGGTACCGTATGGTAGGTTGTTGCATAAGGTTAAATCTCACGGGATCCAGGGTGAGGTAGGCAAATGGATACAAAATTGGCTTGATGGCAGAAGACGGGTGGTTGTCGAGAGTTGTTTTTCAAACTGGAGGCCTGTGACCAGCAGTGTGCCTCAGGGATCAGTGCTGGATCCACTGTTATTTGCCATTTTTATTAATGATTTGGATGAGAATATGAGGCATGGTTCGTAAGTTTGCAGATGACACCAAGATTGGTGGCATAGTGCTCCGTGAAGGTTATCTAGGATTGCAGCGGGATCTTGATCAATTGGGCCAGTGGGCTGACAAATGGCAGCTGCAGTTTAATTTAGATCAATGAGAGGTGATGCATTTTGGTAGATCGACCCAGGGCAGGACTTACTCAGTTAATGGTAGGGAGAGTAGGGAGAGGTAAGGACAAAGAGATCTAGGGGTACAGGTTCATAGTTCCTTGAAAGCAGAGTCACAGGTGGACAGAGTGGTGAAGAAGGCAGTCGGCATGCTTGGTTTCATTGGTCAGAACATTGAATGCCGGAGATGGGATGTCTTGTTGAAGTTGTACAAGACATTCATAAGGCCACACTTGGAACACTGTGTACAGTTCTGGTCACCCTATTATAGAAAGGATATTATTAAACTAAAAGAATGCAGAAAAGATTTACTAGCGTGCTACCGGGACTTGATGGTTTGAGTTTTAAGGAAAGACTGGATAGACCAGGACTTTTTCCCCTGGAGCGTAGGAGGCTGAGGGGTGATCTTATAGAGGTCTATAAAATAATGAAGAGCATAGATCAGCTAGATAGTCAATAACTTTTCCCAAAGGTGGGGGAGTCTAAAATTAGAACAAAAGTTAGGAACAAAAGAGTTGTCAGGGAGAAAATCGGACCTCTCAGCATTCTTGGTTTCAATGGTCAGGACATTGAATATAGGAGTTGGGATGTCTTGTTGAAGTTGTATAAGACATTGGTAAGGCTACACTTGGAATACTGTGTACAGTTCTGGTCACCCTATTATAGAAAGGGTATTATTAAACTAGAAAAAGTGCAGAAAAGATTTACTAGGATGCTACTGGGATTTGATAGTTTGAGTTATAAGGAGAGGCTGGATAGTCTGGGACTTTTTTCTCTGGAGCGTAGGAGGCTGAGGGGTGATCTTATAGAGGTCTATAAAATAATGAGGGGCATAGACAAGGTAGATAGTCAATATCTTTTCCCAAAGGTAGGGGAGTCTAACACTAAGGGCATAGGTTTAAGGTGAGAGATACAAAAGGGTCCAGAGGGGCAGTTTTTTCACACAGAAGGTGGTGAGTGTCTGGAACGAGGTGCCAGAGGTAGTAGTCGAGGCGGGTACAATTTTGTCTTTTAAAAAGCATTTAGACTAAGATTGGTATACAGGGTTATGGGCCAAATGCCGGCAATTAGGACTAGCTTAATGGTAAAAACTGGGCGGCATGGGCAAGTTGGGCCGAAGGGCCTGTTTCCATGCTTGACTGTGGGGCCAAATTCCCCTCCAACTCTATTTTCAAGTTTGCTGATGACACCACCGTAGTGGGTCTGATCTCAAACAATGACGAGACGGAGTACAGAAATGAGATATCGAGTCTGGTGAACTGGTGCAGACGATAATCTCTCCCTCAATGTCAACAAACCGAAGGAGACTGTCATCGACTTCATGAAGCGTAGTGGAGGACATGGCCCTGTCTACGTCAATGGGTACGAAGTGGAAATGGTGGAGAGCTTCAGCTTTTTAGGTGTCAGATCACCAAGAGCCTGTCCTTG
Organism: Mustelus asterias; assembly: GCF_964213995.1. NCBI lineage: Eukaryota > Metazoa > Chordata > Chondrichthyes > Carcharhiniformes > Triakidae > Mustelus > Mustelus asterias. The sequence goes on along the minus strand of NC_135813.1, from coordinate 48,431,368 downwards.
TCCCTCCATGCTGACACTATAGTTAAGAAAGCCCACCAACGCCTCTATTTTCTCAGAAGACTAAGGAAATTTGGCATGTCCACTGCAACTCTCATCAATTTTTACAGATGCGCCATATCACAGCTTGGTATGGCTCCTGCTCTGTCCAAGACCACAAAAAAACTACAAAGGGTTGTGAATGAAGCCCAGTCCATCAGGGCAAACCAGCTTCCATCCATTGACTCTGACTACACTTCCCGCTGCCTCAGAAAAGCAGCCAGCAAAATTAAGGACCCCACGCATCCCGGACATACTCGCTTCCATCTTCTTCCATCAGGAAAAAGATACAAAAGTCTGAGGACATGTACCAACCGACTTGAGAAGAGCTTCTTCTCTGCTGCCATCAGACTTTTGAATGGACCTACCTTGCATTAAGTTGATCTTTCTCTACACCCTAGCTATGACTGCAACACTACATTCTGCACTCTCTCCTTTCCTTCCCTATGTATGGTATGCTTTGAATAGCGCGCAAGAAAATACTTTTCACTGTATATTGATACATGTGACAATAATAAATCAAATCAGAATCCCATCCCCTGCATCAGTTTTTGTACCTACATCAGCTGATATAATGATCATGGTCCCGAACACAAAACTCAGAAATTAGGATTTTATTTCACCTTGCATATAAAAATATTCTCAAAAATGTCCAACTTGAAAATTCCATAAATCACCTTAAACATATGCTGCAGGCTGAATGCTTTGTATTAGACACATCAAATAACTGATGCCCCAGTTATTAGCAGCATCACCCAGTGTAACAGGCCACACAGACTCAGTTCCCCAGGCAATGTCAAAGTATCAGATCCAGGGGAGGTGCGTGACCTGACACCAGCACAAACCAGCTCCTCCAGCTGTACTGAAGGGTTGTGGGGGAAAACAGGACTGGGAGGAATTAGCAGGCGTGTTCTGACTGACGATTGAACCTGAAGCTTGAATTTGTGCACTTTCTCCTCCAACATGGACTGTATGTACACTCCTAGCTATTTTCCAGCTTAATACAACTCAGGGAGGGTGACGGGGCAAAAAGAGAGAGAATGATGGAGCCGATGATTCACATCGGCACCAAAGGCATAGGTAAGAGAAGGGATGGGGATTTAAAACAGGAATTCAGGGAGCTAGGGTGGAAGCTGAGAGCCAGGACAAAACAGGTTGTCATCTCTGGTATGTTGCCGGTGCCACGGGATAGCAAGTTGAGGAATAGGGAGAGAGTGCAGTTAAACACATGGACGCAGGGATGGTGTAGGAGGGAGGGTTTCAGCTATGTGGATAATTGGAACACTTTCTGGGGACGGTGGGACCTGTACCAACAGGATGGGTTGCACCTGAACCAGAGGGGCACCAATATCCTGGGAGGGAAATTTGCTACGGCTCTTCGGGGGGGGTTTAAACTAATTTGTCAGGGGGATGGGAAAAGGAGTTGTAGTCCGGAGGTCAGTGAGGGTATCAAGGTCAAAGGTGGGTACCAACAGACAAGAAGGTGGGTTGAAGTGTGTCTACTTCAATGCAAGGAGCATCCGGAATAAGGTAGGTGAACTTGGGGCGTGGATTGGTACTTGGGACTACGATGTTGTGGCCATTACAGAGACATGGGTAGAACAAGGACAGGAATGGTAGTTGGAAGTTCCGGGGTATAGATGTTTCAATAAGTGTAGGGAAGCTGGTAAAAGAGGTGGAGGAGTGGCATTGTTAATCAAGGAGAGTTTAACGGCAGCAGAAAGGCATTTCGAAGGGGGATCTGCCTACAGAGGTAATATGGGCTGAGGTTAGGAATAGGAAAGGAGCGGTCACGTTGTTAGGAGTTTACTACAGGCCCCCAAATAGTAATAGAGATGTGGAGCAAGAAATTGCTAAGCAGATTATGGATAGGTGTGGAGGTCACAGGGTAGTTGTCATGGGGGACTTTCCGAATATTGATTGGAGCCTTTATAGGTCGAATAGTTCGGATGGGGCAGTTTTTGTGCAGTGTGTGCAGGAGGGGTTCCTGACACAATATGTGGATAAGCCGACAAGAGGTGGGGCCACATTGGATTTGGTAATGTGGAATGAACCGGGCCAAGTGTTGGATTTGGTTGTGGGAGAGCACTTTGGAGATAGTGACCACAATTCGGTGTCTTTTGTTATTGCAATGGAGAGGGAGAGGGCCATGCGGCAGGGCATAGTTTACAATTGGGGGAGAGGTAATTATGATGCAATTAGGCAGGAATTAGGAAGCATAGGATGGGAACAGAAATTGTCAGGGAAAGGCACTAATGATAAGTGGAACTTTTTCAAGGAACAAATACTGCGTGTCCTTGATAGGTATGTCCCTGTCAGGCAGGGAAGGAGGAAATGGCCGAGTGAGGGAACCATGGTTCACAAAAGAGGTTGAATGTCTTGTCAAGAGGAAGAAGGAAGCGTATGTAAGGTTGAAAATACAAGGTTCAGTTGGCTCGATGGAGGGTTACAAGTTAGCAAGAAATGAGCTGAAAAAGGGGCTTAGGAGAGCTAGGAGGGGGCATGAGAAGTCCTTGGCGGGTCGGATCAAGGAGAACCCCAAGGCTTTTTACTCTTATGTGAGGAATAAAAGAATGACCAGGGTGAGGTTGGGGCCGGTCAAGGACGGCAGTGGGAATTTGGGCATGGAGTCAAGAGAGATAGGAGAGGAGATGAATGAATACTTTTCTTCGGTGTTCACCAAGGAGAGGGTGTCACAGGCTGATAGGCTGGAGGAAGTAGATGTTCGGAGGGAAGATGTACTAGCAATTTTGAATAAACTGAAGGTTGATAAGTCCCCGGGGCCTGATGAAATATACCCTAGGATTCTTTGGGAGGCAAGGGATGAGCGGGTAAATATGTGGGGGTAGGGCCTGGGTGGGATTGTGGTCGGTGCAGACTCGATGGGCCGAATGGCCTCCTTCTGCACTGTAGGGTTTCTATGGTTTCTATGAGATAGCAGAGCCTTTGGCATTGATCTTTGGGTCCTCACTGTCCACGGGGGTGGTGCCAGAGGACTGGAGAGTGGCAAATGTTGTTCCTCTGTTTAAGAAAGGGAATAGAAATGACCCTGGTAATTATAGGCCGGTTAGTCTTACTTCGGTGGTCGGTAAGTTGATGGAAAAGGTCCTTAGGGATAGGATTTACGACCATTTAGAAAGATGCAGCTTAATCCGGGATAGTCAGCACAGATTCGTGAAGGGCAAGTCTTGCCTCACAAATTTGATAGAATTTTTTGAGGAGGTAACTAAGTGTGTTGATGAAAGTAGTGCAGTTGATATCATATACATGGATTTTAGTAAGGCGTTTGATAAAGTCCCCCATGGTTGGCTTATGAAGAAAGTAAGGATGTGTGGGATAGAGGGAAGTTTGGCCGATTGGATAGGTAACTGGCTACCTAACAGAAGACAGAGGGTGGTGGTGGATGGAAAATTTTCAGACTGGAAACCGGTTACCAGCGGTGTGCCACAGGGATCAGTGCTTGGTCCTCTGCTATTTGTAATTTTTATAAATGACTTGGAGGAGGGGGCTGAAGGGTGGATCAGTAAATTTGCTGATGGCACCAAAATTGGAGGAGTAGTGGATGAGGTGGAGGGCTGTTGTAGGCTGCAAAGAGACATAGATAGGATGCAGAGCTGGGCTGAAAAATGGCAAGTGGAGTTTAATCCTGATAAATGCGAGGTGATTCATTTTGGGAGGACAAAGTTAAATGTGGATTACAGGGTCGAAGGTAGGGTTCTGAAGAATGTGGAGGAACAGAGAGATGTTGGGGTTCATATCCACAGATCTCTGAAGGTTGCCACTCAAGTGGATAGAGCCGTGAAGAAGGCCTATAGTGTGTTGGCGTTTATTAACAGGGGGTTTGAGTTTAAGAGCCGTGGCGTTATGCTGCAACTGTACAGGACCTTGGTGAGACTACATTTGGAATATTGCGTGCAGTTCTGGTCACCTCACTATAAGAAGGATGTGGAGACACTGGAAAGAGTGCAAAGGAGATTTACCAGGATGGTGCCTGGTTTGGACGGTAGGTCTTATGAGGAAAGGTTGAGGGAACTTGGGCTTTTCTCTTTGGAGCGGAGGAGGTTGAGAGAAGACTTGATAGAGGTTTATAAGATGATGAGGGGGATAGATAGAGTGAACGTTCAAAGACTATTTCCTCGGGTGAATGGAGCGGTAACTAGGGGGCATAACTATAGGGTTCATGGTGGGAGATATAGGAAGAATGTCCGAGGTAGGTTTTTTACTCAGAGAGTGGTTGGGGTGTGGAATGGACTGCCTGCAGGGATAGTGGAGTCAGAAACTTTAGGAACATTTAAGAAGCTATTGGATAGGCACATGGAGTACTTCGGGATGATAGGGAGGAAATAGCTTGATTTGGGTTTCAGCAAAGCTCGGCACATCGTGGGCCGAAGGGCCTGTTCTGTGCTGTTCTATGTTCAATGGGAGAGAATGATGGGGTGGGGAGGGGGAGAGATGGAGGCACACAAGAGATAGAGAGGAGGAATGAGGGTTAGAAACAGGGAGAGAGAAATAGGCAGAAAAATGGGAGTGTGAGAAAGGCAGAAAGGGAGATGGAAATAGAGGAGAAAGACAAGCATGAAGAGAGAAAGAGATGGAGACAAATGTGAGAGGTAGAGAGACATGGAGAGAAAGGAGGAGGAGAGAGAGTGCGAGTGAGTGACAGGTAGCCTTCTGCACAACCCATGTGAGCCCTGTTCCTTCGAGCTGTGGGATATGCTGAGGTCTAATGGTGGATTATAGCTTGGGCACTCTCCCAATCTGATCTTCATTCTGTCTCTCAGCGGAATGATCTCTCACTCCTACAGGTGCCTGAGATCAGAGTGCGAACGGATTGGCGTGAATAACTACATCTTTGATACGGACATCGTTCAGTGGTCGGAATGTCTTCTCATTCACTGGAAGCTTCTCTAGCTCATCGAGAGTCTCCAGCCCATCGATGACCCTGGTTGGGGAAAAAGAGAGAGAGATTATGAGGAGAGCTCACACAAAACAAGGATAAAAGCAAATTACTGCGGATGCTGGAAGCTGAAACCAAAAGAGAAAATGGTGGAAAATCTGAGCAGGTCTGGCAGCATCTGTAAGGAGAGAAAAGAGCTGATGTTCGAGTCCAGATGACCCATCCAGATGAACAGATGATCAGCTTTGACAAAGAGTCATCTCGACTCGAAAGGTCAGCTCTTTTCTCTCCTCACAGATGCTGCCAGCCCTGCTGAGATTTTCCAGCATTTTCTCTTTTGGTTTCACACAAACAAGGGTTGTATTCTCTGGGAATTAGCAGAATGAAGAATGATTTGATCAAGTTTCCTATCTATTGAGGCAGGCATGGGCCTAGAGGACATAGCCTCCAAATAAGAGCCATTTCCACACACACGCACACACAGAGTGGTAGAAGTTTGGAATTCTTCCATGAATGGCAATTGATACTTGATCTCAGATTGATACATTTTATTACCTAAAGGAATGAAGTGATGTGGGACAAAGGGAGGAATATAGAGTTAGGTCACAGATCAGGTATTGAATGATGGAGCAGTCTTCAGGAGCTAAAGTGCCTCCTCCCGTTATGGTCTGGATTTGTTACAGACATTGCTCACACCTAACAGATGTGAGCAGTGAATGCAGCTCCTCTTCACGGTACACAGTTTCATTCAGAGCTTACTGTCACTGCACGCAAAACTCCCACTATCAGCCCAAAATCTACATTAATCTACAGTTCACCAATAACATGTGATCTGTGATCCACATGCGAACTGCTCTGAACACACACAGCTCCTCCAGCCACACATACACCTGGACATTAATGCTGTGTACTCTGTTCCTTTACAAAGCTCAGAGAGGTGTATGTGTGAAAAACAGAAATGAGGCTTCCGGTGGGCACTGACATAGCCTCAATGCTCTATAATGTGTGGTCCAGGCACATCCCTCATTGGATAATACTCAGACCAGCTATAAAGGGTGTGGGTGCCAGTGGAGAATATGGAGGTGCAGAGTAACCCTGTGAATGTAGAGGTGTCACGCTGTGATTATACACATTGCCAGTGAATGGTGCTGCAGCGCCTCTGACAGACTATTTCCAATGTTTAATGATAAAGAGGAACAGATTCCAATCACTGAAATTAATTAGATTAACATCCACAGATCAGCTGCGTTAGAGTAAGGCAGATATATGTTATTGCGGCTGCACATTTCCCTGGAAAGGGAATGCTTTGGGAGCAGCTCAAGGATGTAAAGCCCTCCCCGGTCAGGAAGTCCTGAGGACGCTGCCTGCAGCACAATGTCACATGAATAAACCTACTTGCCAAACACTGTGTACTTCATGTCCAGCTGAGGCTGCTTCCCATATGTAAAGAAGAACTGTGAACCATTGCTGTTGGGACCGCTGTTTGCCATGGAAACCACCCCTCGCACATTGTGCTGAAAAAGACAAGAATAGGAGGGTTAACAGAATCAGAAACCAGCAACACTGTCACACACCGGAGGCACGCGGGGATCGCACAGTCACACTGACATTACTGTCACACACCGACCTCCCTGTCATTCACTGGGGGTCACACACCGACCTCCCCGTCACTCACTTGGGGGGGGGGGGGGTCACACACTGATCCCCCTGTCACTCACTGGGGGCGGGGGGGGGTCACACACCGATCCCCCGGTCACTCACTGGGAATTAAATTCTGAGGAACAAAAATGTTTTAAATATAAAGTGTCACCTTAAGATGTTCACTAATCTCATCTTCATACTTCCTCCCCCAGATACTGGAGCCTCCTTTGCCAGCGCCTGGAGACAATGAAAAAAAAGTAGACAATTAGCACAACAACAACAACGTGTGTTTAGAGAGCACCGTTAACATAATTACAACAATCTGTGCTTTTATGGTACCTTTACTGTCATAGAACTTCCAACAGCATTGGGTAGAAGTGAGTTTAAGGGGTAAAGTGGGAGGTTTGAACGAGTATCCTAAAGGTGGAAAGTTGGGTAGCGAGATAGAAAGAAGTCGGGGTGTATTCCAAAGCTTAGGGCCCAGCTGGCTGTAACCAGGGTCATCAATGGTGGGAAAGTTACCTGTGGGATCTCCAGTCTGCACAATGAAGCCTTTGATATTGCGATGGAATAGACAGCCATTGTAGTAATCACTAGCACACAGTGCCAAGAAATTCTACAGATAAGAGGGAAACAGAAACAATTTTAAAGAGACAAAGGACACAGGTGGAACTGCAGTACCCGCGTTAAAGTGTCAGACCAGTCCCCAGCAGTACTGTACCCCAGTGTTATACAGTGACAGACCCATCCCCACCAGCACTGTACCCCAGTGTTATACAGTGACAGACCCATCCTCACCAGTACTGTACCCCAGTGTTATACAGTGACAGACCCGTCCTCACCAGTACTGTACCCCAGTGTTATACAGTGACAGACCCATCCTCACCAGTACTGTACCCCAGTGTTATACAGTGACAGACCCATCCCCACCAGCACTGTACCCCAGTGTTATACAGTGACAGACCCATCTCCACCAGTACTGTACCCAGTGTTATACAGTGACAGACCCGTCCTCACCAGTACTGTACCCCAGTGTTATAGTGACAGACCCATCTCCACCAGTACTGTACCCAGTGTTATACAGTGACAGACCCATCTCTAGCAGTACTGTACCCAGTGTTATACAGTGACAGACCCGTCCTCACCAGTACTGTACCCCAGTGTTATAGTGACAGACCCATCTCCACCAGTACTGTACCCAAAGAACAAAGAAAGAACAAAGAACAGTACAGCACAGGAAACAGGCCCTTCGGCCCTCCAAGCCTGTGCTGCTCCTTGGTCCAACTAGACCAATCGTTTGTATCCCTCCATTCCCAGGCTGCTCATGTGACTATCCAGGTAAGTCTTAAACGATGTCAGCGTGCCTGCCTCCACCACCCTACTTGGCAGCGCATTCCAGGCCCCCAACACCCTCTGTGTAAAAAACATCCCTCTAATATCTGAGTTATACTTCGCCCCTCTCACCTTGAGCCCGTGACCCCTCGTGATCGTCACTTCTGATCTGGGAAAAAGCTCCCCACCGTTCACCCTATCTATCCCCTTCATAATCTTGTACACCTCTATTAGATCTCCCCTCATTCTCCGTCTTTCCAGGGAGAACAACCCCAGTTTACCCAATCTCTCCTCAGACCTAAGACCCTCCATACCAGGCAACATCCTGGTAAACCTTCTCTGCACTCTCTCTAACGCCTCCACGTCCTTCTGGTAGTGCGGCGACCAGAACTGGATGCAGTACTCCAAATGTGGCCTAACCAGCGTTCTAAACAGCTGCATCATCAGACTCCAGCTTTTATACTCTATACCCCGTCCTATAAAGGCAAGCATACCATATGCCTTCTTCACCACCTTCTCCACCTGTGTTGCCACCTTCAAGGATTTGTGGACTTTCACACCTAGGTCCCTCTGTGTTTCTATACTCTTGATGGCTCTGCCATTTATTGTATAACTCCTCCCGACATTATTTCTTCCAAAATGCATCACTTCGTATTTATCCGGATTAAACTCCATCTGCCACCTCTCCGCCCAATTTTCCAGCCTATCTATATCCTGCTGTATTGCCCGACAATGCTCATCGCTATCCGCAAGTTCAGCCATCTTCATGTCATCCGCAAACTTGCTGATAACACCAGTTACACTTCTTCCAAATCATTTATATATATCACAAATAGCAGAGGTCCCAGTACAGAGCCCTGCGGAACACCACTGGTCACAGACCTCCAGCCGGAAAAAGACCCTTCAACCACTACCCTCTGTCTCCTATGGCCAAGCCAGTTCTCCACCCATCTAGCCACTTCTCCTTGTATCCCATGAGCCTTAACCTTTTTAACCAACCTGCCATGTGGGACTTTGTCAAATGCCTTACTGAAATCCATATAGACGACATCCACGGCCCTTCCTTCATCAACCGTTTTTGTCACTTCCTCAAAAAACTCCACCAAATTTGTAAGGCACGACCTCCCTCTTACAAAACCATGCTGTCTGTCACCAATGAGATTGTTCCGTTCTAAATGCATATACATCCTGTCTCTAAGAATCCTCTCCAACAACTTCCCTCCCACGGACGTCAAGCTCACCGGCCTATAATTTCCCGGGTTATCCCTGCTACCCTTCTTAAACAACGGTACCACATTCGCTATCCTCCAATCCTCAGGGACCTCACCTGTGTCCAAAGAAGCAACAAAGATTTCCGTCAGAGGCCCAGCAATTTCATCTCTCATCTCCTTGAGCAGTCGAGGATAGATGCCATCAGGCCCTGGGGCTTTGTCAGTTTTAATGTTCCCTAAAAAACCTAACACTTTCTCTCTTGTAATGGAGATTTACTCTAACGGGTCAACACCTCCCTCCGAGCCACTCCCAGTTAACACGCCCCTCTCCTTCGTGAATACCGATGCAAAGTATTCATTTAGGATCTCCCCTATTCCCTTGTTATACAGTGACAGACCGTCCCCACCAGCACTGTACCCCAGTGTTATACAGTGACAGACCCGTCCCCACCAGTACTGTACCCCAGTGTTATACGGTGACAGACCCATGACCACCAGTACTGTACCCCAGTGTTATACAGTGACAGACCCATCCCCACCAGTACTTTATCTCAGTGTTATAAAGTGACAGACTTATTCCCATCAGTACTGTGCCCCAGTGTTATACAGTGAGAGACCAGTCCCCACCAGTACTGTACCCCACTGTTATAGTGACAGACCCAACCCAACCCCACCAGGGCGGCACGGTAGCACAGAGTGGTTAGCACTGCTACTTCACAGCTCCAGGGACCTGGGTTCGACTCCCGGCTGGGTCACTGTCTGTGTGGAGTTTTCACATTCTCCTCGTGTTTGCGTGGGTTTCCTCCGGGTGCTCTGGTTTCCTCCCACAGTCCAAAAATGTGAGGGTTAGGTTGATTGGCCATGCTAAAAATTGCCCTTAGTGTCCTGAAATGCATAGGTTAGAGGGATTAGTGGGTAAATATGTAGGGATTTGGGGGTTGGGCCTGGGTGGGATTGTGGTCGGTGCAGACTCGATGGGCCAAATGGCCTCTTTCTGTACTGTAGGGTTTCTATGTTTCGTACTGTACCCCAGTGCGATAGTGGCAGACCCATCCCCACCAGTACTATACCCAGTGTTATAGTGACAGATGCATCCGCACCAGTACTGTACCCCAGTGTTATACAGTGACAGACCCGTCCCCACCAGTACTGTACCCCAGTGTTATACAGTGACAGACTCGTCCCCCTCAGTACTATATCCAGTGTTATACAGTGACAGACCTGTCCCCACCAGTACTGTACCCAAGTGTTATAGAGTGACAGACCCACATCCTCACCTGTACTATATCCAGTGTTATACAGTGACAGACCTGTCCCCACCAGTACTGTACCCGTGTTATACAGTGACAGACCCATCCCCACCAGTACTGTACCCCAGTGTTATACAGTGACAGACCCATCCCCACCAGTACTGTACCCCAGTGTTATAGTGACAGACCCATCTCCACCAGTACTGTACCCAGTGTTATACAGTGACAGACCCATCCCTTTTAAGGGGCGCTTGTGACTTTTAAAGGGCGTCTGGACAAATACATGAATAGGATCGGAATAGAGGGATATGGTCCCCGAAGGGTTGGGGGTTTTAGTTCAGTTGGGCAGCATGGTTGGTGCAGGCTTGGAGGGCTGAAGGGCCGGTTCCTGTGCTGTAATTTTCTTTGTTCTTTGTCCTCACCAGTATTGAACCCATGTTATAAAGTGGCCACAATATTGAGCCCTGGGGTGCTGAGATCAGGAAAATGCCCTCTTACCACTGCTCTTGCCTCTCCCTCACTACACTGCTTACTGTGCAGGGAGATGAGGGGAATCCTGGAAAATGCATCACGGCAGAAACAGAGCAGGATTAACAGCAGGGCACAGGCAAGTTGGAAAGCTGTGCCAGGCACCAGCACGAAATATTACTAACCAACCCTAACTATTATCCACCACTAATAGTCCCAATCATCACCCACTAGCAATATTAACCATCTGTAAGCAGTCCTACCTCACAGCTCCGCGGTGCCCTCTCACTGAACAATTCCAGCTTCATATCTCCGAGGTCTGTGCGGATGGTCAGCGCCTGAAACAGAGAGAGAGGGAGTCACCACCCAACCCAGCATCATGCCAACCACCGCCCTCCTAGCCCAATTCTAAGGGCAACAAAGTGGTTAGCACTGCTGCCTCACAGCACCAAAACCCCTGTCTGTTCGGAGTCTGCACGTTCTCCCCATGTCTGCGTGGGTTTCCTCCAAGTCCTCCGGTTTCCTCCCACAGGATAGCAGCCAGTGACTAGTGGTGTGCCTCAGGGGTCAGTGCCGGGACCACAACTTTTCACAATATACATTAACGATTTAGAGGAAGGAACTGTTGCTAAGTTTGCAGATGATACAAAGATAGGTTCATGGACGAAAAGAAATTGGTTTAGGTTGGAGGGTCACAGTTTTTTTTTAACTGGTCGGTGCAACATCGTGGGCCGAAGGGCCTGTTCTGCGCTGTAATGTTCTATGTTCTATGTAGAGGGACTGGTAGTATTGAGGAAGCAGGAAGCTGCAGAAGTACTTGGACAGGTTAGGAGAGTGGGCAAAGGAGTGGCAGATGGAATACAATGTGGAAAAGTATGAGGTTATGCACTTTGGAAGGAGGAATGGAGGCATAAACTATTTTCTAAATGGGGAAAAGATTAGAAAATCAGAAACACAAAGGCATTTGGAAATTATTGTTCAAGATTCTCTTAAGGTTAATGTGCAGATTCAGTCAGCAGTTAGGAAGGCAAATGCAATGTTAGCATTCATGTCGAGAGGGCTAAAATACAAGAGTAGGGATGAACTTCTGAGGCTGTATATGACTCTGGTCAGACCCCATTTGGAGTATTGTGAGCAGTTTTGGACCCCATATTTAAGGAAGGATGTGCTGGCCTTGGAAAGGGTTCAGAGGAGGTTCACACGAATGATCCCTGGAATGAAAAGCTTGTCGTATGAGGAACGGTTGAGGACTCTGGGTCTGTACTCGTTGGAGTTTAGAAGGATGAGGGGTGATCTTATTGAAACTTACAGGATACTGCGGTGCCTGGATAGAGTGGACATAGCGACGATATTTCCACTAGTGGGAAAAACTAGAACCAGAGGGCATAACCTCAGGCTGAAGGGACAATCCTCTAAAACAGAGATGAGGAGGAATTTCTTCAGCCAAAGAGTGGTGAATCTGTGGAACTCTTTGCTGCAGAAGGCTGTGGAGGCCAGGTCATTGAGTGTCTTTAAGACAGAGATAGATAGGTTCTTGATTAATAAGGGGATCAGGGGTTTTGGGGAAAAGGCAGGAGAATGGACATGAGAAAAATATTAGCCATGATTGAATGGCAGAACAGACTCGATGGGCCGAATGGCCTAATTCTGCTCTTATGTCTTATGGTCTCATCGTCCCAAGGTGCTGGTTAGGTGCATTGGCCGTGCTAAATTCTCCCTCAGTATACCCGAACAGGCGTCTGGAGTGTGGCGACTACGGGATTTTCACAGTAACTTCACTGCAGTGTTAATGTAAGCCTTATTTGTGACACTAAATGTACTTTAACAAAGCAACAACACTCCCCACTCTCACTCACCATCCCCTCGGCACCAGCTCCGGTTACTCGGGACACTCAAACACACTTCCGGTGCCATGGGATAAACTGTCCCCATCGCCACTTCCGGTGCAACACGATAAAGGCTCCGGGTTGGAGAGAGCGATCCAGAGATGCACGGCGATGGAATATTGTCCCCGCCGGCGGGAGAAACCTTCCCAGCCTTCTCCCAGTTTCCAGCTTATACTATAGCGCTTATATTGCAGCTGCTGACCAACTGTGAGGGACAAAATCAGGGAAATTCCTGCCATGGGGCGGGGTTTAGGTCTGGGGGCGTGGCTTCGGCCTGGGGGCGGGGTTTAGGCATGGGGGCGGGGCTCAGGCCTGGGGGGCGGGGCTTAGGCCTGGGGGCGGGATTTGGGCGTGGGGGCGAGGCCTGTCTCGGGGCCGGGTCGAGGCGTTGGGCCTTGGGCTTGGGGGCGAGATTTGGATCCTGGGCGGGGCCTGTCTAGGGGGCGGGGCGGGGCGGGGCCGGGCGCTTTGGCACTGTCAGTGTGCAGGCTGCTCTCTCTGGGTTTATTCGGATTTTGCACCCTGCTTCTGACTGTTAAAGTATCTCCCTGCTCCAACCCCAAACAAATCTGGAAAATTAAAATATTAATCCCTACAGTGCAGAAAGAGGCCATTTGGCCCATCGACTCTGCACCAACCACAATCAGAAGGATGGAATCACAATCAGAACAATGGAAGATCAGAAGGATCTTGGGGTCCGGGTTCATAGGACACTCAAAGCAGCATCGCAGGTGGAGGCTGTGGTTAAGAAGGTGTATGGAATACTGGCCTTCATCAATAGAGCAATTGAGTTTAGAAATCGGGAGATGATGCTGCAGCTGTATAGAACCCTGGTCAGACCCCACTTGGAGTACAGGACCCTGGTCAGACCCCACTTGGAGTACAGGACCCTGGTCAGACCCCACTTGGAGTACTGTGCCCAGTTCTGGTCGCCTCATTACAGAAAGGATGTGAAAGCCATAGAAAGGGTGCAGAGGAGATTTACAAGGATGTTGCCTGGATTAGGTGGCATGCCTTATTAGGATAGGTTGAGAGAGTCTTTTCTCCTTGGAGAGGCGAAGGATGAGAGGTGACGTGATAGAGGTGTATAAGATGTTGAGGGGTATTGATAGAGTGGATTCTCAGAGGCTTTTACCCAGGGCTGAAATGGTTGCCACAAGAGGTCACAGGTTTAGGGTGCTGGGGAGTAGGTACAGAGGAGATGTTAGGGGTAAGTTTTTCACTCAGAAGGTGGTGGGTGCGTGGAATCGGCTGCCGGTAGTGGTGGTGGAGGCGGATTCGATAGGGTCTTTTAAGAGACTTTTGGATAAGTTCATGGAAGTTAGTAAGATAGAGGGTTATAGGTAAGCCTAGTAGGTAGGGACATGTTCGGCGCAACTTGTGGGCCGAAGGACCTGTTTGTGCTGTAGCTTTTCTATGTTCTATGTTCTAATCCCACCCAGGCCCTATTCCTGTAACCCCATGCATTTACCTTAGCTTGTCCCCCTGACACTAAGGGGCAATTTAGCACGGCCAATCCACCTAACCCACACATCTTTGGAGTGTGGGAGGAAACCGGAGCATCCAGAGGAAACCCACGCAGACACAGGGAGAACGTGCAAAATCCATACAGACAGTGACCCAAGGCTCGAATTGAACCAGGGTCCCTGGCGCTGTGAGACATGGTGTGGAGATGCCGGCGTTGGACTGGGGTAAACACAGTAAGAAGTCTCACAACACCAGGTTAAAGTCCAACAGGTTTATTTGGTAGCAAAAGCTACTAGCTTTCAGAGCGCTGCTGGCAGCAGTGCTAACCACTTGTTAAGTCACTTTGGATGCTATTGCTATCAGCAGACCATGATTAGTTGTACAAAATCTGCATTATTACATGAGATTTGGTAATTACATTTTACTTTAAGTTCAGCCTTTATTCCTGCTTGTATTTTTACAACCCTCGCACCTCTGTCCCATCAACCAGAATGCTGTCCCTAATTGTACATCTGATGGCTGTATGCTCCAGGTAAATTTAACACCACTGTGTACAGCTTTTTCAAATTTGTGCATGATCTAAATGTACAATCCCATTTAGCTGGATCTGATTTCTCCTGTTCAACATCCTTTAACCGTGATGTGAAAATACATATTTGTTTATTTATTAGTGTCAATAATAGGCATACATTAACACTGCACTGAAGTTACTATGAAAATCCCCTAGTCATCACACACCGGCACTCTGAGGGAGAATTTAGCACGGTCAATGCAGCTAACCAAGCACATCTTTGGGACTGTGGGGGGAAAACGGAGCACCTACGATGTGTCCTGAAGTTGGAAACTCCCCAAACTCTTAAATAAGGAGTCAGACTTTAGATCTTCAGCATTTTGATTCAGACATCTCTGGGAAAACAGTCGCTTGCTAGTTGTCAGGTCAAACACCTTCTCAAGATATGAACTTGTTACCTCAATGGGCGGCACGGTAGCACAGTGGTTGGGCGGCACGGTAGCACAGTGGTTAGCACTGCTGCTTCACAGCTCCAGGGACCTGGGTTCGATTCCCGGCTTGGGTCACTGTCTGTGTGGAATTTGCACATTCTCCTCGTGTCTGCGTGGGTTTCCTCCGGGTGCTCCGGTTTCCTCCCACAGTCCAAAGATGTGCGGGTTAGGTTCATTGGCCATGCTAAAATTTGCCCCTTAGTGTCCTGAGATGCGTAGGTTAGAGGGATTAGTGGGTAAATGTGTAGGGATATGGGGGTAGGGCCTGGGTGGGATTGTGGTCGGTGCAGACTTGATGGGCCAAATGGCCTCTTTTTGCACTGTAGGGTTTCTATGATTTCTAATGATTTCAATGCAAGAGCCCAAGTTACTTGCTATTTTATTCCCTTTAGTGAGTGGGAAGGTGAGTCAGTGCAGACCATGTTCCGTCACCAAAGGAAGGATCTGTTGATCTCCTGCATAGCTTGCTGTGTAAGTGCTGAATGACATTGTACAGCTCCTGTGTGGATGTTTGTGTGGACTGTAACTACAGATTGTTTCAAATACAGGAAACCAGTTAACACAGTGAATGAGGTAGATGGCAACAATATTTAAACTGGCAGATTCATTATCATCTTCATGCTGCTCTTCAGTGATCGTAAGGAGCTTCTGCAAATGCTTGAAACATCCTGTGCTGCTGATATGTATGTGAACGTACAAATCAGGAGCAGGAGTAGGCCACTTGGCCCCTCCAGTCTGCTCTGCCATTCACTGGCTGATCTGATTGTAATCTCAATCCCACATTCTGCCTTTCCCCAATAACCTTTCACCCCCTTGTTAATCAAGAATCTATGACGCTCTGCCTTAAAAATATTCAAAGACTCTGCTTCCACAGCCTTTCGAGAAAGAGAGTTCCAGAGACTCATGACCCTCTGAGAAATAAATTCTCCTCATTTTCATCCTTATTCTTAAACAGTGACCCCAAGTTCTAGATTCTCCAACAGGAGGAAACATCCTCTCCATATCCCATTGCCAGTAACCCTCAAGATCCTAAAGGTTTCTTACTGATCTAAACTCCAGTGGATACAAACCTGACCTCTCAAACCTTTCCTCATAAGACAACCTGCCCATTGCTGGTATTAGTTCAGTAAACCTCTGAATTGCTTCTAATGTATTTACATCTTTCCTCAAATAAGGAGACCAATACTGTACACAATACCCCAGATATGATCTCATCAATGTCCTGTGCAACTGAAACATAACCTCCCTACTTTTATAATCCATTCCCCTCACAATAAACAATGACATTCTATTAGCTTTCCTAATTACTTGCTGTACCTGTATACTCGCCTTTGGTGATTCATGCACCAGGACACCCAGATCATATCTGGGGTATTGTGTACAGTATTGGTCTCCTTATTTGAGGAAAGATGTAAATACATTAGAAGCAATTCAGTGGTTTACTGAACTAATACCAGGGGCGGCACGGTAGCACAGTGGTTAGCACTGCTGCTTCACAGCTCCAGGGTCCCGGGTTCGATTCCTGGCTCGGTTCACTGTCTGTGTGGAGTTTGCACATTCTCCTCGTGTCTGCGTGGGTTTCCTCCGGGTGCTCCGGTTTCCTCCCACAGTCCAAAGATGTGCGGGTTAGGTTGATTGGCCATGCTAAAAAAATTGCCCCTTAGTGTCCTGGGATGCGTAGGTTAGAGGGATTAGTGGGTAAATATGTGGGGGTAGGGCCTGGGTGGGATTGTGGTCGGTGCAGACTCGATGGGCTGAATGGCCTCCTTCTGCACTGTAGGGTTTCTTGTTTCTTTCTTCTATGTTTCTATCCCTCTGCATCTCAGAGTACTGTAAACTCTCATCATTTAAATATTAAGCATATTCTTTATTGGACAGTTTCACGTTATAATGTCCACATTAAACTCCATTCGCCAGATTGTTGCCCACTTACTAAACCTATTTATGTCTCTTTGTAACCTCCTTACATTCTCTTCACAATTTACCTTCTGTAGGCGGGCATAAATTTTGTGGGTATTAGGATTAGAATATTTCTTAAACTATAACTCGATAAATGAAGCAAAACAGGACAGCATTCAGCCAGAAAGGTGTGAGTAAGGCAAGCAGGCATCTTTTAAACACAGAAACCAGGTTGACAAAGACTCAGGAACTCGCATCAATATGCTATTCAGAAAATATCTTGAGACCTGGAAAACTTCCTGACATCCCATCAAACACCCATTGTCCAAAGGAATTCAGAGACATAAAGCAATTATCACACTCTTAAACCAAACTTTACATATTAAAACTCTAGACCAGAAAACCCATTAACGGGATAACTATAAAAGAAAACCATTTACACATCAAACTCCACACCCACAAACCTATTGAAACAGGATGATTATATCAGGAAACCACTCACAAACCATTTACATATCAAAACAGATCGTTACTATAACTATACTCCGTTTTGGCAGGCAGGCAGAGTACTTTGCGGGACTGTCTTGTCTGTGTCCTGATTGTACCTCCGTCGACGTAAAAAACTATAATAAACTGTGCTGTTATCGATCTTGGCTCTGGGTGCGAGTGGTGTGGTATCTGTTCACTCGCGCTAACAATTGGGGACTCGTCCGGGATAGTGACCGCCGCTGGAACATCGCCTCTCAAACACTGGGTGAGTATCTTTACTCATTTAAAGTCCGCGGGAATTCCCAGTGCCAGCGGTGTTCCACGGCTGCCGCGATCTGAACTTGTGAACAGAGCCCGATCGAGAGCTGCACAGCGGGGTAGGTTCTTCTTTGGGCGGGTGAGCGGGGTCGCGAATTGTAATTGATTGTGTACTGTTGCATTCCGTGTATCCCTGACAGCGGACCCGACCAGACATTAGCTGACCCAAAAGGTACCTAAGGAAGACAAAGGTAGCGTGGCCGGGAGGCCGGGAGGACGTCCAGGGTTAGGGCCAATGAACGCGGACTCACGAAGTTCGGTTTAAGTCCGGGCGCTGCAAGTCGGGTAGGACCTCTGCAGGCGCGAAAGTCTGGGCCACTGGAAACAGATCCGCGAGGAGTCTGCTACATGTCCGGGCGCTACTAAGTCTGGAGCCTCTGTGAGTGCTTCGGGCACTACAAGCAGGAGACCTCTGGTAGCGCGAAAGAACGGCTACACGCCGGGGGAACTCCTACCTGCGGTCAATCCCACGCTTGTCCGCACCCAGGTCAGGGTGATTCCCGGGGAGATAGGGGAACGGCGAGCCTCTGTGGATTGATTTAGCGGTAGGATTTGGTCAGGAAAGAGTGGCCCCCGGCCCCTGTAGTCGTGGTCAGAGCCCCCCCCCCCTGTCTCTGTGAGCGGTGATCTCCCCGTTACATGCAGGACGGGCTCTGCGTGTTACTGCTGAAGGTTTAAAGGTACTGACAGTGGAAACACCAAACCAGGAACCCCAGGGATACCTACACAAGTATCTGTGGGAAGCACCAAACCAGGATTAGTACACCACTGATCTTAGCTAAGAGATTCGACATGGATAGCATTGAGACCATTTTTGAATGGGGGCCGGAAGGGTCCCTCACCCGCTATCTAGCAGATAAAAACAAGAACCTAATTAAAAGCATGATTAAAACAGGGTGGAAACCCCAAGACCCCCTTGAGAGCCAACGGGAATGGTGGGCAACGGAAGAGAGGAACAAGGATGATAAGGCTTGGATCCTCATACTGAAGGCACACCTCACCCTAGCAGGGCGAGTCCATAAATACGTTCAGGATAAACAAGAAAAGGCTGAACAGAAAAAGCATGCTGCTGTGATGGCTATTAACCCCGTGTTGCCGGCACTGACCGACTTCTCCCGTGAAGCCCCATACGAGGAATGTCCCGATTGGGAGTGCTTAATAGACGAGACAAGTCCTCGGTGCCCAACAGGGGGGAGTCCCCCGGTAACCACCGATCCCCCAAACGCCAAAGCAGCACCTCTTAAGATCGAATGTATCCCAGGGGGACAAGGGAGAGACGGGCGAGGAAGGCAGGCCCAAATTAAAATGACTTATGTGTCACTCTCGCCAGGGGACACTATGAAATTACTAGAAAAGCTCCCAACCCTGCAGCCCAGGCACAGTAACGCAATTTTTTGGCAAAAGATGAAAGAGATGCAACTGTGCCACAACTTACACAACCGAGATATAGCAGGGTTAGTAAGAGCCAAGATGCCCGAGAATCACTGGGCTCGGCTCCGGGCAGAACACCAGAATGGGACTTGGTGTGCAGACCTAGACGGGAGCCGCCGGGAGCAGGAACAGGCTCTGACAGGCTTTAAAAACGATATCATCCTGACCATGGGGGAGGTCCCCGTGAGTTGGAGTGTAATAGTAGGAGTAACGCAGAAAAAGGAGGAAGGGGCTCAGGAATACGGGCGACGAAAATTCGATGCCTTTGTAGCCCACGGAGGAATGCCAGATGCAGATAGACAGAACCCGGCATTCCTCCAGTTATATAGGGATGGGCTGAGCCCAGCACACCAAGCTATCCTAAAGACAGGATTGGTAAACTTTAACACCTTCGATGAATTAGAAAACTGGGCTGTCACTGTAGACAACCAGCAAAGGAAAACACAGGGCGCCAGAGCAGGGATATCAGCGGTAGGAACTGAAGGAGGAAATTGCTACAGGTGCGGGGAATTAGGCCATTTCAAAAGGGAATGCCGAGCTATAATCCCGCACCCTCCTAATACATGTAATAAGTGCGGCAGAATCGGACACACCGAATCTACCTGCAAAGACAGAAGGATCCCAAGGAAAAAGGGAGCGCCCCCGAAGAGACTGGAGAAAACCCCGGCAAGCGCCCCAGATATAAGGGAGAATGAGGTGGTTTCGGACCCAGCGCACCTCAGCCACCAGCAGCTGCTGGACATTATACAAACCTTGGCGGCACAAAAATCTGCATGAGTGGCATCGGCCCCCGCCCCGGGAACAGACCCCCGTATCTGGGTGAATGCATCGTTAGGGGGCCGGCGATGCAAAATATTAATAGATACGGGGGCTTCGATATCCCTCACCAACATGGCACTACCCACCACCCACCGTTCCATAGTAGTAGTAGGAATAGGGGGGGATAGGACTATAGCATATCAGAGCGAAGCAGTGTTACTTGAGGTAGAGGGGATCATACTCCCCGTACACTTCTGGGTGGGCCCAAATGAAGAAGGGACAATTTTGGGAATAGACCTCCTGGGAGAGTTAGGAGCAGTGGTGGACGCTTTCAATAAGCACCTGCTGTGGACGGCAAGGAAAGAACACAAGAGCGGGATCCAAGGATACTGGGTCCCTAATAAGAACGTAGCAGCCATAGGCATGGGGGCTCCGGCTCCGACGGCCCGAGACTGGAAGAAGGAGGGACTAGTGGGACTCTTATGTCAAGCACTACCCCGGGTCTGGGCTACAGGCAAGCAAGACTGCGGTCTCGTCACAATCCTTCCTTTACAAATACAAGGACCAGCCCATGCCCCTCATAAACAATATCCCATAAAACCCGAGGCGTTACAGGCAACCGAAACAATCGTCCAGGCTTTGGTTAAACGGGGCATCCTGAGACCCACCGTGTCCCACACAAATTCCCCGATGTGGCCCGTCCGTAAGCCAGACGGGAACTACCGACTAACCATCGACTATACCGCCCTGAATAAGGTCACCCCAAAGGAACACCCTATCGTTGCGAGCCCGGCCACTATATTTAACGGACTGCAACCTGAATATTGTATCTTCTCCGTGCTAGACATAGCAAACGGATTCTGGTCAATTCCACTCCACCCAGACTCCCAGGAGAAGTTTGCCTTCACCTGTGGAGGTAGACAGTACACCTGGACCCGTCTCCCCCAGGGATTCCACAATAGCCCCAACATATTCCACCGGGTTATGAGCAAAGCCCTCGAAAATTGTAACTTATCCCCCTATGAGAGCGCTTTTCTCCAATATGTGGATGACATCTTGATCGCCTCCACTAACCCGACGGGGCATTTGGGAGCCCTGTCAGTAATCCTGCGGGGCTTACAAACAGCAGGATTTAAGGTTAACCCAACCAAAGCACAACTCGCAAAACCAGAGGTCCGATATCTGGGGCATTACATAAGTCAGGGAAAGAAAACCCTTCCCACGGACCGAAAAACAGCAATTGCCAACATGACCCGTCCGAACACAGTTAGGGGGGTGCGTAGGGTAATGGGACTCTTTAATTACTGTCGGAATTTCATCGATCAGTTTGCATCCATAGCAGAACCTATCCAGCGATTGGTAAAAGGGGGGAGGCCGGGGGCAGAAATCATTGAATGGGGACCCGAACAAGAAACAGCATACTCCCACCTGAAATCAGAATTATTAGCGGCCCCAGCCTTATGCCTGCCCAACATAGCGAAACCGTTCCATCTTTTTTATAATGCGGAGGACGGATTCTATAGCTCCGTTGTGACTCAAGAAAGTGGGGGCACCATGAGACCTGTAGCATATTATTCGGTGCGGCAGTCCCCGATAGCCAAAGGACTACACAAATGTGTGGCAGCCCTGGACTGTGCCGCATGGGCAGTCAGGGTGTGCGAACCCATTACTATGTTAGGACAGATCATCCTGCACACAAAACATACAATAGTAGAATTATTAAACACAGGTCGACTCCGAACTGTTTCAGATGCTCGAAGGGCAACTTGGGAGGCAGTGCTCCTTCCTCAGGACCAATCTATTAAAATCGTACGAGATACCGGAAGAAACCCAGCAGAGGGGTTCCTTCCAGACGGCAGTCCACATCACTGTCCGATTAACCCAGACATGGATACAGAGGATGGGATTAGTGATCAGCCACTGGAGAACCCCGATATAATACTATACGTAGACGGGTCCCGAAGGCAGGTGGAGGGACAGTACCGCACAGGATGGGCAGTGGTAGATCAGGAAGGAACACTAATAGCAAAGGGCACCATGGGGGGGGAGACCTCTGCTCAAGTGGCCGAGCTTATAGCATTAACAAAGGCCCTTAGCGCAGGAAGGGACAAAAGGGTAAACATATACACGGACAGTCAATATGCGTTCGGGGTGGTTCACGACTATATGATAGCATGGAATAGGCGCGGATTCATTACCGCAGCGGGGGGACACATAAAACATGAAAATATAATTCGAGACCTGGCCACAGCATCCAGACTACCCTCAGAAGCAGCCGTAATTAAAATAAAAGCCCATCAAAAGACAAGGACTGTAGAGCAGAAGGGGAACCAACTAGCAGATGCCGCTGCTAAAGCTGCAGCAGGGGAAGCCCTCCCACAGATAGCTGCCATCACCTCTTCCCCCATGGAAGAGATGGATGTTCATAAACTACAGGGTAGCGCTGACCCAGACGAGGTGGCGCGGTGGAAACAGACCGGGGCGTCCTTAGACGAAGATGGTATATGGAGGAAAGGACATCAAGTAGTCGCCCCCTCATTCATACAGGCGGAACTACTTCGACTCCACCACGAACCAAACCACTCCGGACGGGATGGGACCCTAGCTCGTTTATCAGGAGATTGGTGGTGGCCAGGGATGGGGCGGGATGTAGCTAAGCACTGCCAAAGATGCATCATATGCGCACAGCATAACCCTGGCCGGCCCCTGAAGGTTAAACTAGCAAACCAACCCAGGCCAAAGGGACCTTGGGAAAACCTCCAAATTGACTTCATCGGCCCTCTACCCACCAGTCGTGGGAAGAAGTACTGCCTGGTCCTCATTGACCAGTTCACCCGATGGGTAGAAGCCTTCCCAACCCGGGATTGCGGGGCAACCACTGTAGCCCACATCTTAGCATATGAGATAATACCCAGATGGGGAGTCCCGTTACAACTGGACTCCGACCAGGGGACACACTTCACAGGCAAGGTAATGAAACACGCATGTAAAACCTTAGGGATCCGACAGCGGTTCCATATACCATACCACCCCCAGAGTGCTGGAATGGTAGAGAGAATGAATCGCACCCTCAAGAACACGATAGCAAAAACTATCGCAGAAACAGGTCAGGGGTGGGTAGATGTCCTTCCCTGTATCCTGATGCGCCTACGGGCCACCCCAGGTCGAACCATAGGGCTCACCCCGTTCGAACTAATGACCGGGAGAGCAATGCGACTCCCCGAAAACATCGCCGTGGGAGGGGAAGAAATGACACCCCTCCGGGACAAGCTCAAACGATATGTGCAACACTTAGATTCACAACTCCGAGACCTGCACCACACAGCCAGGGACCAGCAAGCCATTAGAGACCAGGCTAAAAAGGAAAATGTCAGTCATACCCCCACCCTCCCTCGAGTAGGGGATAGGGTTTTGATTCGGATTGCCCCAGACCGACCCGGGTTTGCACCGAAATGGATGGGACCCCACGAGGTTATCCTTACCAGCGATACATGTGCGTGTGTCGATGTGAAAGGAAAAGGCCGATGGAAACATTGGTCGCAATTAAAATCCTATCACCACGGGGAAAGAGGACAGAGCAGACTGACTGAAAGGACAGAGGATGCTCCGTCCACTCCACGTATTGGCCCTTAACCATCTTTGTCCTTACAGCGGAAATCGAAATAACAACCTTTATTTTCCAACACTAAAGGAACTATATGCCAACCGAGGCATGAATGTATATATGTAGATAGAAATAAGAATAAGATAAGTAAGACAAGTTCATCACCTAATATGAACCTAACGACTGGCGGCCACCAGGTTTTATATATCCTCCCCCAACCCCTCTCCAGAACCATGTGGACCACTTGGAGGATGATCCTCGCGGCGACCTTCCTGATGAGTGTGGCACCCGAAGAACACCCCATCTACCCGCGATTCCACGGGATAGCCTTCAACACATCCGAGGCACTATGTGTGCCAGCTGGACCGGACCCTATGAACAGTAGAACTTATCTTAACGCATGGCTACAAGTTTACCCGGGTATCAACGAGATCTGCTTCACTTGCACTTTAGAAGGACTCCGAACATGCATTCAACAGCGGGACCTCCAGAACAGAGACCAGTGCGTTTTTGGGACTCTCTGCGCCCTCCCCGACAACCCACAAGAGGCCCGACCACAGGACACTTTGAATTCAAACATGGACATTTGCGGCTATTACGGACTTGTTGAGGCTCCCGCAGTCTCATTGTATGTATGTTTTGCACCGCTTCCAACGCGGGCCCCCACGACCACAAGGCCCGAAATCTTACCCTGTCCCTTGCAAAGCAGGGGACCGGAGGGAGGACTGGTGTTGTGGAACGAGGGGGAAATTGTGTACGACAACGTAAAACATGAGGTGGTACCTGTCCTGATCGACATTTCAGGAATCCAGGTACCCAGGCATTGCTCAGAACAGGTACAGAACTTGTATCAGATGTTAGAGAGAGAGACCATAAAACGGGCCATTGACGCAATGGGGGCCACACACTACAGGGGAAACATAAACACCAACACATACCGAAGCAAACGGGGTATTATCAATGATATGCTCACAGGGCTGAATACAGGAGACACAATGATTAATTCCATTGACATCCAGGGCCTCAACAGTAAAATTGAACAGCTGAAAGGGGTAATGAAAAACATATTACAGCGGTCATTAGACCAGCAGGCGGAACAAGCATTCTTAGGGGAAGCGGGCGCCCATATCCAACTAGATGGGATTGCAGTGTTAGAAGCACATGCCCGAACTATCAATCGCCTCATAGACAGGGAAAGGGAAGACACTGCCCGGGTACAACAGGGACAGTTATGCCATGCATATGGTCAGTGGATGGTGGCACAAATACGACACAATTTGGACCAGGTACACAGGGGGGAAGTGCCCGATTGGATCGACAGCGCCCAACTAGCGCAACTCGCAGATCAGAAGGGGGTGCTGGATGACCGGACCCTGAAGGGGATGACACGAGTATATCCAGTAATCCCCGACTGCGAGGTTAGTGAGGGCACCGGGATAGGAATGGTTCTGCTAATTCCAACGGTCACACAGGACGCTGGACCATTCCCCATCTTCCGAATTGAAAATATTGGTGTTGTTAGGGGCAATGCTTCCCTCCGCTACCACATAACCGAAAACATGGCCATCTCCAAACATGGCATAATGTCCAGTGTTTCTCTCGCAGGGTGCAAGCAGAGGGGAGAGGTCACCATCTGTCCTCACCCACTGAGACAAGGAGAGGCAGCAGAATGTGGGTTTAACCGAACACAGGACTGCACCTTAGAGATTATACCCGTAGACCCACATTTCGCCCGGGCAGGATACGGGGGGCGGGGTAGATACTGTGTAGCCACCACACGTACATCATTCACATATAACGGATTAACATGCCCAATCCCCGACCCTAACTTCTGTTTTACCCCTCGCAAGCCAGTCACTATAGGTCAAGCTCACATCACCAATATTCGAAATAGGCAGACCATAGCCTTTAATGCCACAGACCCCCTAAAAGACAACCTAAGAGACTACCAAGAACCCGAGCAAGCCCCCATCCCACACCTGACCGAAGTCCTAAGGGAGCTCCGACTTAAAGTAGGACACTCCGTCCGATTATACCACCGGTTACAGTCACACATCAAAACCTTGGAACAAGATACCGAGACGGCGTTACGAAGTCAAACATGGGTACAGAAAGTGTGGGACTGGGGTCTAAATGTAAACATCCACCCCTGGGTCCGAATTACATCGCACACACTGGTGGTCATCCAACTCATCTTAGCCCTTTCCTGGGGATTGGCTACATGTTATACCTACCGCCAGCGGAAGAGAATGAAAGCACATAAGAACTTAGTTAGAACAATTGGTATGATGGGGCAGGTAGCCAAGCGGGATGATTACTCCCGCCTACACATGATTTGACAAACTCCGGGACTCCCCTAAACTGTACGACTGCAGCGTACGGAGGCAGGAAGCACCGGACACAAAATATAATAAAGGGGAGAAAGATCGGTTAGAAAAGTGAAAAGGAAATAAACAACAAAAATTCACTTTTGACCGACAGGGGGGACTGTAGGCGGGCATAAATTTTGTGGGTATTAGGATTAGAATATTTCTTAAACTATAACTCGATAAATGAAGCAAAACAGGACAGCATTCAGCCAGAAAGGTGTGAGTAAGGCAAGCAGGCATCTTTTAAACACAGAAACCAGGTTGACAAAGACTCAGGAACTCGCATCAATATGCTATTCAGAAAATATCTTGAGACCTGGAAAACTTCCTGACATCCCATCAAACACCCATTGTCCAAAGGAATTCAGAGACATAAAGCAATTATCACACTCTTAAACCAAACTTTACATATTAAAACTCTAGACCAGAAAACCCATTAACGGGATAACTATAAAAGAAAACCATTTACACATCAAACTCCACACCCACAAACCTATTGAAACAGGATGATTATATCAGGAAACCACTCACAAACCATTTACATATCAAAACAGATCGTTACTATAACTATACTCCGTTTTGGCAGGCAGGCAGAGTACTTTGCGGGACTGTCTTGTCTGTGTCCTGATTGTACCTCCGTCGACGTAAAAAACTATAATAAACTGTGCTGTTATCGATCTTGGCTCTGGGTGCGAGTGGTGTGGTATCTGTTCACTCGCGCTAACACCTTCCTATCCTTCATGTCTTGTGTGCAAATTTAGCAATTTCAGTCCCTTCAGCCAAGTCATTGATCTGAATTGTAAACAGTTAAGGTCCCAGCAATGATCCCTGTGGCACAGCACTCGTCACATCTCGCCAACCAGAAACAGATCCATTTATGCCAACTCTCTATTTCCGGTAAGCCAGCTAATCTTCCATCCATGCCAATATTTTACCCCCTAGACCATGAACTTTTACTTTTTGTAATAACCTTTGAATTGGCACTTTATCAAAAGCCTTCTGGAAACCCTACGTACAGTACATCCACTGGTTCCCCTCTATCTTCTGTCTCCTCCCTTTATGATAAAGGAGTTACATTTGCTATTTTCCAATCCAATGGAGCCTTCCCTGAATCTAGGGAATTTTGGAAAATTAAAACCAATGCATCAACTATCTCATTGGCCACTTCTTTCAAGACCTTAGGCTGAAGTTCACCCAGACCTGGGGATTTGTCAACTCACAGACCCAACAATTTGCTCAATACCACTTAGTTCCTCCCTCCCTTCCTTCCATTTCCTATTTACAGCTGTTTCTGGGATATTACTGGAATCCTCAATAGTGAAGACAGATGCAAAATACCTGTTTAATTCATCCACTATAGCCCTGCTTTCCATTATCAATTTCTCAGACACGCTTTCTATAGGACCAACGCTCACTTTGTTAATTATTTTCTTATTTAACTATCTATAGAAATTCTTACTATGCATATTTATATTAGTAGCCAGCCTTCTCTCTTTTTTTTAGAATTAATCTATGTGGGCTGTCTGGACCAGCATTTATTGCCCATCCCTAACTGCCCTCAGAAGGTGGTGGTGAGCTGCCTTCTTGAACCACTGCAGGTGTAGATACATCCACAGTGCTGTTAGGGAGGGAGTTCCAGGATTTAGACCCAGTGACAGTGAAGGAACGGTGATATATTTCCAAAACAGGATGGTGAGTGACTTGGAGGGAACCTCCAGATGGTGGTGTTCCCAGATATCTGCTGCTCATACTCTAGTTTTTCCCCCCTTTTTGTCATCTTTGATGTTGAATATATTCTTTAACCTTTGAAGCACTTTGAAAGTACAACCAGCAACTCTTCCCAATGATAACCAAATGTGTAGCCACATGTCTGAACTCAACCCGCTCCAGAATAACAAACCTCAACAAACACTCGGAGCTTTCCATGTTGGATTACCACAAAGAAAAGTGACTAAATCTTTTTACCCGCACAGTCTCTATGTCAATGTCTAACTGGTGCAGACTTGCTCTGAGTGCTTTGCTGAGTGTGTGTGCCAAGCAATCAGATTCATAAAACTTTGGGCACTTACCAGAAATGACTGACTCTGCAGACTGACTCAGCATTGCTTTTATAAACTGAAGGAGCTGACTCTCATTCCAAGTCCTCTCCTTATCAGAACTTGATCTGAAATAGCCTCAGCAGATTCAAATGGATGTAAGGTCGAGCAATTTGGACGCACATCTGATTTTGGTTATACAGTTCGTACAAAACATCTTTTTATTTCCTTTAATGGAGTTGTCTGAAAAAGGTATTAAGTCATAGAGTTTTACAGCATGGAAACAGGCCCTTCAGCCCAACTTGTCCATACTGCCCTTTTTTAACCATTAAGCTAGTCCCAATTGCCCACATTTGGCCCATATCCCTCTATACCCATTTTACCCCTGTAACTGTCTAAATGATTTTTTTAAAGACTCAGTTCATTTTCTGCTCCCAAGTCTGATAAACTCAGCTTGCAAATTGTTTGTGACAGTTTGCTCTGTTTTTAACCATCCACAAGATACATTTTTTACCTCGGGAGGAATCAGAGTGTGACTGCTCTTCCAGTTTCTAGGAACAGTCTATTTTGCGATATGAGTCACCATCTTTCCCTCTGTGCTATGTAATTGTCATTTCAATAACTTTCTGTCTCCAAAATCTCTTTGGTGGTGAAAAGTTGCTCGATTCCTTCCCCTTGTCCAGTAGTCACCCTTACCTTCATCCTGTTCCACATTGCTCAACTCAGTGTGACTTACTGAGAAACTTCTGGAACAGTTAGTGCAGTACACGTCATGCCTATTTCCAGTGTGGGATTGCAGCCAGCAGTGATAGTCCCTATCCTAGAGGCAATGCCTCCCTAAACACGCATTGTCTTTTTTAGGTGGGGTGGATGGCCTTGGGGGAGACCGATTCAGAATTGGAAAATCTTGAAGGCAAGTGAGGCGAGGCCATTGTGGAAATCAATCTGAAACAGAAAGTTCTGGGCAGCACTAATATCACTTGTCAAAGTTAACATTTCAGGTCAGTACAGAACTCCACTGATTTTCTTTATAAAATCAAAATACCTTTAAGCACTAGACCAAGGACAGGTCACCCTTATATCTTCATGTTTGAGCAGCACTTGTTCCATCATTGTATACACATCTTGCTGACCCTCTGTTTTATCAGATCAAATATTGAAAAAAACATCACAATGAATCAGATCACATTTCAGGTGGAATTTAGCTGATTTCTGGATGCTTTTCATAGAACTCCATCTCGGCCTCCTCCAGTGGTCCCCAGCATCTCAGATGCCAGTCTCCAGCCAATTTGATTCACTCCACATGATATCAAGAAACAGTTGGAGGCACTGGATGCTGCAAAGGCAATGGGCCCCGATAACATTCTGGCAATGGTACTAAAGTCTTGTGCTCCAGAACTTGCCACTCCCCTAGCCAAGCTCTTCCAGTCCGGCTACAACACTGACACCTACTCAACAATGTGGAAAGTTGCCCAGATATGTCCTGTACACAAGTAACAGGACAAATCCAACCCAGCTAATCACCACCCCATCAGTCTACTCTCGATCATCAGCAAAGTGATGGAAGGGGTCATCGACAGTGCTATCAAGCAGCATCTGCTCAGCAATAACCTGCTCAGTGATGCCCAGCTGGGGTTCTGCTAGGGTCACTCAGTTCAGCTGACCAGGAAATATTCCCACTCTTAATCCCCTGTCATCAGGCACATTGGAAGGATTTACAGGCTGATTATCCAGCTTTTTGTCTGGGTCATCAACACACTTTCCTTCTTCATTAAGTCCTGGAACGGGACTTGAACCCAGAGCTTCTGGCCCAGAAGTAAGGATGCTACCCATTGTGCTACAAAACCTCCCTATTCTAGATCTACCCAATCAATTGTGTAGGTAATTGGTAGTATGATCCCAGATTTCAGCTAAAAACCTCATTCTCCAAAGGTACAACTGAACCAAGGACACAGTTTTTTTTTAATGGCTTTCTACCCAGGAGTGACTCCATCAGTAAACATGGGAGAATTGACCTGCTCGTCATGAGCTTTACTCGCTAGGACAGAATTGTCCAGAGGGACACTACAAATGTTACAGGCTTCTTTTTCACTTCCAGCACTCAGACTTCACATGTTCGTTTTAATAGCAGTTTGAACCTAACTTATTCTCTGCACTTTTTTACTAACTGCAGCAGTGTCTGTGTCTTTATCTTTTCCAACTTTCTTAATAGAGAAAGATTTATTTGCATGATCAAACTTCCTATCTCTTCAATTTCTCTGGAAGTTTCCAAATCAGAACCTGTTACTAATAGACTTGTGAGTCAATCAATAATCATCTGCCTTGACTGGTTTCCTTTATCAGCTTCATGTTCTTCCAGGTGAGACTTTACTCCCAAAGGGACACTGTTTTTGAATTCTTCCAGCAAAATCACTTCACTAAGGTTCTCAAAGTCTTGTTCAAACTCCCTTGAACTCCACCACCTGTCAAACACCATTCCCTTCAGTCTCACAAATTGCATACAGGTCGAGTTCTGCTTCCTTTTCCAGATTAATGAATTTCTGACTGTAGGTCTCTGCAACTGACCTACAGAATTCACAGGCATTGAGAACAACAATCCTCACTCTGTTACACTCATTGGCATCTTCTGAAAGAGATGAATCCATTTCCAAAGCTTTCTCAATGAGAACACTGTGTAGCAGCAGAGACCAACATTCTTCCGGTGACTCCAGACTCATGATAATTTTCTCAAATGACACAAAGTTCATTTCTACATCCTCCTCGCTGAACTCAGATAACAAGTGAATATTCTTTACCAAGTCAAAACTCTGAGGAGCTTGTTCTGGGTCAATGTCACCTGTCACCCTCCAATGCAATGACTTTGATCCTTTCTCTTTCCATTTTGAATTTCTCCCTTTTCGAAGTTTGTTATTCCTCTGTTTCTCATTCTATTGTTTCTTTCTTACTCCTTCCCTCTCTGACACAGTTCGAGCAGAAACCTCTGTTTTAAGCTTTAAGTGACCAGTCAGTTCTCTTAACGATTTCTGCCTCCTTGCTCCCATTGGCTCCCATTGCCTCTGTTACAGATTTCAAATTCTATTTTGTCGACTGTTCTGAGGCAGTAAAAGATAAATCCTCAATTTCCACAAAGGCCTGAGCGTTAAAGCCACTCACATTGATTCCTCAATGACTGTGGCAAACCCAAACCTGGTAAGTCATTTGCTTTCATTTGGGGCCAGAATTTAGCAACCCCATCCCCTTGCACAACCCTCCCCCACATCCACCCCCACCCCCCCACCATCCTGCACAACCCCCCCACTGCCAAACTCCACTGCCACCCACCCCCACTACCACCCCCTACCCCACCATCCTGCACAACACCCCCACCCCATTCTTCCAAACTTCAAGGAATACAGACCCAGTCTATTTAGTCTCTCTTGATAGGACAACCCTTTAATCCCAGGAATTAGCCTGGTTAATCTCCTTTGTATTTTCTCCAATGTCACTATATCCGTTTAAGGTAAGGGAACCAAAACTGTACGCAGTATTCCAGGTGAGGCCTTAACAACACTCTGTACAATTGTAACAAAACCTCCCTATTTTTAAACTCCAACCCCCCTTGCAATAAAGGTCAAAATGCCATTTGTCTTCTTAACTACTTGTTGGACCTTCTGCTAGCTTTTTGTGAGTCATGCACTAGAACACCCAGATCCCGCTGTACTTCATGCACCTACAGTCTCTTTCCATTTAAATAATAATCTGTCTTTTAATTCCTCCTACCAAAGTGCATGACTGTACTGTGCCTGGGGTTGGGGGAGTACAGGGGTCTCCTTTCCCCACATACCAGTGTCTATCTGGACAGTTCTGTGCCACGGGACTCATGCAGTCACTGCAACAAAGGTCCAAAGTTCAACCGGGGGTGGAGTGTGAGGTGAGGGTGTTGGGGGAGCATTGGCCTAACAAAGACAAGGGGGAAACGTGGAAGGACGGTTGTGCAAGGATGGAGGGCTCATGATAGCAGCAGAGGGGCAAGGAGGTGGATGAAGAAGGTAATGGAAGGCAGAATGAAGCCTGCAGGGAGGGAACCTGGACCCTTACAAGGCTGCATGAAAATCTCACAAACAAGGAGCTCAAAAGAAAACCACATTGTTCACTGACAGGGGATGCACAAAGACTCCAGAAGCTGTGGGTAGAGGTCCAAGTGGGGCATGGGAGCCTCGCAGGTGATGGGCTCGGGGTGAAGGTGGTTGAATTGAGAAACAGAACAGGTTTCTTCTTGAGGCTGCTCGCCTTGTTTCTCTGGGTTACTGACAGCCGTAGATATGAGCGTGCTGGACAGGTGTTTAAATATGGCACCGTGACCTTTGAATCTACCAGCTGATGGCAGTTGGACGAATCAGCTGCCAGGTGACTCAGGGGGAACGCGCTTTCCATAATGAAGGGGGTTCCAAGTGCAGAACCCAGCGCGGGACCCTGCTATTGCAGTCGGCAGGATAGGTGCTGCAAGAGCCGCCTGCAATCAGGCGGAAAACCTCCAGTCCCGCTGCAGTAAATGGAGTTTTGGCTAAGTGCCAAATTCTCCGTTCTCACTGGCGGCGGGTGGGTATGACAAGATTGGAGAATCCCGCCCTTTGTCTCAAAAAGGGAAAATTCTGCCCTCGATGGATTTGCAAACAAGGATGAGAATGTAAAACTCGGGGTTGCTCGACCGGGAGTTAGTGTAGGCCAGTGAGCACAGGGCCGATCGGGAATGGGACTTACTGGGAGCTCAGATAGGGGTGACAGAGTTTGGGACAACCTCATGATTGAACTGTGGGCAGCCAGCCAGGTATTTGTTGGAAAGTCAAGTCTGGAGTGGATAAAGTCTCACGGTAACAAAGACATACACACAATGGTTACCTGGGAGACAACAAGTCAACCTTTAATCTGGTTCCATTGCCAGTTCTTTGCTGCTCTGAGAAGCAAATAAATTTTAAACGCTGGTTTTCCACAGGAGACAGGCCTGTTAAAAGTCACTGTTCAGATTAGTGAGTTATTCCAGATCCAAACAATAGTTATAAAAAGGGAACTCTTAAATTGAGACATGGATCACATTGGTAAATGTGAGGAATGGCCTTGGATTCCCAGCTCCCAGGCCTGACTGTATTCCCATTCTCTGGGTGGGGGGAACAGCCTCTGCATGTCTGATGGGTGCCAGAGAGGGTAAATCTTGACTGTTACATTGGATAACGTCCAAAAAACAGGCACAGGTTTCGCGATGTGCGATTCAGCCGTGTCCAATCAGGATGCTGCTTTCTGATTGCTGTGTACACCCAACATTCCCCTCTCTGTTCATCAGCAGAAGGGCAAATGTCAGGACTCCTTAGCACCTCTTAAAGGCAGTCAGCACTCCTTAAGGGGAGGTACATTATGGTTGAAATTGCTGCTGGAAACCATTCTGCAAGTGAACCTGACTTGGGAAAGTGTAAAGAATGATCAGCCACAGGACAGCACAGACACACAGGTTTTCAGAGGCAGTACAGACAGGTTTAAAAGCTGGAATGTGAGCGAGGTGTCCTGACCCTGACTGTCCAAAGACCTGGAAGCAGGTCTCACATGAATGGTCAAAGTCAGTGAATACCAATTCAAATACCATAGCCTCCCAATTCCAGCACTAACGGCAGCTACTGTTCATTTTCCCACTCAGCCACCCATGAAATCCAGTTTATGGGACCAGTGGGGAAGTCTGCGTGGGCTGTTGCTTGGTTGGGTGCATTAACTCTGGTCCCAAGCTTTGTTTTTTATTTAAAGATAATTCCTAACTGAAAGCAAAACTAAGACTTTCAGGTTTCTGAGAACTGAGCTTTGATGTCAGATTGCTAAGGAAACAGATGCTGGGTGAAACCAAACATGAAATAATCTCTGCGTTATAGTTCAGTGCAGGCAGACTAAGGAGAAGGTGCAGCTAAAAGGACAGCAGCAAAGCTGAGAGGGAGGTGGAAAGGTGTCTTTTGCTGAAGGTTATATCCCTGGAACTCGAGTGGCGTAAAGTTGCTTTTGGGTGGGAATTAGGAGATAAATCCTACAGGAAGAAAAGCCGCAGGAATTTGGCCTGGGAAAGCCAGAGCTTGAATGATTCTGTGGCTGATTTTGATACCATATGTGGTGAACAGATGATCTGAAAATCCTGAGACCCTTTTTTGTTACTTCTGCCATTTATGCCAGCATAATTAAGGACCCCACGCACCCCGGACATTCTCTCTTCCACCTTCTTCCATCGGGAAAAAGATACAAAAGTCTGAGGTCACGTACCAACCGATTCAAGAACAGCTTCTTCCCTGCTGCTGTCAGACTTTTGACCTACCTTGCATTAAGTTGATCTTTCTCTACACCCTAGCCATGACTGTAACACTACATTCTGCACTCTCTCATTTCCTTCTCTATGAATGGTATGCTTTGTCTGTATAGCGTGCAAGAAACAATACTTTTCACTGTGACAATAATAAATCAAATCAAAGAATAATTGAGCTGGTGGGTGTGTAAGTGTGAACGAACTGGTGTAAGTGTGAACTAACTGGTGTAAGTGTGAGCTAACGGGTGTCAGTGTGAGCTAACGGGTGTCAGTGTGAGCAAACGCGTGTAAGTGTGAGCTAACGCGTGTGTGAGAATGAGATAACGGGTGTGTAAGTGTGAGCTAATGGGTGTAAGTGTGAGCTAATAGGTGTCAGTGTGAGCTAATGGGTGTGAGTGTCAGTGTGAGCTAACGGGTGTGAGCTAACGGGTGTGTGTGAGTGTGAGCTAATGGCTGTGTGTGAACTAACGGGTGTAAGTGTGAGCTAACAGGTGTGAGTGTGAACTCATAGAGTCATAGAGGTTTACAGCATGGAAACAGGCCTTTCGGCCCAACTTGTCCATGCCGCCCTTTTTTTAAAAACCCCTAAGCTAGTCCCAATTGCCCGCATTTGGCCCTTATCCCTCTATACCCATCGTACCCATGTAACGATCTAAATACTTTTTAAAAGATAAAATTGTACCCGCCTCTACTACTACCTCTGGCAGCTTGTTCCAGACACTCACCATCCTCTGTGTGAAAAAAATTGTCCCTCTGGACACTTTTGTATCTCTCCCCTCTCACCTTAAACCTATGCCCTCTAGTTTTAGACTCCCCCACCTTTGGGAAGAGATATTGACTATCTACCTTGTCTATGCCCCTCATTATTTTATAGACCTCTATAAGATCACCCCTCAACCTCCTACGCTCCAGAGAAAAAAGTCCCAGTCTACTCAGCCTCTCCTTATAACTCAATCCATCAAGTCCCGGTAGCATCCTAGTAAATCTTTTCTGCACTCTTTCTAGTTTAATAATATCCTTTCTATAATAGGGTGACCAGAATTGCACACAGTATTCCAAGTGCGGCCTTACCAGTGTCTTGTACAACTTCAACAAGATGTCCCAACTCCTGTATTCAAAGTTCTGAGCGATGAAACCAAGCATGCTGAATGTCTTCTTCACCACTCTGTCCACCTGTGACTCCACTTTCAAGGAGCTATGAACATGTACCCCTAGATCTCTTTGTTCTGTAACTCTCCCCAACGTCCTACCATTAACTGAGTAAGTCCTGCCCTGGTTCAATCTACCAAAATGCATCACCTCGCATTTGTCTAAATTAAACTCCATCTGCCATTCGTCAGCCCACTGGCCTAACAAGTGTAAATGTAAGCTAACAAGTGTGAGCGAATGGGTGTGTGAGTGTGAGCGAATGGGTGTGTGCGTGTGAGCGAATGGGTGTGAGTGTGAGCGAATGGGTGTGAGTGTGAGCTAACGGGTGTGAGTGTGAGCTAACGGGTGTGAGTGTGAGCTAACGGGTGTGTGAGTGAGCTAACGGGTGTGAGTGTGAGCTAACGGGTGTGAGTGTGAGCTGATGGGTGTGAGTGAGTGTGAGCTAATGGGTGTGAGTGAGTGTGAGCTAATGGGTGTGAGTGAGTGTGAGCTAATGGCTGTGAGTGAGTGTGAGCTAATGGGTGTGAGTGTGAGCTAACGGGTGTGAGTGTGAGCCAACGGGTGTGAGTGTGAGCCAACGGGTGTGAGTGTGAGCCAATGGGCGTGAGTGTGAGCTAACGAGTGTGAGTGAGCTAATGGGTGTGTGAGTGTGAGCTAACGGGTGTGAGTGTGAGCTAATGGGTGTGAGTGTGAGCTAACGGGTGTGAGCGTGAGCTAATGGCTGTGAGTGAGCGTGAGCTAATGGCTGTGAGTGAGTGTGAGCTAACAGGTGTGAGTGTGAGCTAACGGGCGTGAGTGTGAGCTGACGGGTGTGAGTGTGAGCTGACGGGTGTGGGTGTGAGCTAACTGGTGTAAGTGTGAGTTAACAAGTGTGAGTGTGAGCTAACTGGTGTGTGAATGTGAGCTAATGGGTGTGTGAGTGTGAGCTAATGGGTATAGGTGTGAGCTAACGGGCGTGAGTGTGAGCTAACGGGTGTGTGAGTGTGAGCTAACGGGTGTGTGAGTGTGAGCTAACTGGTGTAAGTATGAGCTAATGGGTGTGAGTGTGAGCTGACGGGTGTGAGTGTGAGCTGACGGGTGTGAATGTGAGCTAATGGGTGTGTACGTATGAGCTAATGGGTGTAGGTGTGAGCTAACAAGTGTGAGTGTGAGCTAACGGGTGTGTGAATGTGAACTAATGGGTGGGTGAGTATGAGCTAATGGGTATAGGTGTGAGCTAAAGGGTGTGAGTGTGAGCTAACTGGTGTAAGTATGAGCTAATGGGTGTAAGTGTGAGCTAACAAGTGTGAGTGTGAGCTAACGGGTGTGTGAATGTGAGCTAATGGGTGTGTGAGTGTGAGCTAATGGGTATAGGTGTGAGCTAACGGGTGTGAGTGTGAGCTAATGGGTGTGTGAGTGTGAGCTAACTGGTGTAAGTGTGAGCTAACGAGTGTGAGTGTGAGCTAACGAGTGTGAGTGTGAGCTAACGGGTGTGTGAGTGTGAGCTAACGGGTGTGTGAGTGTGAGCTAATGGGTGCGTGAGTGTGAGCTAATGGGTGTGTGAGTGAGCTAATGGGTGTGAGCGTGCTGACGGGTGTGAGTGTGAGCTAATGGGTGTGAGTGTGAGCTAATGGGTGTGAGTGTGAGCTGACAAGTGTGAGCTAATGGCTGTGAGTGAGTGTGAGCTAATGGCTGTGAGTGAGTGTGAGCTAACGGTGTGAGTGTGAGCTAACGGGTGTGAGTGTGAGCTAATGGCTGTGAGTGAGTGTGAGCTAATGGGTGTGTGAGTGTGAGCTAATGGGTGTGTGAGTGTGAGCTAATGGGTGTGCGAGTGTGAGCTAACGGGTGTGCGCTAACGGGTGTGAGTGTGAGCTGACGGGTGTGAGTGTGAGCTGACGGGTGTGAGTGTGAGCTAACTGGTGTAAGTATGAGCTAATGGGTGTAAGTGTGAGCTAAGAAGTGTGAGTTTGAACTAACGGGTGTGTGAATGTGAGCTAATGGGTGTGTGAGTGTGAGCTAATGGGTATAGGTGTGAGCTAACGGGTGTGAGTGTGAGCTAATGGGTGTGTGAGTGTGAGCTAACTGGTGTAAGTATGAGCTAATGGGTGTCAGTGTGAGCTAACGGGTGTGAGTGTGAACTGACGGGTGTGAATGTGAGCTAATGGGTGTGTAAGTAAGAGCTAATGGGTGTAAGTGTGAGCTAACGGGTGTGTGAATGTGAGCTAATGGGTGTGTGAATGTGAGCTAATGGGTATGGGTGTGAGCTAACGGGTGTGAGTGTGAGCTAACGGGTGTGAGAGTGTGAGCTAACTGGTGTAAGTATGAGCTAATGGGTGTGAGTGTGAGCTAATAGGTGTGTGAATGTGAGCTAATGGGTGTGTGAGTGTGAGCTAATGGGTGAGTGTGAGCTAACGGGTGTGAGTGTGAGCTAACGGGTGTGAGTGTGAGCTAATAGGTGTGTGAATGTGAGCTAATGGGTGTGTGAGTGTGAGCTAATGGGTGAGTGTGAGCTAATGGGTGTGAATGTGAGCTAATGGGTGTGTAAGTATGAGCTAATGGGTGTAAGTGTGAGCTAACGGGTGTGTGAATGTGAGCTAATGGGTGTGTGAGTGTGAGCTAATGGGTATAGGTGTGAGCTAAAGGGTGTGAGTGTGAGCTAACTGGTTTAAGTATGAGCTAATGGGCGTAAGTGTGAGCTAACAAGTGTGAGTGTGAGCTAACGGGTGTGTGAATGTGAGCTAATGGGTGTGTGAGTGTGAGCTAATGGGTGCGTGAGTGTGAGCTAATGGGTATAGGTGTGTGCTAACGGGTGTGAGTGTGAGCTAACAGGTGTGTGAATGTGAGCTAATGGGTGTGTGAGTGTGAGCTAATGGGCGAGTGTGAGCTAATGGGTGTGAGCGTGCTGACGGGTGTGAGTGTGAGCTAACGGGTGTGAGTGTGAGCTAATGGGTGTGAGTGTGAGCTGACGAGTGTGAGCTAATGACTATGAGTGAGTGTGAGCTAATGGCTGTGAGTGAGTGTGAGCTAACGGGTGTGAGTGTGAGCTAACGGGTGTGAGTGTGAGCTAATGGCTGTGAGTGAGTGTGAGCTAATGGCTGTGAGTGAGTGTGAGCTAATGGGTGTGTGAGTGTGATCTAACGGGTGTGAGTGTGATCTAACGGGTGTGAGTGTGAGCTAACGGGTGTGAGTGTGAGCTAATGGGTGTGAGTGTGTGTGAGCTAATGGCTGTGAGTGAGTGTGAGCTAATGGGTGTGTGAGTGTGAGCTAATGGGTGTGCGAGTGTGAGCTAATGGGTGTGCGAGTGTGAGCTAATGGGTGTGAGTGTGAGCTGACGGGTGTGAGTGTGAGCTGACGGGTGTGAGTGTGAGCTAATGGCTGTGAGTGAGTGTGAGCTAACGGGTGTGAGTGTGAGCTAATGGGTGTAAGTGTGAGCTAAAGAGCTAATGGGTGTGAGTGTGAGCTAATGGGTGTGAGTGAGAGCTAATGGGTGTGAGTGAGAGCTAATGGGTGTGAGTGTGAGCTAACGGGTGTGAGTGAGTGTGAGCTAACGGTGTGAGTGTGAGCTAACGGCTGTGAGTGTGAGCTAACGGCTGTGAGTGTGAGCTAATGGCTATGAGTGAGTGTGAGCTAATGGGTGTATTGGTGAATCCACTCACACAGACGGAACAGGTGCACACTCTCTCTCCCTCAGTCGAATCTGGTTGAATTCTCAGGATTTCTGCACAAGTGTATTGAACAACCATTTGAAGTCAGAGCCATCTTGACACAGAAGGAGGCCATTTGGCCCATGTAGTGCATGCCAGCTCCCCTTGGATGAATCCAGTCAGTCTCATTAGCACAATCTGCCATTGTATTTGCCCCAAGTGTCCATCTTGTTTCTCTTTGGAATTATTGACCATCTCTGTGTCCAGCAGCCTCCTGGGCAGTGTGTTCCAGTCATTACCATTCAGGGTGTAAAAATGTTCCCCTTAGCCAATCCCTAAATCTATGCTCCTGAATCCTTGTCCTATCAGCTGACAGGAAGAATTTTCCTTCTCTGATTCAAACTTTCTGAATCTTGTCCACTTCTGTCAAACCTTCTTTCAACCTCCTTTGTTTCAGGAGAATCTCAGCTTCACCCTGACTACACATTCCACCCAAATTGAAATTTCCCTATGTAACTCAGCCTTAGACATTGATCCAGTTTGGCAATAGATCTGGAGATCCCTCTGGATCACTCCAGAGATCCCTCAGGTTCCTCTGGTGATGCCTATGGCAATGCCATGGTTCCTGTGTTTCCTGAGTTCTTTATTCTCAGCACTGATTCCAGCTTTTCAGTTTATTCAATGAAGCCTCTCTGTGTCAAAGCAGCAGGGGCAGCATGGTGGCGCAGTGGTTAGCACTGCTGTCTCACAGCGCCAGGGACCCGGGTTCAATTCCAGCCTTGGGTCACTGTCCGTGTGGAGTTTGCACATCCTCCCCATGTCCACGTGGGTTTCCTCTGGGTGCTCTGGTTTCCTCCCACAGTCCAAAGATGTGCAGGTTAGGTTGGTCGGCCATGCTAAATTGACCCTCGTATCAGGGGTAAATGTGTGGGGTTACGGGAATAGGGCCTGGGTGGTCGGTGGAGACTCAATGGGCCGAATGGCCTCCTTCTGTACTCTAATACTGGATTCTATGATTCTATTGTGTGAGTTCCAATTGAAGGGGGAATGGGAAGTGGGTAATCTATCCCGAGAGAAGAGCAACTAAAGTGAACTGCGCCACCACCCACGCCCCCCCCCCCTCCCCCCCGCCCGGGAGAGACAAAATTCTTAATCCAGACAGAGTGGGTTCTCCCTAGACTGTGGGGTCCATCCCCTCCCCACAGAAATGGTCAGCAATCATTGGGTGGGAGGGAACAGGGTTCATGTTTCCATCTGCTGTAAGGGACGTGATTGTGCAGTTGCTGAAACTCCACTACACCCAGCCTACTGTTGACAATACTGAGTAAGGAGTCTTACAACACCAGGTTAAAGTCCAACAATACCGAGTAGCAGCTCCAGCTGATTAATGGAGCTGCCACACTCTGTTCATTTCCCTCTTCCCGCAGGTCAGTAGCTGGTGGAATTGTTGCTAAGGATCTGGATTGAATACAAGGGGCAGCTGCT
Organism: Mustelus asterias; assembly: GCF_964213995.1. Taxonomy (NCBI): domain Eukaryota; kingdom Metazoa; phylum Chordata; class Chondrichthyes; order Carcharhiniformes; family Triakidae; genus Mustelus; species Mustelus asterias. The sequence goes on along the minus strand of NC_135813.1, from coordinate 48,390,706 downwards.
TGTGGCACGGCTGTTCCAGGTTCCCCTGATCCTTTCTCACGAATGCCCCTCATCTTGCCGGGTGGATTTTCTGAGTGAGGGAAGGGAGTTGTGGTTGGGCTGTGGAATATTAGCTTTTCAGCAGGCTCCTGGCCTGACTCTGGCCTGAACACCAGGATTGGTGTTATGTGGTTAAGGGGCCTCCTCCAGAGGGGCTGTCGTTGGGTTAGTGGGAGCAGGGCTAGGGATGTGTCCAGAGCCGGGGGAGTCTGTGATTCGGGGAAGGGGAGGGAGTTCTCAAATCTGGGACTTGCAGTTCTCTGGGAGAGGAAGGGGTTGCTGATCATTTTGGAGGGGGGGATCAGACAGTGAGGTGTGGGGGAAGCTCAGATAGAAAGTTCTCCTGTTCCTTTGGCTTACGAGCAGTGCTGGAAAGACAGTCAGGGATTGTTGAGGCTCGCTAGTCTTCCAGCTGGGAGATACATTAAATTTGAGGTCTCAACTCTGTTTGCCCTCGAGATGGGTGGAATTGAGATTTTAAATATTTAAAAAACAAACCCAAACCAGCCCTTTCTGGAAGTTAAAATTCCTCTCAAAGACTCTGAAAAGTGGGCAGGCCCATTCAATCCCAGCACCCCTGCTCCCAACCCAGAGCCCATTCTCTGCACTGCATTCCTCCCCCCCCCCCCCCCCCCCACGCTCCCCCCGCTGCCACACAACCCCCTCCTCTCTTTTGGAGAGACAGAGACCAAAACATCACATTTGTAAAGTAAAAAAAAAACAAATATTTATTCAAACCCTGGCCCGCAACTTTGACAGACAGCAACTGAGTACATGAGCTGTAGATGGTCTTCAATATTACACATCCCACACACAACCTCCAGCTCCACCTAACCCTTTGAGTACCGAGGGACTGAGGGTACAGTGGGGAGGGAGGGAACAGAGGAAAGGGAGGGTGGGGGGGTGGGGGGGGGGGGAGGAGAGGATGGGGAGGGGAAGGTGAGAAGGGAGGGTGAGGAGGGGAAGGGTGAAGAGAGGAGGAAAGGTGGGGAGCAGGGGAGGGTGGGAGAAGAAGGGTAGAGGGGAGGGTGAGGAGGGGAGGATGTGGGAGGGAAAGGAGCGTGCGGAGGGAGAGGGGAGGATGAGGAGGGAGGATGGGGAGTGGGGAGGGAGAGTAACAACACAGGAGTAGTTGGACAAAAAGTCAAGGTAAATCCTCTTTGGCCTCTAGCACCTGGAAGATAACTCATAACAGAGTCCATCAGTAACCAGAACATTGTGGAACTCTCGATTAGTCTACTGATGGATAGTGGGGCAGAGCTGTGAGGTCCAGAGGGTCACCTTGGTGAGTTGTAACCAGTCTTCAGAAAAATGTTTTTGTACAGATTCAAACGCTGGATTGGCAGACAGCGATTGGGAGAGGAGGGTAACTTGGTCAGTGTAATTGGGGAGGGAGTAATGGGGGGGAACTGGGGAGGGTAAATTGAAAGAGTACAATTGGGGAAAATTAATATGGAATAAATATTATGAGAGGAATTCCCATGTTCTGAACTGGATTGCAGGTATTGAGAGGCCTTGTTGCTATTGCTGCGATCCGGGGGGGAATCGGGCTGCAGATTTCTATCAGGCTGTGAGGTGGAGCCCTCCTGTGACCTTTGCACAGTGATTGAAGCCTGGGCTGGGCCTACAGTCTGTGTCCTCAGAGACCAGAATGCACTATGTGATGGGGAGTGCAGCTCACACTAACACTGGCTGGACTGTCTCTTTTAGGGATAGCGATGTAGCTCTGATCACACTACACATAGTTCTCGAATGGTGATGAGGACAATTAGCTAAAATACCAGTCGAAACAGCGCTCTGATATATGAGTGTTTTAAAGGCAGGGTGAGGGGCCTTTCTGGAAACTGGATTTTGGGAGCTCAGGTTTCAGTGATGGGATTTGACCCCAGAACCTTCTGAATCAGAGGCAGGGCTGCTAGCCACTGAGCTGAGTGATTCAGTGTCAGCCTGACTTCAGCTGCAAAGCCTCATCCCAGGGACGCTGACCCTCCAGTGTGATAGTGAGGGGAATGGAGGAGGGGTGGATGAGGCATTGAGCCAAGGCCCAGTCTGCCCCCTGATCCAATAGGAATAGATTAAAGAACATTAGGAGTGTTTGCCCAGTGACCTGGTGAACATTTGGCCCTCAGCACCCTCATTGGACGGTGCTGTGTAGCTTAACGCTCTGGCAGATTATCATCTCAGTGCTGTTTGTGGGATCTTGCTGTGCACACCATGATTGTCACATTCCCTAAATTACAACAGTGACTACACTACACAAGTATTTCATTGGCTGGAGACTGTGTTGGGGCATTGTGAGATTGGGAAGAGTGATGGAGATTGCTTTTTATTCATATAGAATCTGGGTGTAATCCATCCCTAACTATCCTTCGTGCTGCCTTCCTGAATACAACTGAGTGTCTCACTCGACCATTTCAGAGGGCAGTTAACAATCAATCGTTGCTGCAGCTCTGGAGTCACATGTAGACCAGACCGGGTAAAGACAGCAGATTTCCTTCCCGAAAGGACATTAGTGAACCAGATGGGTTTTTACAACAATCCAGCAAGTTACTGGTACTAGATTTTTATTGATGTAATTTAATTAAATAGTTTTCATTGAAATTCCCCAGCTGCTATATTGGGATGTGAACTCATCAGCAGATTATTTTTCAATCTAAATCTTTGGATTGCCAGTTCTGTACGAAGCCACATTGCACCTTCTCTGCCACTTCTGTCTGAGTTAGTCAGCCCAGCCCCCGTAACCCAGCACTGTGATGGGGGTGGTTACTAACAGGTGGTAAAACCCTGCAAGGAAAGGAAGCTGGATTTTTAACCAGGTTAGAATTGGAGCCTGGGTTAGACTGAATGAGGATGTGTCTGTGTGTAAGGTTCATCTGGACAATCAGCCACACACAGATGGAAGTGTTGGGAAACTGGCCTTTAACTAGTTGGATTTATTCTCATTGGAAGCATGGAACCACCTGCCCTCCTCCGCCCTCTTTCCAGGTGTAGGAGCTGAAGGCAATGTTCCCATTTCCGAATGCTACCTTTCTTTAACAGCTCCAGGCGGGATTGGACAATGGTGAGAGGAGACAGTGTTAACTCTTTGTGTGAAATGTTCCTCCCCCTGGCCTGGGATCAGGCTGATGCTGAGCTACGTGGAAGTGAATTTTAGAAAGTCGCCTTGGCCTCACAGAATGCTGTAAAATCTGTTTCAAATGCTGCCTCGATCAGGAGACCCTGCCAATGAAACAAGGAGCTGAACATTGCCGAGTGTGGACCTGCATCCTGTGGCATGCTCCAAACACTATTCGATTCAGATTGAGCTGGGCGAGAGCGAGGGTGGGAGCGAGGGGCTGGGGAGCGAGGGGCTGGAAAGTGGGGCTGGGATAGGTGAGGGGGGAGTGAGGGGTTGGAGTAAGTCAGGGTGGGAGTGAGGGGCTTTGTTAAGGGCACTCTTGCTGTTAGTATGTGGCACAGTGACAGAGGCTCCAATCCCCCAGTCGGATTGAGGAATGCCACTGCTGGGCTGGGGTTAGTGGAGATTTGAGCCCAGCGATTACTGCACACACTACAACACCGAGTCATTCTTCCCTGAGCGATACGACAAGGCAAAGAGCAGAACTCCTGCTACAATCACCAGGATACAGATGACAATGAGCACTGCCCAAGCTCCAAGCATCTGGACTTTCCAGGTAGCAGGATTCTCAGCTGGTATCGTGTTAGTGAGATTGAGCATGTAACCCAAGGCCCATCCGATCGTGCTGCCCCCAGCCTGAAACAGGGCAAAAACAAACAGCATGGTTAGCACAGAGATAGCAACAATGAGGACAGCACATCACAGTGGCAGGGTGGAACAGAGAGACAGAGAGAGAAGCAGTAGTGAGACAGAGGGAGAGCCAGAAGCAGATAGTGAGGCAGAGAAAGAAAGAGAGGAAGAAACAGAGGCAGATATGGAAAGAGAGAGCAAGAGAGAGAGAGAATGAGAGAGAAAAAGAGAAACCGAGAGAGGCAGAGAGTGAGACCGAGGGGGGGAGGGACAGACATAGAGAAAAGGAAAGAGAGAACAAGAGATAGAGAGGACAGAAAGATGGAGACAGAGAGAAAAGGCAAAGGGAAGAGAGTGAAATCTGGAGACAGAAAGAGGGAGAGCGATGGGGCATGAGGGAGAAAGTAAAGGGCAGAGACAGATCAATACAATTCAAGGAGAAATAGGAAAATTAAAAGAGATTGAGAAAGGCGACACGGTGGTTAACACTGCTGCCTCACAGCGCCAGGGACCCGGGTTCAATTCCCGGCTCGGGTCTGCGTGGGGTTCCTCCGGGTGCTTCAGTTTCCTCCCACAGTCCGAAAGACATGCTGGTTAGGTGGGTTGGCCATGCTAAATTCTCCCTCAGTGTACCCGAAGGGGTGCCGGAGTGTGGCAACTAGGGAATTTTCACAGTAACTTCATTGCGGTGTTAATGTAAGCTGACTTGTGACACTAATAAATAAACTTAAGATGACAGAATGACGGAGTGGGATATGATGCTCGCCATTTAACAGACATGCTTGGGTGCAATTCTCCTAATGGCCACTAAATCTCGCGAGATGCTGACAATGGTAACCCTCGATGGTGAGATTTGGGGGTTAGTGATCTTCC